>NW_027077863.1:0-374158 GCF_963930625.1 Muntiacus reevesi
GCGCGGGCTAGGGTGCTGCTGACCCCAGGCCCCCAGCCTCCCAAGCTCCCAGGCTCCCAGGCGCGGTCTATGGTGCTGCGGACCCCAGACTTCCAGCATCCCAGGCTCCCAGGCTCACAGGCGCGGGCTAGGGTGCTGCGGACCCCAGGCCCCCAGCATCCCAGGCTCCCAGGCTCCCAGGCGCGGGCTCGTGTGCAGCGGACCCCAGGCTCCCAAGCGCGGTCTCGGGAGCTGATGGCCCCAGGCCCCCAGCCTCCCAGGCTCCCAGCTCCCAGGCGATGCTAGGGTGCTGCGGACCCCAGGCTCCCAGGCTCCCAGGCGCGGGCTAGGGTGCTGCGGACCCCAGGCCCCCAGGCTCCCAGGCTCCCAGGCTCCCAGGCGCGGTCTATGGTGCTGCGGACCCCAGACTCCCAGGCTCCCAGGCTCCCAGGCTCCCAGGCGCTGCTAGGGTGCTGCGGACCCCAGGCCCCCAGCCTCCCAGGCTCCCAGGCTCCCAGGCGCGTTCTATGGTGCTGCGGACCCCAGACTCCCAGGCTCCCAGGCTCCCATTCTCCCAGGCGCTGCTAGGGTGCTCCGGACCCCAGGCTCCCAGGCTCCCAGGCGCGGGCTAGGGTGCTGCGGACCCAAGGCCCCCAGCCTCCCAGGCTCCCAGGATCCCAGGCGCGGTCTATGGTGCTGCGGACCCCAGACTCCCAGGCTCCCAGGCTCCCAGGCGCGGCTCGTGTGCTGCGGACCCCAGGCTCCCAAGCGCGGGCTCGGGAGCTGAGGGCCCCAGGCTCCCAGGCTCCCAGGCTCCCAGGCTCCCATGCGCTGGCTCAGGTCCTGCGAACCCCAGGCTCCCAAGCTCCCAGGCTCACAGGCTCCCAGGCGCTGCTAGGGTGCTGCGGACACCAGGCTCCCAGGCTCCCAGGCGCGGACTAGGGTGCTGCGGACCCCAGGCCCCCAGCCTCCCAGGCTCCCAGGCTCCCAGGCGCGGTCTATGGTGCTGCGGACCCCAGACTCCCAGGATCCCAGGCTCCCAGGCTCCCAGGCGCGGGCTCGGGTGCTGCGGACCCCAGGCTCCCAGGCTCCCAGGCTCCCAGGCTCCCAGGCGCGGGCTCGGGAGCTGAGGGCCCCAGGCTCCCAGGCTCCCAGGCGCGGGCTCGTGTGCTGCGGACCCCAGGCTCCCAAGCGCGGGCTCGGGAGCTGAGGGCCCCAGGCTCCCAGGCTCCCAGCCTCCCAGGCTCCCATGTGCGGACTCAGGTCCTGCGGACCCCAGGCTCCCAAGCTCCCAGGCTCCCAGGCTCCCAGGCGCTGCTAGGGTGCTGCGGACCCCAGGCTCCCAGGCTCCCAGGCGCGGGCTAGGGTGCTGCGGACCCCAGGCCCCCAGCCTCCCAGGCTCCCAGGCTCCCAGGCGCGGTCTATGGTGCTGCGGACCCCAGACTCCCAGGCTCCCAGGCTCCCAGGGTCGGGCTCGGGTGCTGCGGACCCCAGGCTCCCAGGCTCCCAGGCTCCAAGGCGCGTGCTCGGGAGCTGAGGGCCCCAGGCTCCCAGGCTCGCAGGCGCTGGCTAGGGTGCTGCGGATCCCAGGCCCCCAGCCTCCCAGGCTCCCAGGCTCCCAGGCTCCCAGGCGCGGGCTCGTGTGCTACGGACCCCAGGCTCCCAAGCGCGGGCTCGGGAGCTGAGGGCCCCAGGCTCCCAGGCTCCCAGGCTCCCAGGCTCCCAGGCGCTGCTAGGGTGCTGCGCACCCCAGGCTCCCAGGCTCCCAGGCGCGGGCTAGGGTGCTGCGGACCCCAGGCTCACAGGCTCCCAGGCGCGGGCTAGGGTGCTGCGGACCCCAGGCTCCCAGGCTCCCAGGCGCTGCTAGGGTGCTGCGCACCCCAGGCTCCCAGGCTCCCAGGCGCGGGCTAGGGTGCTGCGGACCCCAGACTCCCAGGCTCCAAGGCTCCCAGGCGCGGGCTCGTGTGCTGCGGACCCCAGGCTCCCAAGCGCGTGCTCGGGAGCTGAGGGGCCCAGGCCCCCAGCCTCCCAGGCTCCCAGGCTCCCAGGCGCGGGATAGGGTGCTGCGGACCCCAGGTCCCCAGGCTCCCAGGCTCCCAGGTGCGGGCTCGTGTGCTGCGGACCCCAGGCTCCCAAGCGCGGGCTCGGGAGATGAGGGCCCCAGGCCCCCAGCCTCCCAGGCTCCAAGGCTCCCAGTCGCTGCTAGGGTGCTAAGGACCCCAGGCTCCCAGGCTCCCAGGCGCGGGCTAGGGTGCTGCGGACCCCAGGCCCCCAGCCTCCCAGGCTCCCAGGCTCCCAGGCTCCCAGGCGCGGTCTATGGTGCTGCGGACCCCAGGCCCCCAGGCTCCCAGGCTCCCAGGCTCCCAGGCGCGGGCTCGGGAGCTGAGGGCCCCAGGCTCCCAGGCTCCCAGGCTCCCAGGCGCGGGCTCGGGAGCTGAGAGCCCCAGGCTCCCAGGCTCCCAGGCTCCCAGGCGCGGGCTCGGGTGCTGCGGACCCCAGGCCCCCAGCCTCCCAGGCTCCTAGGCTCCCAGGCTCCCAGGCGCGGGCTCGTGTGCTGCGGACCCCAGGCTCCCAGGCGCGGGCTCGTGTGCTGCGGACCCCCGGCTCCCAAGCGCGGGCTCGAGAGCTGAGGGCCCCAGGCTCCCAGGCTCCCAGGCTCCAGGCGCGGGCTCAGGTCCTGCGGACCCCAGGCTCCCAAGCTCCCAGGCTCCCAGGCTCCCAGGCGCTGCTAGAGTGCTGCGGACCCCAGGCTCCCAGGCTCCCAGGCGCGGGCTAGGGTGCTGCGGACCCCAGAACCCAGGCACCCAGGCTCCCAGGCTCCTAGGCGCGAGCTTGAGTGCTGCGGACCCGAGGCTCCCAGGCGCTGGCTTGTGAGCTGCATCTCCCTGGCTTCGAGTGCAGGCCCGGGAGCTGCCTCCCCCAGGTTCAAAGGCAACCAGGCGCGGGTTCCGGAGCTGCGGCCCCAGGATCCCAGGCTCCCAGGCTCCCAGGCGCGGGCTAGGGTGCTGCGGACCCCAGGCCCCCAGCCTCCAAGCCTCCCAGGCTCCCAGGCGCGGGCTCGTGTGCTGCGGACCCCAGGCTCCCGAGCGCGGGCTCGGGAGCTGAGGGCCCCAGGCCCCCAGCCTCCCAGGCTCCCAGGCTCCCAGGCGCGGGATAGGGTGCTGCGGACCCCAGGCCACCAGGCTCCCAGGCTCCCAGGCTCCCAGGCGCGGGCTCGGGAGCTGAGGGCCCCAGGCTCCCAGGCTCCTAGGCGTGGGGTAGGGTGGTGCGGACCCCAGGCTCCCAGGCTCCCAGGCTCCCAGGCGCCGGCTCAGGTGCTGCGGACCCCAGGCTCCCAGGCGCGGGCTCGTGAGCTGCATCTCCCTGGCTTCGAGTGCAGGCCCGGGAGCTGCTTCCCCCAGGTTCAAAGGCAACCAGGCGCGGGCTCAGGTCCTGCGGACCCCAGGCTCCCAGGCTCCCAGGCGCGGGCTCGGGTGCTGCGGACCCCAGGCTCCCAGGCTTCCAGGCTCCCAGGCTCCCAGGCGCGGGCTCGGGAGCTGAGGGCCCTAGGCTCCCAGGCTCCCAGGCGCGGGCTAGGGTGCTGCGAACCCCAGGCCCCCAGCCTCCCAGGCTCCCAGGCTCCCAGGCGCGGGCTCGTGTGCAGCGGACCCCAGGCTCCCAAGCGCGGGCTCGTGCGCTGAGGGCCCCAGGCCCCCAGCCTCCCAGGCTCCCAGGCTCCCATTCTCCCAGGCGCTGCTAGGGTGCTGCGGACCCCAGGCTCCCAGGCTCCCAGGCGCGGACTAGGGTGCTGCGTACCCCAGGCCCCCAGCCTCCCAGGCTCCCAGGATCCCAGGCGCGGTCTTTGGTGCTGCGGACCCCAGACTCCCAGGCTCCCAGGCTCCCAGGCGCGGGCTTGTGTGCTGCGGACCCCAGGCTCCCAAGCGCGGGCTCGGGAGCTGAGGTCCCCAGGCCCGCAGCTTCGCAGGCTCCCAGGCTCCCAGGCGCGGGATAGGGTGCTACGGACCCCAGGTCCCCAGGCTCCGAGGCTCCCAGGCTCGGGCTCGTGTGCTGCGGACCCCAGGCTCCCAAGCGCGGGCTCGGGAGCTGAGGGCCCCAGGCTCCCAGACTCCCAGGCTCCCAGGCTCCCATGCGCGGGCTCAGGTCCTGCGGACCCCAGGCTCCCAAGCTCCCAGGCTCCCAGGCGCTGCTAGGGTGCTGCGGACCCCAGGCTCCCAGGCTCCCAGGCGCGGGCTAGGGTGCTGCGGACCCCAGGCCCCCAGCCTCCCAGGCTCCCAGGCTCCCAGACGCTGCTAGGGTGCTGCGGACCCCAGGCTCCCAGGCTCCCAGGCGCGGGCTAGGGTGCTGCGGACCCCAGAACCCAGGCACCCAGGCGCGGGCTTGAGTGCTGCGGACCCGAGGCTCCCAGGCGCTGGCTTGTGAGCTGCATCTCCCTGGCTTCGAGTGCAGGCCCGGGAGCTGCCTCCCCCAGGTTCAAAGGCAACCAGGCGCGGGTTCCGGAGCTGCGGCCCCAGGATCCCAGGCTCCCAGGCTCCCAGGCGCGGGCTAGGGTGCTGCGGACCCCAGGCCCCCAGCCTCCAAGGCTCCCAGGCTCCCAGGCGCGGGCTCGTGTGCTGCGGACCCCAGGCTCCCGAGCGCGGGCTCGGGAGCTGAGGGCCCCAGGCCCCCAGCCTCCCAGGCTCCCAGGCTCCCAGGCGCGGGATAGGGTGCTGCGGACCCCAGGTCCCCAGGCTCCCAGGCTCGGGCTCGTGTGCTGCGGACCCCAGGCTCCCAAGCGCGTGCTCGGGAGCTGAGGGCCCCAGGTTCCCAGGCTCCCAGGCTCCCAGGCTACCATGCGCGGGCTCAGGTCCTGCGAACCCCAGGCTCCCAAGCTCCCAGGCTCACAGGCTCCCAGGCGCTGCTAGGGTGCTGCGGACACCAGGCTCCCAGGCTCCCAGGCGCGGGCTAGGGTGCTGCGGACCCCAGGCCCCCAGCCTCCCAGGCTCCCAGGCTCCCAGGCGCGGTCTATGGTGCTGCGGACCCCAGACTCCCAGGATCCCAGGCTCCCAGGCTCCCAGGCGCGGGCTCGGGTGCTGCGGACCCCAGACTCCCAGGATCCCAGGCTCCCAGGCTCCCAGGCACGGGCTAGGGTGCTGCGGACGCCAGGCCCCCAGGCTCCCAGGCTCCCAGGCTCGCAGGCTCCCAGGCGCGGGCTAGGGTGCTGCGTACCCCATGCTCCCAGGCTCCCAGGCTCCCAGGCGCGGGCTCGGGAGCTGGGGACCCCAGACTCCCAGTCTCCCAGGCTCCCAGGCGCGGGCTCGTGTGCTGCGGACCCCAGGCTCCCAAGCGCGGGCTCGGGAGCTGAGGGCCCCAGGCTCCCAGGCTCCCAGCCTCCCAGGCGCGCGCTAGGGTGCTGCGGACCCCAGGCCCCCAGCCTCCCAGGCTCCCAGGCTCCCAGGCGCGGGCTAGGGTGCTGCGGACCCCATGCCCCCAGCCTCCCAGGCTCCCAGGCTCCCAGGCGCCGGCTTGGGAGCTGAGGGCCCCACGCTCCCAGGCTCCCAGGCTCCCAGGCGCGGTCTCGGATGCTGCGGACCCCAGGCTCCCAGGCACGGCCTCGCGAGCTGCATCTCCCTGGCTTCGAGTGCAGGCCCGGGAGCTGCCTCCCCCAGGTTCAAAGGCAACCAGACGCGGGTTCGGCAGCTGCGGCCCCAGGCTCCCAGGCTCCCAGGCTCCCAGGTTACCAGGCGCGGGCTAGGGTGCTTCGGACCCCTGGCTCCCAGGCGCCCAGGCTCCCAGGCGCGGGCTAGGTTGCTGCGGACCCCAGGCCTCCAGGCTCCCAGGCTCCCAGGCTCGCAGGCGCGGGCTCGGGAGCTGAGGGCCCCAGGCTCCCAGGCTCCCAGGCTCCCAGGCGCGGGCTCGGGAGCTGAGGGCCCCAGGCCCCCAGCCTCCCAGGCTCCCAGGCTCCCAGGCGCGGGATAGGGTGCTGCGGACCCCAGGCCCCCAGGCTCCCAGGCTCCCAGGCGCGAGCTCGGGAGCTGAGGGCCCCAGGCTCCCAGGCTCCAGGCTCCCAGGCGCTGCTAGCGTGCTGCCGACCCCGTGCTCCCAGGCTCCCAGGCTCCCAGGCGCGGGCTCGTGTGCTGAGGATCCCAGGCTCCCAGGCTCCCAGGCTCCCAGGCGCGGGCTAGGGTGCTGCGGACCCCATGCTCCCGAGCGCGGGCTCGGGAGCTGAGGGCCCCAGGCCCCCAGCCTCCCAGGCTCCCAGGCTCCCAGGCGCGGGATAGGGTGCTGCGGACCCCAGGCCACCAGGCTCCCAGGCTCCCAGGCTCCTAGGCTCCTAGGCGCGGGGTAGGGTGGTGCGGACTCCAGGCTCCCAGGCTCCCAGGCGCCGGCTCAGGTGCTGCGGACCCCAGGCTCCCAGGCTCCCAGGCTTCCAGGCTCACAGGCGTGGTCTAGGGTGCTGCGGACCCCAGACCCCAGGCTCCCAGGCTCCCAGGCTCCTAGGCGCGGGCTTGGGTGCTGGGGACCCCAGGCTCCCAGCGCGGGCTCGTGTGCTGCATCTACCTGGTTTCGAGTGCAGGCCCGGGAGCTGCCTCCCCCAGGTTCAAAGGCAACCAGGCGCGGGCTCAGGTCCTGCGAACCCCAGGCTCCCAGGCTTCCAGGCGCGGGCTCGGGTGCTGCGGACCCCAGGCTCCCAGGCTCCCAGGCGCGGGCTAGGGTGCTGCGGAACCCAGGCCCCCAGCTTCCCAGGCTCCCAGGCTCCCAGGCGCGGTCTATGGTGCTGCGGACCCCAGACTCCCAGGCTCCCAGCCTCCCAGGCTCCCAGGCGCGGGCTAGGTTGCTGCGGACCCCAGGCCCCCAGCCTCCCAAGCTCCCAGGCTCACAGGCTACCAGGTGCGGGCTCAGGTCCTGTGGACCCCAGGCTCCCAGGCGCAGGCTCGTGTGCTGCATCTCCCAGGGTCCGAGGGGCAGGCTCGGGAGCTGCCTCCCCCAGGTTCAAAGGCAACCATGCGCGGGCTCGGGTGCTGCTGAAAACCAGTCTACGGGCTCACGTGCGTTTGCTCGGGAGCTGAACGCCCCAGTCTCCCAGGTTCCCAGGCTCCTAGGCGCGGCTCGGATGCTGCCGACACCTGGGTCCCAGGCGCGGGCCGTGAGCTGCATCTCCCAGGCTCCGAGCGGTTGCCTTTGAACCTGGGTGAGGCAGCTCCCGAGCCTGCCCCTCGGAGCCTGGGAGATGCAGCCCAGGAGCCCGCGCCTGGGAGCCTGGGAGCCTAAGAGCCTGGGGCCCTCAGCTCCCGAGCAAACGCCCGGGAGCCCGGAGACTGGTTTACAGCAGCTCTCGTGTCTTCGCCTAGGAGCCTGGGAGTCTGGGGCCCCAGCTCCCGAGCCCGCGCCTGTTTGCCTTTGAACCTGGGGGAGGCAGCTCCCGAGCCTGCCCCTCCGAGCCTGGGAGATGCAGCTCTCGAGCCCGCGCCTGGGACCGTGGGGTCCGCAGCACCTGAGCCCGCGCCTGGGAGCCTGGGAGCCTGGTGCCATCAGCTCCCGAGCAAACGCCCGGGAGCCCAGAGACTGGTTTACAGCAGCTCTCGTGTCTTCGCCTGGGAGCCTGGGAGCCTGGGGACCCAGCTCCCGAGCAAACGCCCGGGAGCCCGGAGACTGGTTTACAGCAGCTCTCGTGTCTTCGCCTGGGAGCCTGGGAGTCTGGGGCCCCAGCTCCCGAGCCCGCGCCTGGTAGCCTGTGAGCATGGGGACCCCAGCTTCCGAGCCCGCTCCAGGTAGCCTGTGAGCCTTGGGGTCCTAGCTCCCGAGCCCGCGCCTGGGAGCCTGGAAGCCTGGGAGTCTGGGGCCCACAGCACCCGAGCCCGCGCCTGGGAGCCTGGGAGTCTGGGGCCCCAGCTTCCGAGCCCGCGCCTGGTAGCCTGTGAGCACCAGTTCCCGAACCCGCGCCTTGTAGCGTGTGAGCCTGGGGGCCCCAGCTCCGGAGCCCGCGCCTGTTAGCCTGTGAGCCTGGGGGCCCCAGCTCCCGAGCCCACGCCTGGAAGCCTCTGAGCCTTAGGGTCCCAGCTCCCAAGCCCGCGCCTGATAACCTGTGAGCCTTGGGTCCCAGCTCACGAGCCCGCGCTTGGGAGCCTTGTGTCCGCATCACCCAAGCCGGCGCCTGTGTGCCTAGGAGACGGGGAGCCTGGAACCTGGTAGCCTGGGAGCCTGGGGCCCGCAGCTCCCGAGCCCGCGCCCGGGAGCCTGGAAGCATGGGGCCCCAGCTCCCGAGCCCGCGCCTGGGAGCCTGTGAGCCTGGGAGACCCAGCTCACGAGCCCGCGCCTGGGAGCCTGTGAGGCCCAGCTCCCGAGCCCGCGCCTGGTAGCCTGTGAGCCTTGGGGTCCCAGCTCACGAGCCCGCGCCTGGGAGCCTGGTGTGCGCAACACACGAGCACGCCCCTGGGAGCCTGTGAGCCTGGGGGCACAATCTCCCGAGAACGCACCTGTTACCCTATGAGCCTTGGGGTTCCCAGCTCACGAGCACGGGCTTGGGAGCCTGGGGCACGCATCTGCCGAGCAAACACCCAGGAGGCCGGATACTGGTTTTCAGCTGCTTTGTATCTTCGCCAAGGAGCCTGGGGCCCCCATCTCCCGAGGAAACGCACGGAGCCCGGAGACTGGTTTACAGCAGCTCTCGTGTCATCGCCTGGGAGCCCGGGAGTCTGGGGCCCCAGCTCCCGAGCCCGCGCCTGGTAGCCTGTGAGCATGGGGACCCCAGCTTCCGAGCCCGCTCCAGGTAGCCTGTGAGCCTTGGGGTCCTAGCTCCCGAGCCCGCGCCTGGGAGCCTGGGAGCCTGGGGCCCTCAGCTCACGAGCCCGCGCCTGTGAGCCTGGGAGTCTGGGGCCCCAGCTCCCGGGCCCGCGACCGGGAGCCTGTGAGCCTGGGGGCCCCAGGTCCCGAGCCCGCGCCTGGAAGCCTCTGAGCCTTAGGGTCCCAGCTCCCAAGCCCGCGCCTGATAACCTGTGAGCCTTGGGTCCCAGCTCACGAGCCCACGCTTGGGAGCCTTGTGTCCGCATCACCCAAGCCCGCGCCTGTGTGCCTAGGAGACGGGGAGCCTGGAACCTGGTAGCCTGGGAGCCTGGGGCCCGCAGCTCCCGAGCCCGCGCCTGGGAGCCTGGGGTGCCCAGCACACGAGCACGCGCCTGGGAGCCTGTGAACCTGGGGGCACAATCTCCCGAGAACGCACTTGTTAGCCTATGAGCCTTGGGGTCCCAGCTCACGAGCACGCGCTTGGGAGCCTGGTGCACGCATCTGCCGAGCAAACGCCCGGGAGGCCGGATACTTGTTTTCAGCTGCTTTCGATCTTCGCCTGGGAGCCTGGGAGCCTGGGGCCCCCATCTCCCGAGCAAACGCTCGGGAGCCCGGAGACTGGTTTACAGCAGCTCTCGTGTCTTCGCCTGGGAGCCTGGGAGTCTGGGGCCCAAGCTCCCGAGCCCGCGCCTGGGAGCCTGGGAGTCTGGGGCCCCAGCTTCCGAGCCCGCGCCTGGGAGCCTGGGAGTCTGGGGCCCACAGCACCCGAGCCCGCGCCAGGGAGCCTGGGAGCCTGGGTGCCTTGGAGCCTGGGGCCCACAGCACCCGAGCCCGCGCCTGGGAGCCTGGGAGTCTGGGGCCCCAGCTTCCGAGCCCGCGCCTGGTAGCCTGTGAGCACCAGTTCCCGAGCCCGCGTCTTGTAGCGTGTGAGCCTGGGGGCCCAGCTCCGGAGCCCGCGCCTGGTAGCCTGTGAGCATGGGGACCCCAGCTTCCGAGCCCGCTCCAGGTAGCCTGTGAGCCTTGGGGTCCCAGCTCACGAGCCCGCGCCTGGGAGTCTGGGGCCCCAGCTCCTGAGCCCGCGCCTGGGAGCCTGGGAGCCTGGGAGCCTGGGTCCCTCAGCTCCCGAGCAAACGCCCGGGAGCCTGGAGATGGTTTACAGCAGGTCTCGTATCTGCGCCTGGGAGCCTGGGGGTCTGGGGTCCCAGCTCCCGAGCCCGCGCCTAGTAGCCAGTGATCCTGGTGGCCCCAGCTCCCGAACCCGCGCCTGGTTGCCTTTTAACCTGGGGGAGGCAGCTCCCGAGCCTGCCCCTTGGAGCCTGGGAGAAGCAGCTCACGAGGCCGTGCCTGGAGCCTGGGGTCCGCAGCACCCGAGCCCACGCCTGGGAGCCTGGGGCGTCAGCTCCCGAGAAAACGCCCGGGAGCCCGGAGACTGGTTTACAGCAGCTCTCGTGTCTTCGCCAGGGAGCCTGAGAGCCTGGGGCCCTGAACTCCCGAGCAAACGCCCGGGAGCCCGGAGACTGGTTTACAGCAGCTCTCGTGTCTTCGACTGGGAGCCTGGTAGCCTGGGAGTCTGGGGTCCGCAGCACCCGAGCCTGCGCCTGGAAGCTTGGGAGACTGGGAACTTGGGAGCCTGGGGCCCTCAGCTCCCGAGAAAACGCCCGGGAGCCCGGAGACTGGTTTACAGCAGCTCTCGTGTCTTTGCCTGGAAGCATGGGAGTCTGGGGCCCCAGCTCCCTAGCCCGCGCCTGGGAGCCTGGGAGCCTGGGGGCCCCAGCTCCCGAACCCGCGCCTGGTTGCCTTTGAACCTGGGGGTGGAAGCTCCCGAGCCTGCACCTCGGAGCCTGGGAGATGCAGCTCACGTGCCCGCGCCTTCGAGCCTGAGGTCCCCAGCACCCGAGCCAGCGCCTGGGAGCCTGGGAGCCTGGGAGCCTGGGGCCCGCAGCTCCCGAGCAAACGCCCGGGAGCCCGGAGACTGGTTTACAGCAGCTCTCGTGTCTTCGCCTGGGAGCCTGGGAGTCTGGGGCCCCAGCTCCCGAGCCCGCCCCTGGTAGCCTGTGATCCTGGTGGCCCCAGCTCCCGAACCCGCGCCTGGTTGCCTTTGAACCTGGGGAAGGCAGCTCCCGAGCCTGCCCCTCGGAGCCTGGGAGATGCCGCTCACGAGCCCGCACCTGGGAGCCTGGGAGCCTGGGAGCCTGGGAGCCTGGGAGCCTGGGGCCCTCAGCTCCCGAGCAAACGCCCGGGAGCCCGGAGACTGGTTTACAGCAGCTCTCGTGTCTTCGCCTGGGAGCCTGGGAGTCTGGGGCCCCAGCTCCCGAGCCCGCGCCCGGGAGCCTGGGAACCGCCACTCCCGAGCCTGCGCCCGGGAGCCCGGGGGTCGCAGCTCACGAGCCCGCGCCTGGGATCCTGGGGGCCGCAGCTCCCGAGCTCGCGCCGGGGAGCACGGAATGAGAAGTTTGGATGATAAGGCAATTCATCAAGGCTTTTGTGTTTTTACGTGACTATCTGATCTCATAGCAGTAACGCCCAGAATTTTCACGGCTTACTTTACTTTCGATATGTTATAAAGCATAGTCAATACATACTCTGCTATCTAATGTGCTCAAGTGAAATGAACTGCGCTGATTGGTCATTTGGATTTGTCAATGTTTTAAAAATTAGTAACATAATTCTAAATTAAAAAAGACATAACGTTGGCAGTCTGATTAAAATGAAGGATGAGACAAACCAACCTAGTGAATAGATTACTGGTGTTATGAGTAAGAAACAGGACCCAGTTCATATCTAGTTTTCAGGTTCAGTGAATGAGGTTCTTTCCCAGGTCATTTAGCAGAATTTGTTGAAGATGTCTAAGATATTAACCTTATTAACATTTCTCAGAAGGCTGGTTGAGGCTTGAAGCCTTCTTCTCTGCTTTGCCTCACAGGATTTGGAAAGGCTGATGAAACAACATTAGCAAGTTTCTAAGGACTTTGTGGGTAATGGCTTCGCACACAAAGGCCTGGAGAGACTTCCTCTGTCCTGGGAAGACGCAGGTGCGCCTGCCCGGTGGGTGACTGGGTCAGGGTGAGGAACGGACCCCAGTGAGGTGTTGTCATCTTTCGGCCCAAGGATGTTGCTCCATTTCATCCACTCACCCTGGAGAGCAGAGTCTGATTGCTCAACCGTTGCTCAGAAATGCGTCGTTGATCCATTTCTTCTTAAAATTGAATGCTTATTAGCACCGTGCTAAACATTTTACAAACACCATCTGATTTAATCCTTACAATGAACCTATGAGAGAAGCACTACTCTTTCCCTTTTACAAATTAGGATCCTGAGGCCCAGAACTAACTTACCTGCACAAGATCAGACAGCCCGAGAGAGGCAGGGTGTGAGGCCTGTGCTAACTTCAGAGTCTGAACTCTCAGCTCAGGTTACACTGTTAACTGATCTTCACGGGTGCTGCCCAATGGGTGGGTGGCAGCAACTCAATGATGCATGTCTCAATTCCTTGACTTTATCAGACTACAGATACATCTAACTCCTCTGAGCTATTACAACACTGTCTGTATCATTCATTTGGCAAATACCATTTATTGTCTTATACAGTTTATTTGATTCTGTGTATAAACATATTTTAGTTTGCATTAATTGGGGATCTTCGGTTGCAAGCTACAGAAACTAACTTCAACTAACTTAAGGGCTCCCTACTACTCCCCGACTGCAATATGGGAAGAATATCGGGTGATTCACAAAATCAGAAGAAAAAAGAACCACTTCATCTTGGGAAGATCACAAACAAGGGCAACTTTGGAGATCTTTATAGAAGACATTTATGGGTGTTCTCTTTTGGTGTGAAACGGGGAGGATTTAACTCTAAGTACCTTCATTCAAGCAGTGTCGCCTGCCCAAGATTCACACTCCCGGCAGAGATGGAGAGCCTGATTGGCCCAGTTAGACCAATCATCTGCCTAGTCTTTGCAGAGCATGGGGACTGTGATGGATAATCTTTCAGGATCCAAATGATCCTACTGTGATATGGGAAGAGACACAATCCATGTCTAGATTATTGTGATTAATTTTATATCCCCTGATGCAATACTATAATTTTTCAGGCAGAAAAGACAATCTATGGTACAAAGACAAGGCTAAGAGGCAGGAAATTATTAAGACAAAGGACCCAGAGAATAAGCAGAGAAATCACAATTCTTAGAATGATGATGCCCTAGGAAGAGGCACATAATTTCAGCCTCCATCAGTAAAAGTTAAAGTATTCATCTATTATACTCTTAGCTGTTCCTCTGCTCTCTTCTACTTTCAGAACTGTTCCCTGTGATAAATTTTATGGTTTGAGCAATCTTACAGGAGATTATTCCTCCTGAATAAACAAATATGGAAATGAATTTTTATGAACACAAGTTAGATGTAGTTCATTTCATTTATAGCTGTAGCTAAATAAACTTGGCTTTAAAAAAGCTAAGTAAAATTATAATGAGTGAATTTTAATACAAACCACTTCAAGATATTTTTTTTTTTTCAAATTTAAATTTTGGTTGGGCCTACAAACTGCCTTAGGAAAGCAGGTGGTGTTTTGGATTAAATTTTGTATTATTCCACTACGTAGAAATCCTTTTAGAAAGTTCTATTTTCCCTAAGTGCTACAGTATTGACTGGTCAACCTGACCTCAAAGTAGTTGCAGAGGATCAATGTTGGCTTAGCTACAGCTTGGCAAAGACTGGGAGGTAAGATAAGAGCTGTTGGTCCAGAAAAACAACCCATGATAAAGCGTTCTTTTAAACTATAGCAAATGCATATATTCTAACAAAACAATACAAAATTTCTTCCAAACAACTCTCAGATCTCTCTACACGTATTTTAAAATCATCTGCAAAACCATAAGGATCATGGTTGTGTGATGAAAATTCAATAGAAACCTCTAAAGATTAATAGTAACATATGGATAATCATTAAAGAAATTACATTCAATACCCTAAATTTTCAAACAATTGCACCTACTCTGTTTATATACATACTTTTTTGACATGCTTGCATGTTTTAATACACATATATCATTGCATGCTTTACCTTTTTCTTTGATGGCTCTGGTAATCCTACTTCATGATCACAGCAGCCATGGCTCTCATCTCCTATCACAACATACCAAGAAGGAAGAAGATATAGAGGCTAAAGACCCTGTATGTCTTATGAACTTTCTTTTTTTTTCAGGATGGACAATCTCTCTCGAGATCTCTTAGCAGACTTCCTCCTAGATCTCACTGACTAGAGCTGGGTTTACACAAATATGTACTCCTCAATCAAACCTAGGCAAAGGAGAGCTGGACTGTCATGGCCTGCTGAGAACAGGCCAAGCATGCTGCCCATTATGGTTTGGGAGGCTTGTAAGAACCTGGGCCTCATCTTCAGAGATTCATATTTATTTGGCTAGAGTAGGGTGCAGATATCAGGAGTTTTAAACATTTCCACAACTCTAATATGCAGCAGGTCGGGATCCAAGAGTCTATGCCAGCTTTGGTGTTTCACTTTTGTCTGGCCTGTTCCTACTCTGTAAAAAGCAGAGCTCTGTTAGCAGGAGGAGCAGGCAGACCCCACAGCTCAGTGTCTACCAGAGGAGCTGACAGTAGATCAGGTACACGGCCTCCCTAAGAGAGCATATCTGAAATCTACAGAAGACATTGTTCATTTAGGCCCTTCATGAATTTAATTCGTCAGTCTTTATAGAATGTATACCACTGTGGAGACCCTGTATATGTATAAGGTAAAAACTGGGAGTAGAGTATACTTTATCTTGTAAGTCCAATTTCCTTGTAACAACCTTCACTCAGCACCTAGAATGAGATCCACATTCTAGTTACATTAGGTGCTAGGTTCAAGCAGAGAACAGAGATTCTGCCCTAATGCAACTTACTTTCAAGAATACAGTTGTGCTCTAAACATTGAAGAGAATTGTAAAGAAATTCATGCAATGGTTTCCTCCTTCCATGAGTTAACAATTCAAGGCTGCCTGTTCACTTTCTACTGTTTAAACTCAATATTTAAGTACGTACATGTTCTAGACAGATACTGTTACACAAAATAATCCTAGTCATAAAGACTGCAGGCTTAGATATAGGGGAGATATACTAAAGAAGTAGTATATTATAGTTAAGTGCCATGAAGGAAAAGAATAGGCTCTTATGAGAGAGTTACAGGGCAACATAATTGAAATGAAAGGAGATCCAGAAAGGCTAACTGTTTAAAGTGAGATGGAGACAAATTTAAATTCAGATTAAAGCACATTCCTTCCATTTCTTAATTTCTGTTTTACTACCTTCTCTTCTAGCTGACTACCTGGAACTTCTTGAAAGACTCACCATCTTGCCAGTGAAATTGATCGAGATGTTATCTCAGAGAAGCTGCTTTCTCAAGATTTTTTGGGCAAGACATGTGCTCATAGACTCATGTTTGTCTTGCTTGCTATATTCTCCATTGTTTCTTATCACCTGATTTCCCTTTTTTTCATATATTCCTCTCCCCCCTTTCATCCGCCCCACTGTCTTTTTTCTTCCTCTTTTCAAAATATGAATTGCTCCTAAATGCACTTAGTACTCGGAGAAGGCAATGGCACCCCACTCCAGTACTCTTGCCTGGAAAATCCCATGGACAGAGGAGCCTGGTAGGCTGCAGTCCATGGGGTCGCTGAGCCGGACACGACTGAGCAACTTCACTTTCACTTTTCACTTTCACGCACTGGAGAAGGAAATGGCAACCCACTCCAGTATTCTTGCCTGGAAAATCCCTTGGACAGAGAAGCCTGGTAGGCTACAGCCCATGGGGTTGCAAAGAGATGGACACAACTCAGGACCTATGCATACCAGCATACCATATCATGGTGCTGCCAAATATTAAAAGCTGAGAACTCTTAAAGCCACAAGCACACATGTGAGCTGTCTTCCAAAAGACAAAACAACAACAACAAGAAACCCCAAATTATGTTAATTTGTTCAGAGGTATGAATGATGTAGCATACACCATTGTAATTGACTAAGCCAAAGCCTTTGACTGTGTGGATAACAATAAACTGTGGAAAATTCTGAAAGAGATGGGAATACCAGACCACCTGACCTGCCTCTTGAAAAATCTGTATGCAGATCAGGAAGCGACAGTTAGAACTGCACATGGAACAACAGACTGGTTCCAAATAGGGAAAGGACTACGTCAAGGCTGTATTTTGTCACTGTGCTTATTAACTTATATGCAGAGTACATCATGAGAATTGCTGGGGTGGATGAAGCACAAGCTGGAATCAAGATTGCTGGGAGAAATATCAATAACCTCAGATATGCAGATGACACCACCCTTATGGCAGAAAGCAGGGAGGAACTAAAAGGCCTCTTGATATAGAAACGAATGAAAATGAAAACACAACAACCCAAAACTTATGGGACACTGTAAAAGCAGTGCTATGGGGAAGGTTCATAGCATTACAAGCTTACCTCAAGAAACAAGAAAAAAGTCAAATAACTAACCTAACTCTACACCTAAAGCAACTAGAGAAGGAAGAAATGAAGAACCCCAGGGTTAGTAGAAGGAAAGAAATCTTAAAACTTAGGGCAGAAATAAATGCAAAAGAAACAAAAGAGACCATAGAAAAAATCAACAAAGCTAAAAGCTGGTTTTTTGAAAAGGTAAACAAAATTGACAAACCGTTAGCCAGACTCATCAAGAAACAAAGGGAGAAGAATCAAATCAACAAAATTAGAAATGAAAATGGAGAGATAAAAAAAAAAAGAAAGAAAATGGAGAGATCACAACAGACAACACTGAAATACAAAGGATCATAAGAGACTAGTACCAGCAGCTCTATGCCAATAAAATGGACAACTTGGAAGAAATGGACAAATTCTTAGAAAAGTATAACTTTCCAAAACTGAACCAGGAAGAAAGAGAAGATCTTAACAGACCAATCACAAGCACGGAAATCGAAACTGTAATCAGAAATCTTCCAGCAAAGAAAAGCCCAGGACCAGATGGCTTCACAGCTGAATTCTACCAAAAATGTAGAGAAGAGCTAACACCCATCTTACTCAAACTCTTCCAGAAAATTGCAGAAGAAGGTAAACTTCCAAACTCATTCTATGAGGCCACCATTACCCTAATTCCAAAACCAGACAAAGATGCCACAAAAAAAGAAAACTACAGGCCAATATCACTGATGAACATAGATGCAAAATCCTTAACAAAATTCTAGCAAACAGAATCCAACAACATATTAAAAAAATCATACACCATGACCAAGTGGGTTTTATCCCAGGAATGCAAGGATTCTTTAATATCCACAAATCAATCAATGTAATACACCACATTAACAAATTGAAAGATAAAAACCATATGATTATCTCAATAGATGCAGAGAAAGCCTTTGACAAAATTCAACACTCATTTATGATTAAAACTCTCCAGAAAGCAGGAATAGAAGGAACATACCTCAACATAATAAAAGCTATATATGACAAACCCATAGCAAGCATCACCCTCAATGGTGAAAAATTGAAAGCATTTCCCCTAAAATCAGGAACAAGACAAGGGTGCCCACTCTCACCACTACTATTCAACATAGTGTTGGAAGTTTTGGCCACAGCAATCAGAGCAGAAAAGGAAGTAAAAGGAATCCAGATTGGAAAAGAAGAAGTGAAACTCTCACTGTTTGCAGATGACATGATCCTCTACACAGAAAACCCTGAAGACTCTTCCAGAAAAGTACTAGAGCTAATCAATGAATATAGTAAAGTTGCAGGATATACAATTAACAACAGAAATCTCTTGCATTCCTATATACTAACAACGAAAAAATACAAAGAGAAATTAAGGAAACAATACCATTCACCATTGCAACAAAAAGAATAAAATACTTAGGAGTATATCTACCTAAAGAAACAAAAGAGATGGACAGGGAGGCCTGGTGTGCTGCAGTCCATGGGGTCGCAGAGTCAGACATGACTGAGCGACTGAATTGAACTGATACCACTGTAAAACTTTGCAATTTCAGCTGTGGGTTATAGGCCTGTAGCACTGATATTACCTGGGATCTTGCTAGAAATGCAGAGTCTTAGATCATACAAAACCTGCATTTCAACAAGATTCCTGGTTGTTTCATACGTACATTAAAACTGGGGACTTGCAGATGCAGAGGATCCTAGAACATAGAGTTATGAGAATTAATAATCTTACTTCCTAGACACCATTGTATATTTAACCTTCCTGGCATAGCCATTTTTGCTTTCTCAGCACTTTTTCATTTCTTTATATTCTCTAAGTTATCATATGTTGCTCTTCTCATTCCATCTGTAGCACAAAATATTACATATCTCTAAGATCTAGAAAATTGTAGCTGATCAGTCATCCACTGCCTTTTCTGTCTTCATTCAAAATATCTTATTTAATTTTGAAAAGCTGTATTAAACTTAGTTTCTAATTCCTTAGAATAAACAGATACTAACACAAATATAAACTGAGACATATTAATTAACCAATGTTTATCTTTAATAGGAATCATGTACATCTTACTTTCTCAAAATTTCTATCCAGTTATTTAGATAATTTTGTTATGTGACGTGCTTACTTTTCTAGATTCTTTTCTAAGAAGTATTTTGCTATCTGCCTTTTCTTTAAATAAGAGCCATAGCACCTCAGGTAAAATTAACCTTGGTCTGTTAACACAAACATTAGACAGTGTTTGGTCTTTAGATGTTTAAATATATTTATATCTGTAACATTCTGGAGAGGGAGGTCACTGTTGTGTGGAATATCAGCTCTGAAAATACTTGGCTTGAACCTCGAGCAATCCAACCAACCTTGGATCTTCTTTGTCTCCAGATCATCTACAAATGTTAAGGTTTTTTCCTATGTCAATAAAGAATATACACACACATATGAGTTTGATTTTGTTTTTAAATTAAACGTGGAGCTAATATAAAATAAGATTTATAAGGTATGTGTAAGGTATCAAGTATCATAGTACAATGAAATCCATGTAGCCACTGCCCAGTTTAAGTAACATAACATACCTTTCAAATCCTGCCCCTGCTAGATACCATAATCTTCCCTTCCTGCTCCCTAATCACTCTAGAATTTTATGATCATTTCCTTGCTTTTTCTCAGTTATACAACACTTGTAACTCTAAATACTGTTTATTTTGAACTTTTATATTAATAGAATCATATGATATATATTCTGTGACTTTTTTTTTTTAAACCTGACATTATTTTCCTGGTATTCATCTGCAGTAATTTTTGTAGATAAAATTCACTTATTCTCACTACTCTATTGGCAAATACTGAATACACCTTAATTTATCCATCTACTACTAATGGAAAGTTGGATTATTTGCAATTTTTTGCTATTACAACTGTACTGAGGGACTTTCCCAGCAGCCTAGTGGCTAAGAATCCGCCTTCCAATGCAGGGAATGCGGGTTGATCCCTAGCCCAGGAACTGGGATCCCATAGGCCATGGGACCTGAGCCTGAGCGCCACAACTAGAGAGAAGCCCACAGGCTGCAGTGAGGATCCTGACGTAACCAAAAGTAAAATAAATGTCAGAAAAGTGAAGCCGCTGCACTGACAGGGTCTTTGTGTTTATGCATTAAGGACACGAGTCTCTTTATGGCAGTGATTCAGTCCTCACTGAGTACCACTGACTGACTATGTTTTACGATAAATGACATGTAATAATTCTTCCGTATTGATTCTATAAGGACTTGCTTTCATACAAATGACAGCACATGATAAATTTAAGAATAATATTACCACATTTCAACTTTTTGGAAAATGTATTTCAGACTGTTACACAGAATCACATGATCCTCAAAATTCAAGTTTACAACTGATCTTCACAAGACCCTTATCCATATACACAATAGTTATTCAGAAGGAAAAATTCGATACAGTATTTTAGTAGTTACATGATTTGCAACCAATACTGAATTACTGAAAGCCGAAGAACTCTCAATGAATTACATATAGGATAACCATTCTCAAATACAAGAAGCGAGACAATAAAGGAAAATTTTCTGTTCAGTCGTAGAAAAATGATAAAGGCATTTATGATGAGATAAATGCTTTAAGTTAGTACACAACCTACTGGGTGAATAAAACTGCCACACTGGTTGGTAGTTTTCCTCTTGAATATATGTGGTATGGCATCATCCATTTTGGAGAAGAAAACGGCAACCCACTCCAGTATTCTTGCGTGGAAAATTCCATGGACAGAGGAACCTGGTGGGCTACAGTCCATGGGGTTGCAAAGAGTCAGACACAACTGAGCATGCACACATTACCCAATTATCTGACATTAAGTAATACGTAAAATTTCAAGTCGGAGTTCTCAAAACGGTTGCTTGGTATTTTTGAATAGTGTCTGGTGTACTCAGAGTGTTTCTTTTCATTTATCTTTTCTTCTTTTATAAGGTTTAGTGGGACTGTGCAATGCTGGAGCAATAGTCCAGAATGTCCTGAATAGTGAATTCCATTGTAACACCAGATCCAGGATAACAGCGAGCTATCAAACCTTCAAAATGCTTGTACTGGCGAATGAATTCATCCTGCATGGAGTGCCACACCACCTACAAAATGAAAATGAGAGTCGCTAAACTGCAAGAGGAAACAATACATAACAAGAATGTAGAAATACTGTCAAGACATATTCTAAGCATTTAGGATAGCATAATTCACTTTCACACATTGGAGAAGGCAATGGCAACCCACTCCAGTGTTCTTGCCTTGAGATCCCAGGGACGGGGGAGCCTGGTGGGCCGCCGTCTATGGGGTCGCACAGGGTCGGACAGGACTGAAGTGACTTAGCAGCAGGATAGCATAATAGTTAATCACTGTGGATGGTGACTGCAGCCATGAAATTAAAAGATGCTTGCTCCTTGGAAGAAAAGCTATGACAAACCTAGACAACATATTAAACAGCAAAAACTTCACTTTGCTGACAAAGGTCTGTAGAGTCAAAACTATGGTTTTTCCAGTAGTCATGTAGAGATGTGAGACTTGGACCATAAAGAGGGCTGAGTGCCAAAAAACTGATGCTTTCGAACTGTGCTGGGGAAGATTCTTGAGTCCCTTGGACTGCAAGGAGATCCAACCAGTCAGTCCTAAAGGAAATCAACCCTGAATATTCATTGGAAGGATTGATGCTGAAGTTAAAGCTCCAATATTTTGGACACCTGATGTGAAGAGCCGACTCACTGGAAAAGACCCTGATGCTGGGAAAGATTGAAGGTGGGAAGAGGAGAAGGTGGCAGAGGATGAGATGGTTAGGTAACATCATCGACTCAATGGACATGAATGTGAGCAAACTCTGGGCAGTCCATGGGGTCGCAAAGAGTCGGACACGACTGAGCGACGGAGCTGAACTGGGAGAGAGTGAAGGACAGGGAAGCCTGGCGTGCTGCAGTCCACAGGGTCACAGAGTCACGTCTGAACGACTGAACAACAACAGTTAAGAATGTACATCCTGAAGGAAGATTCGTAACTCCTCGAGTGACCTTGAGTATGTTACACCACTCTTCTGTGCCTCAAGGCCCTCCTTATCTGTAAACTGGGTCGTGATAATAATACCTTCCCCACAGGTTCAAATGAGATTAAATGAGTGAATGTATGTAAAGTGCTCAGAACAGTGTTTGACACAGTAATGTTTATTACATTTCAGCTGTTATTGTATCTGTTCCAATAGCCAACACAGATGTGGCTATGCACTACTATGTATGAAATAAGACTAAGGATTAAATGAAACTTCACAGCAGATGAAAGTTTAATTTATCTAAAATTAAGGATGCAAAACACTTCTTGATGACATGGAGAACACCAAGATGAGTCAGACTAATCATGAGCAGTCAAAGGGATCTATAGTCTAGAAGTGGAAACTAAATTGCTGACAGATATAAGCAGAAATCAATACGACACTGTAAATCAACTGTACTTCAGTCAAGAAAAAGTAAACAAATGAACAGTCCCATCAGAAAATAAACCTTAGACAACTATCAAGGCAGAACCTGACACACACACACTGACACGGCAGCGCTGTCAATAGGCTACACTTACTCGACTTGTTTCACATCAGCACAGTGCAAAGGGCTTTATGCACGTATTATTCTATTTAAGTCTCATGACAACCTGGTGAGGGCGGGTACTATGAACGAACACCACTTCTATCTGCCAGTTCAAAGAGTGCCTTCTTCGAGGATTTTTCCTTGTAAATCCTAAATGTCACAAATCTTAAATTCCTAACAGTCAGCTTAAGACTATTTTACTAAACAGCTTTACTTACACTTTTTGCTTCTCATCTTTTAGCTCACAGTATTTCTTCCACTGGGAATGCCACTTCTATTTTTTCTGTTAAGTTAGTATCTGACTTCCAGAGACTAACATAAATGCTTTCCTTCATGAAGCCTTCCATGATGCTAAAATCAAGAGTGATTCTTACTCATCTCTAACTGAGGTTTAAACCTGACTCTATCATACATTAGCTATGGGATCGTGGTCACATTACTCTACCTCTCCAAGCTCTGATTTTCACATGTATAAAATGGCAATGGCAATAATATTAGTGCCCACCTAGAGAGTACAGGTATTATTTCTGCTTTTCAAATAAGGAAACTGAGGCTCAGAGAGGTGAACTAACTTGCTCCAAACCAGGCAGTTTTACCTGGAGGCAGATTATGAACCCATATCCAGGCTCCCATGCTCACAATCACTCCACATTCCATTCCCTTACTACCTTCCAAACTAAAACAAAACACAGAAAGTCATGAAAAACCCGTCCCCAAACAAAAGCAAAACAACTTAATGTCTCAAAATGATACCACAGAAATATAAAATACACAGAGATAGCCATATAAACTTGTATAAATATTCCTTTTTTCCTCACAATTTACTAATCTTGTCTGCATTTTATATGGCGCTTTCCTCCTGCACTAAAATTAGAAAATGTATAGCATTTCTAGAGGAATATTTAGGGGAAAATAGATATATAAAAGGATGTGCAATCTAGGTAGGTTAAGAGAACTAAAGCATACCTGAAGTAAGTTCTCCTCTTCACATAAATGTTTATCAACCTTCTTGTAGAGGTTATCGAGACCTTTTTTCACTTCTTTTCCAGGAGACTCTTTAATAACTTTTCGGAGTTCTTGCTTGTTAAACGCAAGTTGATAGCTCACTTCCTCCTCTCTTATACCCTGTGCCACCCGAGCTTCCACACCTTCAAACAAATGCTTCAAGGAAATGAAAAGAAACAACGGCTAAGAACGGCTCTCACTACCACTTAAATTAAAAAAACAAAAAAAAATCTGATTATAAACTAGTATATATCCACTGTGTAAAAATCAGACGGTGTGTGAAAATATAAAGGATAAAATAATAATCAGCTATTATCACACTACTCAGAGATAAGTACTGTCAAAAGACTAGAATTCCCTCTAGTCTTTTGATGTGTGAGTATGAAAATGAGATTAATTTTGTATGCTATATTTTCCATTTAATATTTGATATGTTTTTCCCAAAGTATAAATTTTAATGGCTGCATCATGTTCCGTCCAATGACTATACTATGTTTATTCATTCCTTCAGTATTAAGTATTTAATATTTTTTACTTTTTCTCTTGAAGTTGGCAAAATCTACTCATCAAAAACAAAATCTATTATAAATACAGCTATAAATAACTTTCATACATAGGTATTTACCCACATTTTTGATGACTGTCCAGCATAAATTTCTAGGACTATAATTCTTCAGTTGAGGAGTGTAATTGTTAAGCATTCTGAAGACTCTTCATATACACAAATTGCTTCCCAGAAAAGTTCAGTTACTTTATATTTCTGTCAGCAGTATATGACACTATTTTATCTTATCATACTATCATAAGCATTATCATAATTAAAGAAAAATCTTTGTCATTTTGAAAAGTGAAAAAGGGGGACTTTCCTGGCAGTCCAGTGGTTAAGACTCTGCCCTTCCAATGCAGACGGCATGGATTGGATCCCCGGTGGACGGACGGGGATGGGGAACTAAGATCCCACATGCCAAGTGGTGTAGCCAAAAAAAAAAGGTAAGAAAGGTTTATTTGTCATTTTATTTCAATATTCTTCAGCTAGCAATGAAGTTTATCTGCTTTTCATATGCTCAGTAAGTACATTCAGAACCCATACCCATTTATATATTGGGATCCTAGTGCTTTCCTGACTGATTTTAAAAAGATCTTTTATATTTAGCATCCTGACTCTTGTACTGTTATAAATATTCTTCTCAGGCTGCCTTTTAAGTGTAAGTGGTTTTTTAACATGTATATTGGCAAGTCTTTACTTGAGCACAACATGATTTAATACTGACAAGTCAAATCCCCTCTCTACTATTCTCTAAAATTTTCTTAGCAATTATTTATTTATTCTTCATTAAATTACTACATTTTTAATAATAATTTTCTAGACAAATCTGTTCCAGATATTTAAATTTTTTTTCTACACAGATTTTAATTAATGTATTTATTTTTCTACACAGATTTTTAATTGGTTATTATAACATATAGGAAACAAACTGTTTTTTGATATATATATATACCTTGACTAGGTTAAAAAACCTACTTTACTTTACAAGATGAAATAACTCCCACATGTCACACACAGGTGATTGTAAGCCCGAGGGCCTCCCAGGTGGCACAGTCACAGACTCCGCCTGCCAGCAGGAGACACAAGAGGCCCGGATCTGACCCCTGGGTGGTAGGATTCCGTGGAGAAGGAAATGGCAGTCCATTCCAGTATGATTCTCTTTCCATATGTCTTTATGTTTCGGTCTTACTGCATTGGCTAGAGCTTCTCTAACAATGTTACATAATAAAGGATTTATCAATGTGTCTGCTCTAAATTTGATTTCAAAGGAAGTTCCTTTATGTTGCAGTTACGCATCATGCAGGCTTTAGGTCTGAGACAGACCCTTTACCCTAAAGGAATATCTGCCTGTTCTTCAGTTTACAAGGCACTGGTTCTGCATTTGAATTGCTGACAACAGACAGACAATTTTTATTTGACTCTAACTTCAAAACAAAGATGACGAATCACACTGTGGACCTAATTTGTTAGAAGGGTCCATTTAAGCTTCTACTATGTTGCAAAGTTCTCTAAAACTACCATTTCTCATGTTTAAAGATCAGATTTGCTCTGGGGAATGACAAGTCAAGAAAGGAAGGATAAAGAAAAGGCAATGAATAAAACAATTTTTTATTTTCTTTTTATCTTGATAGAATTTTCAAAATCTTCATCTGAGCTAGGGATAAAGGTTAGCCATTTACGAGGTAAGAAATGGAAGACTGGTATAATGGAAAAGGCTAAATCTATGGTTAATCCCCCTGCTTTGCTACCTGTCAATTACTATAACTTTTTATTTACTTCCAATTTCTTCATTTGTAAAACAAGGATAATGCTATCTTACCCCACATCATCGTTTACAAGAATTAAAAGAAATAATGTATATAAAACATCTAGCAGTGTCTGAGCAGCTTCAATATCTCAGTCCATCCTTCCTTATCCTCCTGCACCCACCAATGAATGAGCAAATTTAAATGTCTGTTGTGTTACTCACATCTAAACACAGGTTCAAAACCAAGAAAAAAATACTGAATGAAAATATGCTGACATTTAGCTTTTCAAGAGGTTGTCCTAAAGTGTATATGACATAAGACTGAAGGTGATCTGTGTTTTTTTGTTTGGCTTCTTTTTTTTTCAGCTTCTAGACATGAGATTTTCAAACGAGAAAGTGTTGCAAAAATATGGTGGAAGTTTTCCATCATGAGGACATCCCTGGGGGTCTTCTGGCTTTCGTTCGCTACTTTCTCCACTAAAACAAAAATGGAAAAAATGTAACGATGACCTGGTATGAATATGACCACATTTAGCTATGGAAAAATTACATGATTTTTTTCATTTATAACTTTAAGAAGGAAGCACATTTCTGGACTTAATCAAATAAAACATACTGTATTGAAGGATCGACCTAAACCTAAATAAAAAATCATTCTAAAACAGTTATATATATATATATATATATATATGGCTAAATTTGGATTCCTATTTCACATCTTTTAGCCAACCAAATTCTAAATTGTTCAAGTGCTTAAAATGTCAAAGGCAAATAAATGAATGCAATTGTAAGTACTAAGAAAAATAAACCTAATTAAAGAAATAATTCTGTGGTAGTACGAACTTTCTAAGAATGGCCCAAAACTGAGAAGTCATAAAGAGAAAGATGAATAAACTTAACATATAATTTGGAAGCTCTTACACAGTAAAACATACCATAAGCAAAACTGAATTATATCCTTCTAGGTTAACAAAGGATAACAAGACTGATAATACCGAGAAATACTGGGTCTTGAGGCAGATGTGACAGAAACTTTCACCAAACACTCAAAGGACCAAACTGGTATAATCTTTCTATGTGGTTATTTGGCAGAAACTCAACAGACACAAAACTTCTGACCCAGGAATTATTTCTAATAACTGATCCTAGGGAAATCATTGGACAATATACAGAAATATACAGAAAACTGGAAACAAACCAAATGCCTGTTAACAGAAGATCTGCTAAGTAAACAATGACAGATGGAACTCTATGTAATCATCAGAAGTGACTACGGTTATCTGTATCAGGAGACAAGGACAGACACTAGAATCACAGAGTCTAGCAGGTTCCAAACAGGGTGTAAGGTGTGAGAAACATTTCAAATTACAGAACACACAATATGTGCATGTCTGTCAGGGAGAGAGATATACTGAAAAGTTCACACAGGTAAAAATTAAATGTTAACCTTTGTATGATGAGATTACAAATTACCTTTAGTTTCTTCTTGATTTTTAAAGTCAGTGTGCTGATTTTGGGGGGTATGTAATGAGCATATACTACTTTACAATCAGACAAAGCAAAGCTACTTTGAATTTTAAAAGAAATATCAACCATATAAACATTCAATCATGTAATTTATCATCTTTCCCCTAAACCTGTTTCCACCAAAAATGTATTATCTCTAACTGTTGAGATAATTCTACTTTGGTCATTTTTTTTAGTTTTAAAAATTCCTGAATTGATGCAGTCAGATCATTTATTTCAAATTAAACACATCCACACTGTTTCTGTAACTTAACTGTGTGATCTGACATAGCTAGATGATGAATTACACTATTTTAGCATTAATTTGGGCTTCCCTGGTAGCTCAGCTGGTAAAGAATCGGCCTGCAATGCAGGAGACCCAGATTCAGTAACTGGCTCGGGAAGATCCCCTGGAGAAGGGATAGGCTACCCACTGCAGTATTCTTGACCTTCCCCGGTGGCTCAGATGGTAAAGAAACCACCTGCAATGTGGGAGGCCTGGGTTTGATCCCGGGGTTGGGAAGATCCCCTGGCTGATTGCACGGCAACCCGTGCCAGTATTCTTGCCTGGAGAATCCCATGGACAGAGGAGCCTGGTGGGCTACAGTCCATGGTGTTGCAAAGAGTCGGACATGACTGACTGACTAAGCACACACACATACAGACATCACTATTGATCAGCTCAAGAAGACTCCTGCTAAAATGCGAATGTAATCCACAAGGTCATTTTTGTGTTTAAAAAATGAATTTCAACTTTGCATACTGATAGCCCATATGAACCCTAAAATATAAGTAGTTCCTGGTAAATACAAAAGGGTTTTACACACTGTTTTTCAAATTTAAGAAATCTTTATTATTATTATTATTTTTAATATATATATATTTTTTTATTTACTTGTGCCAGGACTTCATCGCTGCATGTGGGATCTGGTTCCCTGACCAGGGATTGAACCCAGGTTCTCCACATTGGGAGTGTGGAGTCTTAGCCACTGGACCACCAGAGAAGTCCCAAATTTAAGAAATCTTTAATTTCAGAAAACTTAAAAAAGACTAGAGACTATGGAAAATAATGAACACATCTGTCTCCCAACTTCTAACTTAATCAGAAATAATGAAAACAACTGACCAAAAACACCAGAAATAAGGAAAACCACCACCAAAAACTTCTTCATAATGTAACAAAAGTTTACCATTAACAAATACTCCTCTGATAAGTTTAGTATATGCTTTATCTAGATCTCCACGACACTCAGCATTTTTAAAGATTGATTCTGCGAGTCCAGCAAATTCTTCAAATTCAGCAACAAACGGGAGAATTCCTACTTTACTCTTCTTTGAGATCTTTACTTCTTCCATTTGCCTTATTTGGTTACTCTAAAGTTAGGCAGAAAGCAAGGGAGAAAAATAGCTAAGCAACTTAGAAACAACGTACAATTAAAAGTAAATATATATACCACAAAGGCATGATGTAATTTAATACCTAGAACATTTCGGACATTTACTAATCAAAGATTAACACAATATGGATAACTATGAAAAACTATTTCTAGAGATTAAAAAGTACATAGATATCATTGAAGGAACTAAAATCAAGGGAAAAAATCCAAATTATTCAAAACAAAATGCACTCAAAGCTTGTGAACCTCAGGTCTTTGTTTCAAGTAAAAACAACCAATGAACACTTCTATCATTTATAAAAGGTAAGTATATAATGATTGCCCACTTTGGGGCAGAGCAGATACCAGAGCACACACAGGATCTCTCAAGATTATTTCTGGTTGGTGTCTATATAGTCAAGTTGAGAACCACAACCATTTCCAAATCTCATCAGCCTAAAATTTGTTTGGATAGAGAAGTTCTATGTTTTGGGGGTATGAGCACAGAGGAGAACAGGTACTTCTACTGTGGATTTGCATTATATAGTTTTCCATGTACCTATTAGTCATTCACTCTAAATCAGTATAGCAAAGTACTTGTGTAAGATGGATACAAAGTAACAAATAGACATATAGACAGAATATAGACACTTTGGTTCAAAATAATCAATTATGATTCTGTGTACTTCCAGGGGATCTAGTTCTATTCCCAGTAAGAAGTACATTGCCAAAGTGTTGAATCATTTTCAACTCCTACCTAAAATTTCATTGTGCTGAGATTCTGGGGGTATAACCTGAAAACCATATGACATGTAGAGATTAGAAAAGTAACCGTTCTTTTGTTCAATATGGTATTGGAAGTCCTAGACATAGCAATCAGACAGGAAAAATAAATAAAAGGAATCCAAATTGGACAAATCATTCTAAAACCTGTATGGAAACACAAAAGATCGTAATGCCAAAGCAAGCTCAAGAAAGAAGAACAAAATCAGAGGTATTATGCTCCCTGATTTCAAACTATACTACAAAGTTACAGTCATCAAACAATATGGTACTGGTACAAAAACAGACATGTACATTAACAGAACAGAGCGCCCAGGAATAAACCCATCCTTATACGGTTAATTAATCTATGACAAAGAAGGCAAGACTATACAATGAGGCAGAGACACCCAGATCATACCATTTTCAAAGGTTAAAGGGTACAAAACCACATCACTGTAGTGTGAGGAATCCTGAAAAGCAAAGTAAATGCAGGTAAGAAATGTACTGGAGTGCAGTGTCCAGCTTGGTAGTACTTGATATGTTTCTAATTTTATCCCTAGTTCTTGGCAGGCTAATCTTTTTAGCCCCGTTCCTTGAAGAACACTTTGGGCTTGGCCACCAGATGAAAGTACTAAACTCAGATACCATCTATTCCACTTTCTGCAGTTGTCTGACATTCATTCTTTGGCTCAATACACAGAGAACCATTCACTACTCTTTCAAGGTATGCTTTAGGTCCAGATCTTGTCCCAAGTACCAAAAACATGTAACACTTACTGAGCACACACAACTGACGACACTGTGAAAAGACTTGATTTAAATTAAGAAACAGATTGATGATAACCAACAGAAGGAACCATCCTCTTCCCTTTAGTGACAAGGTCCATCTTTTAGAAATACATGCAATTTAGGGAAAAAACACGACTTTATACCTTTGTCTAGGTTAATTTAACTAAATTTCTTCACTTCCCAGTTTTGAGAGGAACACGAACATTCTTCAGCAAACTATTACTAATTACCACTATTGTTCCCTGGTGACTCAGATGGTAAAGCATCTGCCTACAATGTGGGAAACCTGGTTTCGATCCCTGGGTCGGGATGATCCCCTGGAGAAGGAAATGGCAACCCACTCCAGTACTCTGGCCTGGAAAATCCCATGGACGGAGGAGCATGGTAGGCTACAGTCCATGGGGTCGCAGAGAGTCGGTCACGACTAAGCGACTTTACTTTCACTTTCATTACTGTCATCATCATCATCATCATCATCACCATTACAAGCAATTAGTTACAAGCTCTTATTCTGTACCAGGCAATGTGCTAAGCACTTCATTTGAACCCATGTCTACATCTCCCTGACACTATTATATCTTACACTTCTAACAATTACATTCAACTGGATTGAGAGGTATTACATTAAAGTTTTATATACTAGCTTTATTCACTGATAAGAGCAAGAAAATCTTCATATCCTAAAAATGTACAGTGTTCTCATGGTTAATGTTCTAGCTATTCTTATTCTATGTCACATAGGACTCATTATCTTAGACTTTAGTAATTCTTTATTTTCTTTTTGGCAATCAGCTTACAATCAGACCTTACAGGTTTATCATCACTTCTGAAGAAAGCTGGGCAGGGAAGAGGATAAGTGGCCAAATTTCATAATATTTCAAATGCCAGTGCAATCATTTGGTGGGGAAGGAGGGTTAACAAGTCTGTTGAGGTGACATTTACGTTTCTACGGATGGCTTTTAAACTTTCAGAAATCAGTAAGCATTATTTTTAAAAAGTATAAAAGATGAAGTGGATTTTAATCACCCTTAATATTTTTATTATTCTCTCATTATTCTATGGGCTTCCCTGGTGGCTCAGCCGGTAAAGAATCTGCCTGCAAAGCGAGAGACCTGGGTTCGATCCCTGGGTTGGGAAGATCCCCTGGAGGGAATGGCTACCCACTCCAGTATTCTTGTCTGGATAATTCCATGGACAGAGGAGTCTGGCAAACTACAGACCATGGGGTCACAAAGACTCAAACATGACTGAGTGACTTTCACTCACTCATTATTCTATGGCTATTCAAGCACTGGATTTAACTTAGAGGTTACATAGTAGAATAATTCAGATGATAAATACCTATTTTTACATATTAATACTAAATATATTCATAAAATGAAACTCTTTTTAGAACCTGGCCCAATCCTCTTCATATCTATAAGCTTACCAAAACCTAACAGAAAAAATAAAGTTAATGATTTTTTTCCCTATTAGGAGAAAAATGATAACTACCAAAAGTTGTCATAAGAACAATTTATTCTTAAAGCAATATGATTAAAGCTATTGAACTGAAAAAAATACTTTAATCAATTAAAATAACCCAAATATTAATTACCCTATTGTGATATATTAAAAGAAGAAAAACAATAAATTCAAGTTTCAGTTGCTTCATTAAATCTATGGTCACTAATTGGTCACCTGGGATTTCAGTTACTTAGTGGATCTCGGGTGTAATCGCTGCTGCCTCTGTGTCAGTCACTCCAGGAACTGGCCATGGTTCACAGTGTAGACGGGACACAACTTGGCACTAGCCTGCTCCTGGACACTGCAGCCAATACCCTGCTGCAAGGCGTGGGGACAGGAACAGTAGGTCCCCTGGTGGGAAGCCAGAAGTCTTTGAAACACACACACACAGACACACACACACACACACAGATACTCTGCAATGGTTAAGAGTTCTAAGTTACTGAAAAAAAAAATACCCAACTTACAATACATTTGTCAAAGTTCCTTTTGACAGTCACCAAAACATTTCCCAGTGTAGTGCTCAGAAAAGAAGCGGGGTCCACGTTCTGTGCAGTCCACACATGGCGACTCATTTTGACTAGCATGTCAAGGGAGTTAAAGCTACCGATTTTGTCTCCTAATGCAATCAAGTTGTTCAGTTCTGGCTCAATGCAGCGAAATATTTTAATCATCATCTGGCGGATCATATCTTTCCTGTTCAGAAATACAAAACAGAATAGTTAGTACAAGCTTCAGGTGCATTTACCTTTAACTTTAATCCACTCGGTATACACAAATGACTAAAATTTGATATATCAACTAACACTGTCCAAATAGTTAATTATTCTAGAGTGGTTTCCAACATAAACATATTTTTTTGAGGTTGCATTTTTATCACTCAAAATAACGTCCTTTGTAGAACTGGGTCCTGAAATGTGCTTTGTGATTTCTGAGAAATACACTACAATTCAAATGCAACTTCCTACCAGCAAACATCAAAATTGACTGCATTTGTGTGATTACAAGAGCAAAGAAAAGCCAAAGAGCCATAAAGGGGACCAAGTTTACTTCATTGAGAAGCTCTGTAACACACTGGGCACACAGATCGGTGCTCTGAGTGTTGTCAGCTATGGACAGTAATCTGGACTCCTCACTGGGCAGCATTCCTTCCTGCTCAATTGAAAGTTTACTTTTTTTTCACAATAAACAACAGATAGTAACAAACACATACTCAGATGAAACAGGCAGCGGTGGGCCAGCATTATGTTGCTGTGACAAAGTTCCTCCATCTGTGTCCTCTGCTTCAGTCTGCAAAAATTATTCAGATACTTCACATAATAAAAGGCTAACAAATTGAAGAGTTTAGTTTATATAGCAATAGCCTGCTCAGTCTCCAAATTCTTAGGAGAGAATGTATGATGAGAAATAATGATTTTTAAAGGTAGTATTATCAATGAAATTATATAATTTAACATGTTGCTTCAGAATGTTCAGGAGAAGCTTTGTTTTCAGATTTTATCTGAGAATGAGAAGCTGTGTTTGCTTCTGAGCACATTTAGGGGGGGTGGGGCGGGAGAGAAAGGTAGAGGAGACTCAGAGGGAGTGCAGGAACGAGGGGACAATTTAATAAAAAGCTGAAAATATCTAGGGACATGTTCAAGGGAGAATTTTGAAAATTAAAATCATTCTAATAAAATTAATCATCCTAATAAAACTTGAGCATAAAAAATGCTGTCAGAAGTTCTTACAGAAACTAACAAATTTACTAGCAATTACCATCTACAAGAACAAACCCCCTAACCATCTGAAAGACTTAATTTTGAGCACTGTTTTTATATGCTAGTTCTTTTAAAGATCATCTTAATTTTAAAAAAATCACTCGATTTGCATTGTGTTTTTAAGTTCTTTAAAATACTCTAGCAAATGGCTCATTTTATTTTCTTACATTTATGCCACCAGAGAGCCATGTTCAGTAGGCATTATTATACCCATTACATAGATGAGGAAAAGTAGGGATTAAATAATTAGTTTATGGTCTTGAAAGGTTGTTGCTGAACGATAAGACGCGGGATTCTTGGCCTCCGGAGGAGACGAATTCAATTCGGGGCCAGAGACGAGGCTGGATCGCTCAGAGCTTTTGTGTAATAAAGTTTTATTAAAGTATAAAGGAGATAGAGAAAGCTTCTGACATAGGCATCAGAAGGGGGCAAAAGAGTACCCCCCTCCTAGTCTTTAGCTGTATGGTATATAGTCACTCACAGTCCGTTAATGAAAAGAAAGGAATGTCATAAAATCTAGAATGGCACCAGATAATTCATCCCAGGCCATAAAACTATTGACTTGCACCTTGTACCAACAAATAGTTTCGTTTACATAGATTAGGGGAACAATACCTGAACAAGTAAGTTAGGCCCTTTGGCGGAACCAACTTGAAGATGGAGTCTGGGGTTCATTAACATAGCTTAAGACAACATTTCCATACGAAAAAGAAATGTATTGGTTAACTCAAGGTTTGGGAGTAGTTAGCTTTAGGTGAGACCAGGTGTCATGGCCACACAGAATGTTAGGAGAAACCTCCTTTTAATTTTGTATAGAGAAGGAAAAACAGATCGCTGGTTTGTTCTTTTCTGCCGGTTAAGAGAGATAAAAATGTCTGGCACTTACAGTCTCATACCTCCATTTGGAGACCCCTGGCCTTCCTGCCTGTTACTCTCTCATTCCCCCCTTTTCTTTTAGGAGAATTATGTTGCCTAGGGAAAAGGGGCGTCGTTTTCATTCCATAACTGCTTCTGAGCTGACAAGGGGCGTTGTCCCTAAATTGGTGAGGCAACATATTCTCCTAAATCCTCATAGTGAGGATGTCTGATCCAGGGGCCCCAAATAGTAATCGGAAGAAGCTGCAGTGATAGCAGGAGTTTGAGCAACCATTTGTAACTTAAAAGCTTTCATGCGACTAGAAACAAATCCAGTTACACAGTTACAGATGCAGGGAGCAAAGAGCAAAAACAAAACAATCAGAATTATTGTAATTAAGATAGTTTTCCACCATGGGGAACTAGTTAATGTCTCCCAAAGTGAGGCGATTGAGGCTTCAGGAGTATCCATGGCCCCAATCATCTTGTTCATGTGTTTAGTAAAATGAGTAACATTAGTGCTCATATCAGGTATATATGTACAGCATTGAGTATGAATGATGGCACAAGTTCCTCCTTGTGCAGCAAAATAGTGATTAAACTGAGACAGTGTATAATCAAAATTAAAAGTCACATTATGTCCATAGTTAAGGTACAGAGTATTACACCAGTTCATTCTAGGGTTGTTAGATGTCATCAGATGAAGAAGAGGCATCACATGTGATTGTTGTCGAAGGTATTCGCAGACTTGGAGAAAGTCTTTTCCTTGAAGTGGAGATGTCCACCACGGGAAGCCTTCCACTGATGAAGAGGGGCGTGCTCCGCAGACCCAACAGTTAGACCGATTGTGGAATGCAGCATAGGAGTGAGCCCAGGACAGGAAGGCACTGTCTTGAGGATCAAAGGGCAGACTCAGGATTTCTGGAGTCAGCAGAAGTAGGCTCACATAGATTATCAGGCCCATCTGAAACATACAAAGTCAGAGCATAGAAAGTAAAAACAAAAAATGACATCACTTAGTTCTGGTCAGGGTGCCACCTCTTGACTCGAGTGTGATGTACCCAAGAATCAATTCCTGGCACTTTGACAGCTGTGGGAGAAGAAAGAATAACCTGGTAAGGGCCTTCCCAGAGGGGCTCGAGGGATGAGCCCCCAGATCCCAATGTTTTTGTGAGGACCTCGGTTCCTGGCTCAAATAGAGGCTTGCTGGATTCAGAGGCTGGGTCAGGAGTCGTCTCCCGGAGTTCTGTTAATGCCTGTTGAAAAGCTGAGAGCTGAGTTACATAATTAGTTAGCTCTAAGGCTTCAGGATCTATAACAATGTCTGTGCGTAAGAAAGGCCTTCCATAAATACATTCAAAGGGGGACAGTCCCTCCTTTTTGGGGGCAGTTCCAGCCCTCATTAAAGCTATGGGTTTCTTGAGTTAATTTGCGCAGATGTCTTTTGATAATGTCATTAGCTTTTTCAACCTTTCCTGAGGATTGGGGTCTCCAGGAACAGTGTGAGTGATACTCTATTCCTAGAGCTTTAGACACCCCCTGAGTTACAGCAGCTTTAAAGGCGGAGCCATTGTCACTCTGAAGGCTCCGTGGCAGCCCAAACCTGGGGATGATTTCATGGATTAAAATCTTTATAACTTCCTTAGCTTGTTCACTACGACAGGGGAACGCCTCAATCCATCCAGTAAAAGTATCCACCCAAACTTGTAAGCAAGAATATCCATTAGGTTTTGGCATATGAGTAAAATCAATTTCCCAGTCCTCTCCAGGATACTTTCCCTTTCGTTGTAATCCAGATTTTGCTAGCCTTTCCGTCTTTGGGTTATTTTTCTGACAAACCTCACACCGTTTGATAATGTTTTTTAAAGTTTTCATTATATTTTTACCTTCAAACAAACGAGAAGTCATCTGGCAAGTACTTTCTACACCCAAATGAAAACTCTGATGTAAACCCTTAAGAATTTTCCACTGAGCATTTTCAGGAATTATTAATCGTCCATCCTCGGACTGTAACCATCCTTTATCAGTAATCTTTGCTCCTCTTTTCTCATATCTTTTTAATTCTTCCTCAGTATATTGTGGTTTTTCTTGTTCTACAGGACCTGTCCATATCAAAGGCGTCTGTAGGGAGGGGGTTTCATAAAGTGCCGCTTTTTTGGCTTGAGAGTCTGCTAACAGGTTACCGGTGGCTACTTTACTCCCATCCCTGCTGTGCCCTTTGCAATGCATAACCGCTACTTCTTTAGGACAATAGATAGCAGTTAAAAGTCTCTGGATCTCTCTGAAATGCTTAATAGGTTCCCCTGTTGCTGTTTGAAACTGTCTTTCTTTCCATACTGCAGCATGAGCATGCAAAGTCAAATAAGCATACTTAGAATCAGTGTAGACATTTACTCGCTGCCCTTTGCTTAACTCTAGAGCTCGGGTCAGAGCCACAAGCTCCGCTAACTGGGCGCTGGTTTCCTGGGGGAGAGATTTTGCTTCTAAAACCTGTTCAGCCGTCACCACAGCATAACCTGCTTTACGCTTTCCATCCCGAACAAAAGAACTGCCATCTGTAAATATTTCCATGTCAGGATTGTCTAATGGGGTATCCATTAGATCTTCCCGAGCTGCATAGTTTAAAGTTAGAAATTGGGAACAATCGTGATCAGGTGTTTCATCTTCCTTCTCAGGAAGGAAAGTAGCAGGATTTAAATTTCTACAAACTTAAAGCTTAGTTACTGGTCCTTCTAACAACAGTGACTGATATTTAAGAAGCCTACTGTCTGTCATCCAAATGTTAACCTTAGAATTTAAGATTCCACTCACATCATGAGAAGTCAGTACAGTAAGGTTTCGTCCAGTAATTATTTTTAAAGCTTCAGGTGCTAATAAAGCAGCTGCCCCAATTACTCTTAGGCAGTGGGGCCACCCACGTGCAATTACATCTAATTCTTTGCTTAGATAAGCAATAGGTAGCTGGTGAGGCCCCCGGGGTTGTGTCAAAACTCCCAAGGCCATACCTTTCCTTTCAGTGACAAACAAGTTAAATTCTGACCCTGTGGGCAAACTCAAAGCTGGAGCTTGCAGGAGAGCAGTCTGAAGAACCTTAAAAGCCTTTTGAGTATCTGGAGACCAAACCAGTTTGTCAGTTTGGGCCTGCTGAGTTTCAGCTATAAGTTTATATAAAGGCCGGGCAAGTTCTCCATAACCCGGAATCCAAATACGACAGTAGCCTGTGATTCCCAAAAATCCTCTCAATTGCCTTAAAGTCATAGGTAGGGGATGGTTTAGTATAGGTTTAATTCTCTCGGGGCCTATGGCCCTAGTCCCTTCTGATATGATTAGGCCCAGATATCTAACAGATTGTTGACAAAGTTGAGCCTTTTCTCTTGATGCCTTGTAACCGCAGCCTGCCAGAAAGTTTAAGAAATCTTCTGAGGCTCGTGAACAAGCTTCCTCTGTCTCAGCACAGAGCAAAATATCATCTACATATTGTAACACTACTGCTTTAGAGCTATTAAAGTTTTGTAGATCCCGTGACAAACTTTGTCCAAATAAGTGGGGACTGTCACGAAATCCCTGGGGCAAAACTGTCCAGGTTAACTGAGAAGCTGGCTGAGTAGGGTCTTCAAAGGCAAATAGAAATTGACTTTCCTCTGCCAAAGGCACTGAAGAGAAGGCATCTTTTAAATCAATTACTGAAAAATATTTGGCTCGTTCAGGAATTTCAGACAGTAGCGTATAAGGATTAGGCACCACGGGGTGTAAAGGAACCACAGCCTCATTTATTATTCGTAAATCTTGAACTAATCTCCACTTATCATTTGATTTTTTTACACCCAAAATAGGAGTGTTGCATGGACTGTTACAGGGAACTAATAGTCCCTGCTCCTTTAAATTTTCAATGATGGGTTTTAACCCTTCCTTAACTTCAGGTTTCAGTGGATACTGCTTCTTATGTGGGAATAAGTGTGGGTCTTTGGAGCTTGACAACTACAGGAATAGCATTTTGTGCTCGACCCACAGATTTTCCATCAGCCCATACTCTAGGATTCACATTTTCTTCAACTAAAGGGAGAGAAAGGGAGGGCTCCATATTCATGAAAACAGAGGCATGGACCTTGCTCAGTATATCTCTCCCCAAAAGGGGTGAGGGTGATTCTGGCACGATAAGAAACTCGTGTGAAAATAGCACAGAATCCCAGTTGCACGATAGAGAATAACTGAAGTAATACCTTTTGGCTCGTCCAGACAGTCCCATTACGGAAGCGGATCGGGAAGAAAGTGGGCCAGGGGCTTCAGTAAGCACGGAGTAAGTTGCCCCAGTATCTAAAAGGAAATTGACGGATTGGCCTCCCACCGTTATCAATACCCGGGGTTCCTCAGGTGTAATTAGGACGGGAGCTTGTGTGGGGACCCCCGGGCACCTTCAGTCCTGATTGTCTTGAGAGTCAGACCCCTGAGACCTACACCTCTGGGGGCAGTCTCTCCTCCAGTGTGGTCCCTTGCAGACCGGACATGGAGCCGGGGGCGGCTCAGACGCCTGAGGGCAATCCCGCTTGAGATGCCCCTCCTTTCCACAGCCATAGCAAGCCCATCCCTTTTCACCTGGGTCCCTCTGGGCATTTTTCTCAGGCTGTTTAAGAACGGTTTTCATAGCCATTGCGAGGGCTTCCGCCTTTTCCTTCGTCTTTCTCTGCCTTTCTTTCTTTTCCTCATATTCCCTACCATAATAGACTGTCTGAGCCAGTTGTAACAGATTATCTACAGACTGATTTGGTCCATACGCCCGTTTTGATAACTTACGGCGAATATCTGGAGCCGACTGAGTGAGAAATCTATCCTTTAAGATCACTTTCCCCTCTTCACTTTCGGGATCAATCTCAGTGAATCTGCGAAGGGCTTCTCTCAGTCTGTCTAGGAATTTACCAGGAGCTTCCTTCTCTTCTTGTTCTATGTCTGCCAGTTTGCCATAGTTTAAAGGCTTAGAACGCGCCTGCCTGAGTCCTTCAAGAATACATCTGACAAAATGACTCTGATCCCATCTTCCTTTAGCAGTGTTAGAGTCCCAGTCTGGTTCTGTAGCTGGGACCGCCTGACTCCCAGTGGGGAGGGCAGTCATCTCGTCCTCCCTCTTTCCCACTGATTCATTACCAAGCCATTCATCTCCATAAGCAACCGCTTTACCCAAAACTCGAGGCTTTGAGTCGGCAGTCAACGTTTGTCCCAAGATATACATCACATCCTTCCAAGTAAGGTCATAATGCAGAGTAACACCTTTAAAAGCTCTAATACACTCTAATATACACTACTTCTACCCAATTCCCTTGCTTTTTACAGAACTGTTTTAATTGTAAAACAGTATTATACTTAAGAGACCCTCCAACTGGCCACCGTTCGCCATCCTCCAGTGGGTACCGCGGCCATGCAGTATCACATAGGAAGACCAGGTGTGTCTTCTTTAAGCCCTGGGGATCACATCTATCCCAGTTTTGCAGGATACAGTTCAAAGGAGTGAGGCTGGAATTGTTAGCTCCCATCTGTAAGAGAGAAAAAAAGCGACCAGCGCCATTTTTCTACCGGAGGCGTCCCTCCCTGCTCTAGATGGGGGTGTAGACAGACATTACACCAAAAGCTTTTCCTTCCTGGTCGGACTTAGTCTGTCCCTTACCGACGCAGGCGTCACACTCGTCCCTCCCGGTTCTACCACCGAGACGGGGTGGGGATGCACCCAGGGTAGACCTGATGGCATCCCTGACTGACGTCCAGCTCTTCACCTCACTTGCCTCTGATGCCACCCAGGGTGCAATCAGAGTAACCTTCCGGAATGCCTCCCAAGCCAAGACCTCTGGGGGACACATTCGTCACCTGAGTGCCTGTGCACGACCCGGAGTATATTCCTGACCACAATAAGACTGATACAAACATGAAACTGAGATGTTCCTTCCAAGAGTCACCACACCGGTATAAGAGCCTCCTCTGCTCCAGTAAGAGCCAGTGTTACCAAAAGAAAAAAACCATTGCAGTTCCAATCCAAGTAACCTTTAACATCAGAGATGCTCTGGGAGTTAGAGCTCCATCTAGCTTCCAAACTTTCCATGCCTAGCGAGGCTAGGCGCTTCCTAACTACCAATCCAAGTTTGAGACCTAGACCACAGTAGAGTAGCAACATAGGTTACAAGTCTCTTGAAAGCCTAAGATCCGAGAGATAAGGTTAGTACTTTTAATTCCCAAGGAGTTATGAAATGGTCAGAGACCGAAAAGTTTGACCGAGAAAAAAGAGTTCGGTCCACATGCTTTGCCCGTTTCTGGTCGGCTCCCAAAGGGGACACTGGTTGCCTCTTGGCATTGGCAGGTCGGTATAAACCCCCGACAAGTTTCTGCCATAAGCCTTATGAGGTCGCCGAGGAAGCGCAGAGCAGGGCCTTTCATTCATTCACACAAGCACACCGTAGAGTTAGTAAAGAACAGCGGAAAACGTGTTCGCTAGGAGAACAAAGAAGTAGAGCTCCAAGCATCCTTACCTTGTCCTGAAGGATCCCGGACGAGCCCTCAAGATGAAAGGTTGTTGCTGAACGATAAGACGCGGGATTCTTGGCCTCCGGAGGAGACGAATTCAATCCGGGGCCAGAGACGAGGCTGGATCGCTCAGAGCTTTTGTGTAATAAAGTTTTATTAAAGTATAAAGGAGATAGAGAAAGCTTCTGACATAGGCATCAGAAGGGGGCAAAAGAGTACCCCCCTCCTAGTCTTTAGCTGTATGGTATATAGTCACTCACAGTCTGTTAATGAAAAGAAAGGAATGTCATAAAATCTAGAATGGCACCAGATAATTCATCCCAGGCCATAAAACTATTGACTTGCACCTTGTACCAACAAATAGTTTCGTTTACATAGATTAGGGGAACAATACCTGAACAAGTAAGTTAGGCCCTTTGGCGGAACCAACTTGAAGATGGAGTCTGGGGTTCATTAACATAGCTTAAGACAACATTTCCATACGAAAAAGAAATGTATTGGTTAACTCAAGGTTTGGGAGTAGTTAGCTTTAGGTGAGACCAGGTGTCATGGCCACACAGAATGTTAGGAGAAACCTCCTTTTAATTTTGTATAGAGAAGGAAAAACAGATCGCTGGTTTGTTCTTTTCTGCCGGGTTAGGAGAGATAAAAATGTCTGGCACTTACAGCCTCATTCCTCCATTTGGAGACCCCTGGCCTTCCCGCCTGTTACTCTCTCAGTCTCATAGTAAGAAAGCCATAAGAAAGATTCTGATTTGAGGCTCTCCATTTTTCTCTGGCTTGCTTTCATTTATTTTTTAAGACCATGGGGGCTTCCCTGGTGGCTCAGCAGGAAAGAAATCTGCCTGCCAATGCAGGAGCCACGGGTTCAATCCCTGGGTTGGGAAGATCCCCTGGTGAAGGAACTGGCAATCCACTCCAGTATTCTTGCCTGGGGAATCCCATGGAGAGAGAAACCTGGTGGGCTACAGTCCACGGGGTTGCAAAGAGTCAGACACGACTTAGTGACTAAATAACAACAAATATACATTAAAACATCATTGTAATTTTTTAATTCTATTTACTTTTTCTTGATCACTAAAACAATAAATTTGCTTTTTAAAAATATTTTTTGCCAAGTAAACTCAGACATTTCCCCCACTCATCAATTTGGAGAATGTTTAGGCCTAAGATAGTCTAGAATATTAGATTAGATGCCCAAACACTATCCTTTTTTTTATTATCTTATATGATAAAAATTACTTAAAAAATCCTTACAATGTAAATTCTTTCTGTTCTGATATTGAAATTATGACAACATAATGATTAGGCTAATTATGATATAGATCACAAATATGAGCTAGTAAATAAATGTCACCCATACCACAGTTCCAGGCATACTCTGATGTCGCTGTAGTTTGAAAAATTTACTTATGAAGTCTTGTTCTGCCAGACACAGGGGCTCCAGTTCACTCAGTACCTGTTCAAAGATCTGAAGAAAACCAAAATGATTCTACAAAGAACTGAACAAAACGCTTAAAATAACATTCCACATTTAATCACTTTTCTGCAGCAACCAGGGAAGCTTTATCTATAATCTTAATAGAATCCCCCAAACAAATACTTCCAAGATTGACAAGACAATGCAGTATTGATGAGGCATAACAGGGTCAGAACATACCTAAAACAAAACTGACAACAATTACTCACTTGGAATCTGGAAAGAGGAACAGAGTGATAAAACTTTATTTAAACAATTTAGCTTCATAAAAGTTGTTTCCTCTTTGTAGTCACTCAAATAACTGGATTGACAATGCAAGCTCTTTATGATTTATAACAAATTTTAATAAAGCTGTTATGTCATTTAATTGATGAATCACATTTCAGTTGCCATTTGACCAGTTATTATTTTTTTTTTTTTAGATTCAGAAATGGAAAGTAAGACACGGTTAATTAAAAGAGTCAATAGAGCCCAAATCTTTGAACACAATTAAAGCAGTAACAAACTGGTGCTAGAAAACTGACAGTAATGTTTAAGAAACATGCGTCATTTTATCTTACCTTATCAAACCTGGCTCTGTCGGCGACATCGAGATCAGAGGCCGACATGTTTCCCATGTCCAGCAAGGAAGATGACTGAGACCGGCGGTTCCCGGAGCTCTGAACACTGAGCTTATTTAGACTGGAAGTAGACCCGGTTAATTTCCCGGAACTCCCGTGAAGACCTGGGAAATGATAAACCTTTAAAAGCTGTGACCTTCACGAATGAAAGGTTCATGGCATCCATCAGGGCTCCCTTCTGCTGTCCTGCTCTTCTGGGGCTCATATGGGTTAGGGCACAACTCTGCCACATGAAGAGGATGTAGAGTGTCTTCCTCTTTCATTAAGATTTGTGTTCTACTTCTGAGCCTATGTAAAGACAGGTGAAATCATACAGAATCACAGAATAAGACTGAAAGGGATCTTAGAGATCACACTGTGCCCTGCCCAGTCTCATCACAGTTGTCTGATGATTTTTCAAAAGTAGATGAGGAGTTCTTTTCCACTCAGAAGACATGACTATGGATGAAAGTCACTGACCCCCTAGAATACTAGCTAACATAATGATTGTATTTCTAGAAAAAAACTGCCATATTCCAATATTATTTGCCTCTACATTGAATCAACATATTAGGCTGAACCACATGAAACTACCAACACTCAATTAATCTTGTCCTACTAAAAACGTCAATTACACATGACTCAACTTAATACATTCCTGAACTCAGACATTCCTGTTTTTTCAGCAAGTGAATTGATTAAAGTTCTTTTAAAAACTAAACAAAACGAAAAGAGAAAAACTAACAACAAAAACAAAACCCTGAATATTTGTTGTATTTAAAATACAACTAACATAACACATACATAGTTAACTATATTAATATGGGACATCTGAGTTTAGGTATAAACATAGGTATCTATCATAGCTATGAGGAAAAATGAGAACAATATGTCTGCACAATATCCTACATACACCAAACTATTAAAGGATTCTATTTTTACAAGAAAATGTGATGTTTCTATTCAGAATTAAATTTAAACAGTAAAACATTTTTATTCTTCTTGACTATTTCTCAGCTAAACCTGTATTATTCACTGATGGTCAGAAGGGACAAATAATAAAATAAGTGATAAAAAATATGATATACAAATCATATTTGTATATGTAAAGTAAAAAATAACAACAACAAATATGATATACAGTTAGTTAGAGACAAACTTTGGTTTCATTATGCAAAATCTGACCATACGTACAAGAAATTTTATAGTTTCTAAACACAGCCTGAAAACAAAAGTATAACGGGTAAGACTTTTTATAAGTTTCTGACTACCCACCATACATGTTTAACCATGCCACACATTTCTTGGATGCAGCCATCCCACTTCCTTTCTGTTGGTTTTCTTTCTGGCCAAGCCCTGGCAACCCAGAGCAAGCAGTGTTTCTGGCGCAGCTTCTCCAGGATGAACGACTGGCTCCTAGACACACACACGCACTGAGAGCACCTGCTGACACGCCGAGCACGCCCACTCTCGGCTTCCCGTCTGACAGCACTGCCTTTCCAGGCAGTGTGGCTGCCACGGGTTAGGCTGCAAGCGTCACAGACAAAGACAAGTTAGCAAGCTGCAATCTGCACAAACCGCGCACAAGAGGAAGTTAAAGCTCTAGTTGAAAAGACACATGCAAAGAACCAGGAGCACCAAGCAACGAGAGAGGCAACATATGTTTAGTTGGTCAGCTACTGCTTGAGAAATTACATGACAGAAAAACCTTTACTAGTCTTTTAATGTACTATTTGATGCAAATATTCAGGTAAAAATATCTACATGTGTAAACCTCCCCCACACTTTTAAGTCTCCTAAGCTGATGTACTTAAATTTAAAGACTACACTTCCAAGTTCTGATTTCTGAAGAAAACAGAGTTCAAGTAAATAATTTAATACAGTGAAAATTTAATAGAATGAACTTGCACATTTATACATTAAATGCATTAACAATCCTGTATTCACTGAAAGCTCTTGGAAGGAATCTCCACTGTACTAAATAATTTTATACTCCCTCTGATAAAAAAAATTATGAGTGGAGTTTTAAAACCATTTTAGAAATAATAAGCTAAACTGTTTAGTAACTTAGCTGGCTCTGTGAACACTGAGAATAAAACACATGTATCAAAACACTAATTATTGGGAGATGGGTAGGTAGAAGGGTAAAGCTGAGAGACAGGTCTAATGTGGGAATTGGAGTTCTTTCAGGGTCATTTGGCATTTCCTTTATCTAAAACCTCTCTTTAGTATTTGTTCGATCAATTGTAGAGATCGTTTTGTGAAACATTCTAAACCCAAATGAGAATCTAACTTGAATGGCAAAGAAAGAAATTATAGAATAAAACAGAAAATTAATGAATATAACTCTAGAAATATTTAAGAAACGGAAAACAAGGTGTCAACTCCTGCCAAACAGGGATAGTGATAGTTGCTATTGCTAGGCAAAAGCTCGAGTATAAACTACTAATTTGCCACACCAAAAACATGTCAATCTTCCTAGCCTTGTCTGCCTGAAGTTTAAAGGAATATGAAATGATAAGGCTGGACACACAGCAACCAGGAGCGGGGGATGCACTGGAGCCACTAGCTTGTCAATCTGAACAGTATCTTCTGGCGATCTTAAGGTGTCACTCTACTAAGTTCACCAGTTTCAGAGCAAAGCCTGATTCTGCATATAGTTTTCTTTTTTTAAAGTAGTTAATAAATACTACTAGTGCCCTATTTGGGCTCATAAAAAAGTCTATATTATTTATCAGCAAGAAGTAACAATATTCTGGTAAATTTTAAATATCCTTAAACAATTTCTGCTAGAGTACAAGCACCAAGAGGGTAGGGTCTTTGCTCATTGCTGCATTCTCAGTATCGAGCAGCGATTATCATGTAATAGGTAATTAATAAACATTTACTGAATGAATCATCCACTCAGGACTGAATGTAGTCTTGTGTTCAAGACTCCCTTTGGAGTCAACAAGATTTCTTAATTTCAGTGGAGAAACACTGGAAAAAATGTGCTTGGCATATCATTTTTTAAGTTTTGGATTACTAAAGATAAGGAAGTTATTATGTAAATGGACTCAACTAATACTTGTGTGTCTTATCTTAGTAGTAAAAAGAAAAAAAATGGGCAATTTAAAAAATTATTACTAGATATCCTTTGCCTGTCTTTTCATTCAGTACATCTGAGGAATATAGAAGAAAAACAAAACACCAAAGTATCAATCTCGGGAGGACAATCCCACACCTCTGAGAGTATCAGGGTAACCTTCTGACCTTAGAAAGGCAAAGGTTTTATAAAAACCTTACCACAAAGAAAAAGTGCTTTACTGGCATTTTAACATTGTTTTAAATTATCTAAACTAAGTAGATGTTAAAGACTTGAGTAAAGAATGGTTCAAAAAGAGAGAATTCCCCTGAATCTCTATGACTATACACAATTTCCTTTTGTAAAATACATTCAATCTGACTTTCTATTCTTTTTTTTTTTAACCGCCCGCCGCTGACTTTCTATTTTTATTAGTATCTCGGATGCAGCATTTTCAGAGCAAGGAAAAAACAAAACAAATTTAAAATTTTATTCATAATTCCTTAATTTTGATCCATTGAAAATTTACCTTCCCCAAATTTTAGGTTTCTCTTTTAACTGTAATTACTATTAAGAACTGATTTAAACATAATTCGAATCCTTGAAAAGGTATCTTTAAAAAGTTTACATTCTATCTATTTAGAACTTCTGAAGTCATTTGTATTTAACTTGAAATTTATTTTTAAATGTTGACCAACAAGCTACATTTTCAAAGATGAACAAAATAGTTTTTATCCTCTGAATTCTGTTTATTATTTAGTTTTTCCTTTCTTGTAACTGATAACATCAAAGTAATAGAAACTATAATTTTTTGGTTACTCTCCTATTTCTTACTACTTAATGGATACATACGAGAGATGTAATCTTAACCCTGTTTTAAAAGTATCTTCTAAACTTGTCTTAGGTTAATTAAAAATTTTTTAACAAGATAATTTAAGAACTTCAAAAAATAAGAAAAAAAAATTAAGGTTTTAGGTTAATGCAATGATACCATTAAGATAGTATTGTATTTGATTTAAATTATATTCCAATTATGTCATTTATCTCAATGAGAATCTTAAGCTTGATAAATTAATATTATGACAGGGGCATTAATAACCTCCCAAGGAGGTAGTTTTAGAAAGATTTCCCTTTTACTGCAGTAGCAAGTGATGACAAATATACTAAATGAAAACATTAAACATGTAACTGTATTAATATGTTGTTTACTAAAAAGAAAAACTGATTTTGTTATAGCCACGCTTTCCGGGAAACAGACTCACTCAGAAGGACAATGCAGATAGTGGAGTGCAGTTTATTACACCGGCGGGCCCAAGGCAGAGTCTCCTCTTAGCCAAGGACCCCGTCCAGCATTTGTGAAAATCTTTTATACCCCATGTGTACGTGTCCAAATCCACCACCTACCCCATGTGTACGTGTCCAAACCCCACCACCTACCCCATGTGTACGTGTCCAAACCCACCACCTCAATTCCGTTGAGACTTACATAAACAAAGGTAGGGTAAATACAACTACAATAACCCCATCATTCAAGTGTTGTGTGTTCAAACAGTCAATAGTCAATAAGCCCGGAGTTACATTCCAACCAGTTAATAATCGATAAGCCTGTGATTACATCCTGATAGATACAGGAAAAGTTTATGACCTGTCCGGAGACAGGGGTGATTACGGTATGCTTCCTCTTAGGCAATGAGCAACCTGGATGTGATCTTCAAGATTCCCCTGTCTGGAGGGGGTCTTATCCTTCCATTGTCGTTCCCACAGGCACTAAGCAGAGAGTTCAGAGTCCACTGGAGAGGCAGCCGAGCACGATCAGCACGGACAGGCCTGAGATGGAGTCCAGGCCCTATGAATTCCTTCTTCAATTTAACATATCCATGGTGAAACATTAACAAGGATATAAACACACCGTTTAAGAACAAGTAACCTTTAGGATGAGTTAGCATTTCTGTTTCCAAAAGCCTATTGTCCCAATATTTTTATCAGTATCTTTACCAAAGTGCAATACACAGATTCAAACCATTTAAAAAATCGGAACTAGTATCACCAATATATTAGTGTTGTATTAAAAACAAAAACAAACCACAAACCAGTGAATCACAAAATAATTACCCACTACTAAAGATAGTCTTCTTTGTCCTAAAGAAAAGAATGGAAAGACGAGCTATCAATTTCAATCAGGGCACAGGCTCCTTTCAACAAGCAAATGCTACACTCATGGTTCTAAAGGGGAGCTATGCAGACACAGAGGACACACTGTAGCCATTTAAGGCCAGGTTCTGACTCCGACAGGCACAGAACTCCATCCAAAAAGCCCAGAGATGGGTACATGCAAGAGCAGAACGTGGCCTCGGCAAATCATTTCCTTGCAACTTGATACTTTCACTGGTTATCCTTTTAAATCAAGTTTTTTGTTTATTTAACATATTTAGAAGCAACAAAAACCCCTCTTGTTTCAAAAATAACTCTTTGGAAAAATAAAGTATAATTACAGGAGAAATTTTGGTGACATTTTTACAGCCCCTTCACAGGGGAGAAAACACTTAGCAACTTTCTTTTTGATTCAAAATAGCCAGTGACAAGTAAGAAGCCAGGCATCACTTCACTTCCCTGTGGAGTGCAATGACTTAAGAGATCACAGACTTGCCTCCAACTGGAACAAAAGGTCTTTTAGGAAATCAGAAACTGAACTTCCAACATCTGTCTCTTAATCTAGTACTTTCTCTCCAGACTGCACTTCATTCTCTGGCCAACTGCTGCTGCTGTGACTATACACAGCTGTCCCTGGTGTCTGTGCAGGGTTGGTTCCAGCACCAGTGGTGGACACCAAAATCCATGGATGCTCAAGTCCCATGGTTGGTCCTCCGTATTTACGGGTTCCGCGTCTGCGCTGTACTTTTATTAGACACGGCATGTATATACAATTGCTGTCAAGTTCACATACTGCAGAATTTTAATTAGTAAAAATAAGGCTTTAGAGACATACTTGTTCCATGAAAAACCTATAAATCAAACCAATGCATTAGATTTATTCTTTTACTAATTCTATTGTATCTCCTTCCACCTTGCCTAAAAAGTCTTAAAATTATGTGTCACAGATAAATAATTTTTAGTAGAAGAGAAAACAAGGGGACTGAGGTGCCTAAGCTTACCAAGCTTCTTGCTTTCTTTAGTTGTGCCAGTCATCTTGATCTTTGCAACTTCAAAGACATCTTTAATTTCTCTCTCACAGAGTCATGATAAATAATCCATGCAATTCTTAAAAGTGAAAACAACACATACTCATTAATAAAACAAGTATAACAATTTCCATTTCTCAATCCCCCCATATCCTTTGTGCTTGTTTTCAATTTTGTGGTCTTAAAATATTTGATGCATTTCATAGGACACAAGAAGGCTATTTTCCATCTTTTAAAAAAACTGAACTGGCATCATAATATTAACAGTTTGTAAAAATATGAAGTTGAATAATCACACTCACATTTTCACTTTTATACTTTCAGTTCAGTTCAGTTGCTCAGTCAAGTACGGCTCTTTGCAACCCCATGGACTGCAGCATGCCAGGCCTCCCTGTCCATCACCAACTCCCGAAGCCTGCTCAAACTCACGTCCATTGAGTCGGTGATGCCATCCAGCCGTCTCATCTTCTGTTGTCCCCTTCTCCTCCAGTCTTCAATCTTTCCCAGCATCAGGGTCTTTTCAAATGAGTCACTTCTACGCATCAGGTGGCCAAAGTATTGGAGTTTCAGCTTCAATATCAGTTGTTTCAATGAATATTCAGGACTGATTTCCTTTAGGATTGACTGGTTGTATCTCCTTGCTGTACGAGGGACTCTCAAGAATCCTCTCCAACACCACAGTTCAAAGGCATCAATTCTTCGGTGCTCAGCTTTCTTTACAGTCCAACTCTCACACCCATACATAACTACTGGAAAAGTCATAGACTTGACTAAATGGACCTTTGTTGGCAAAGTAATGTCTCAGTTTTTTAATATGCTGTCTAGGTTGGTCATAGCTTTTCTCCCAAGGAGCAAGCCTCTTTTAATTTCATGGCTGTAATCACCACCTGCAGTGATTTTGGAGCCCCCCAAAATAAAGTCTCTCACTGCTTCCATTGTCTCCCCATTTATTTGCCATGAAGTGATGGGACCAGATGTCATGATCTTAGTTTTCTGAATGTTGAGTTTTAAGCCAACTTTTTCACTCTCCTCTTTCACTTTCATCAAGAGGCTCTTTAGTTCTTCACTTTCTGCCATAAGGCTGGTGTCATCTGCTTATCTGAGGATTTTGATATTTCTCCTGGCAATCCTGATGCCAGTTTGTGCTTCACGAAGCCCAGCATTTCAAACGATGTACTCTGCATATAAGTTAAATAACCAGGGTGACAGTATACAACCTTGATATACTCCTTTCCTGATTTGGAACCAGTCTGTTGTTCCATGTTCAGTTCTAACCGTTGCTTCCTGACCTGCATACGGATTTCTTGAGAGGCAAATAACGTGGTCTGCTACTCCTATCTTTTGAAGAATTTTTCACAGTTTGGTAATCCACACAGTCAAAGGCTTTGGCGTAGTCAGTAAAGCAGCAGTAGATGTTTTTCTGGAACTCTCTTGCTTTTTCAATGATCCGATGGTAATTTACACATTACCTTTCATGTATTTTAAACATAGCTGCATTCATACGATACTGGGTGTTTGGGGCAGCACAATCACGCTTTTCCAGGTCATATGCTAATGACTGCACAGTATTATGCTCTGCTGATGTTCAGTTTAGTAAACCAACCTCCTAACACAGACTACATAATTGGTTTTGATGTTTTCCTGTGATAGACAATGTTACAACAAGCTTTTCATCTCTAATGAACTGCTTTCTTGGAATAATTTCCTAAGGGTAAAATTACAGTGCTAAAGAATAAGGGAATCTTTTAACTCTTCTTCCATAATACCATGCTGTTTCAAAAATTATTATACCAATAGACAGGATCAATGACACTGAAGCAGGACACTGAGTTTTACCATACCTTGCCAGCATGGGGTAGTAAATTAGCCCCAAATAGGTTACTCTCATAAGAATTTAATTACCACATCTTACAGTTTTCATAATCAAACGATTTCTTTTTAAAAAACAAAATTTATTCTAGTTCAAATGAAAACATCTATTATTTAACATGCAAACTCATTCCCTCATCATCTATGCTTATTATCATACAAAAATATTTTATACCCTGACGAAAGAGTCAACAGTGGGAGGCCATGTATTTTTCCAAATCCTATGTTAAATGCCTTATGTAGAGTTTCACTAAATTTAAATAAATCCGCAGCAGAAAAACTCCTATGCCTAGTTATTCTTTAAATTTATCATGAAATCTACACTTCAATTTCAAACACATCCAGTTTTAGAACAGTTTACTTTGCTTTAAACATCAGATGTAACTTTCAAAGGTATATCACTTAAATTATTTGTATACTGACTCATAGTTCATTATTGATTTGTTTAAGTTATTTTATAAGTATATAAAAATATATTAGATATATTTATATATATTTAGATATTTTATTGATAGATACGTCCTTATAAAAAATTTTTGGATGAACATAATATAGAGCCTTCTTTTTTCCAATTTGCATGCCACATACATTTCCCACAGATTCTCCGTAAGGAAAGTTAAATAGGAAATTTTTTCCTGTGATCTTTGTGTGTAGCTTTAAAAGCAAATCTAAAGCTAAACAGACACTAAAATTATTCCTATTTCGTTCAGCTATTTCACTTTTCAGCATCTCATTCGTTGAATTTTAAATTATCACAAAAACACTGATCACTGGAAATCAATGTAAATGGCTGACCAATTTATAATTCATAAAATCTTCATTAGATTTCTACTCAACTCACTCAATATAACAGACTGCATTCCAATACCCAAACTAAGTGCACACTACTACCCAAGCAATTTAAACAGTCGCTATTTCTAAAACAGTGATTTGAGCAGACTACTGAAAATCACCTTCTTTTTCAATACAATTGAAATGACTGAACACCTTCCCCCAGGTGCTCAACAGAACCCACAGGTGGGGAAGCCCACAGACAGGCGTGACTCCCAGCTCATTCACTTACTGAATTCAGAGAGAAGCTTCTCACTGGGAGTATTTCTCTTAGCATCCTGTATACAGCACCTAACTTAAAATCCAACTATCTTGAGCTTAAATACTGTTATCTCAGGCAGTATTTCCAACTTTTTCTTGTGCTCACTTTAGAGTCTTACAGATAACACCATGTTTTATTTTCTATATTTACAAATATAGGACTGAGGCTGAGACAATGTGTGAGCAGTCTTAAAGACTGTCGGCCTCAAGGGGCTATTGGGAGAGGAAAGATTGTTCCTACCTAAACAAGGATAAACCATCTCCCTGCTCAACTGCTCTACATGCTCTACTGCCCCAGCTAGGCAGAAGGGATTCTGGGCAGCCGAGCTTATTACATGCCCAACGCACCTCTATTTTCCTTAGGCTCTAAATTACATACACCCCAAATCAGGGGTTTGCTTAGATTCAGCCGTAAGTAGAGTTGGGGCAGGGCCTAGTTATTCTTTTCCCTAAAGAAATGAAGACAAGCTTTTCCTGGTCCTGCCAAAAAGTGTGAGCTGGGTACAAATAACCAAGTACAAAGGTGAGTGCTACGTCACTTCAATCAGGTTCAACTCTTTGCAGCCCTATGGACTAGAGCTCACCAGGCTCCTCTGTCCATGGAATTCTCCAGGCAAGAATACTGGAGTGGGTTGCCATTTCCTTCTCCAGGGGACCTTCCTGAGCCAGACACTGAAGCTGAATCTCCTGTCTCCTGCATTGGCAGGCGGGTTCTTTACCACTAGCACACACTACATGGAAAGGATCAAGTACAAATAGCATCTGGATTTAATTATTATTTCTTACCAAAGAAACACTGATTTGTCAGGTTCCTTTTTTCATTCCTTTCCTTCCATTTCCTTTCATTCCTTTCTTGGTCATATTAATAAGATTCCTATTTTTGAAAACACTTGAGCAACCAAATTAGATTATCAGGCATAAAACTGCATGGTCTGTCACAAGTTCAAACACAAGACAAAGCAAGATTCTTTGGAAATAAGATAATTTCATTTAAAAAAGCACATCAATACTGTCAATTGAAAATATACCATGAGCAGAGAATGATTCCATACTTCAGCACTAGACTGGCTACTGGCTTGCTTCTTCACTTTAAATTACATTCATGAAGCTACATATATATAAAGATACGGCAATAATACTCACTGAGAACACAATCAGGCAAAAAGCTTATTGATTATTTTACTCATTTGAATATTCACTAGGGGACAAAGCACTTGTTGGCACAAAACTCTTAAGATGTAACGATATTTAATCATTCAAAATACAGTATTAATCCTCTTAAAACTTCAGAAGGCAAAGATTCCAGTCATGCAAATATTCTTCTGTAAACTATCTCCAAATCAGAATTCTGCTGACTCAAAACTAATCAGAATACAACACAACAGTAGAGTCCTGAGCCCAAGGGTTCCTGCTACAATGGCCGTTTACTAAATGAGAGCATGTCATTCTGCTACTCAAAGCCCATCAACACCCCTCCCTCATCTCTCTGCAAGTAAAAACCAAATTCCAACACCGGTGCCCAGTCCCTTCCAGATCTGCCCTGCCCCGCCCCCCGCCCCCCACCGCACCTCTCACGCCCGCCCTCCCATCCTGAACCTGACTCCCCGTGCTCCCACCACCACGGCCTGCTTGCTCCTCCAGTGCTCCAGGTTGTTCTTGCCTTGGGGCACTTGTGCTGTGCTGGGAAAGCTTTCCTCGGAAATTCCCACTGCGCACCCCTGCTTATCTTTAAAATTTGTGCTCAAATGTTGCCTTCTCGGACCACCCTTTTTGAAACCGCAACCTTTCTGATGTCCTAGCATTCCCTGCTTTATTTTCTCTAGAGCTCTCAGCAGTACCTTCCAGCAGACTATGAAGTTGACTTTTATGTTGGTCCTTCTCCACTGGAATATGTACTCTGAACAGGCAAGTGTTCGCCTGTCTCCTTCAGCGCCGTTCTCTTTCGTGCATACAACAGTGTCAGCACACAGCAGATGCTCAGCGCGTTTGCTAAGGGAACGTGTGAATGGCTCTTTCTTGTCCAGCTGTGGCCATCCGTGTGTGTGTGTGCTCAGCCACTCAGTCGTGTCCCACTCTGCGACCCCACGGACTGTGGCCACCAGGCTCCTCTCTCCACGGGATTCTCCAGGCAATGGTACTGCAGTCGGTTGCCATTTCCTTCTCCAGGGGATCTTTCCAACCCAGGGATCAAGCCTGCATTTTCTACATTGACAGGTGGATTTTTTTTTTATCATTGCGCCACCTGGGAAGCCCAAGTGGTATTTATCACTGTTTTAATCTCTGCGTCTCACAAGTCTGGCACCATCCTGTCCCTTGTTTTGGGATTCTCTCTTGTGACTTATAATCTCTATTCCTACTATCATCTTCTTCGTCCAAGATTTCACTTCAGCTCATTATTGTATTAGGTTCTTAGTTTCCCCTATCAAGTCTCTTCCTATGTCTGAAGAATGCTGCTAGGACTCACGACTCAGATTTTTCAACCTAACTTCTCACTCTTCTAGAATATGGAATTTCAGCTTCAGTCAGGCTGGTCTTCTTAAAGTCCCGGGAAAAGAGTCAAGTCCAATGTTTTCTATGAAGTTTTCTCCTGTGGCTACAGGTCATGAATTTCCTTTCTCTAACATGCTATACATTTAAACTCATATCCAGTTCAGCACTTAACTCTGGCCGGCTGCTAAGGATAGTTGCTCTTCCCGGGCAGACCTGACGCTCTCTGGAAGTAGGAGCATGTGTGGGAGCCACTTCTTATTCTTACATATGGATTAGTGAGTACAAAAGAGGCACACAGTGAAAATCTGGTGAGTGACAAAGAAATGTACCATAATATGATAATCCAATTTTTCCAGCTAGTGTGTCCCACAATCAGGAACAGAAATACCCATGTTCCTCTGTGCCTGGAACAGTGGAATGTCTGCTTAATAAAGAGGCACACTGCATGTGCTTAAAAGAACAGATTACAGGTTCTTATAAAGCAAATGCCTCATTGAAAATATAACTTCATACTCTCTAGTTTTTATATTGCACATAAAGCAACTCAGGAAATAATTATTTAACTAACTAAACTAAATGATGCTTCAAGCTACAGTACGGCCTAATACTATACTGAAGTTCAAATTTTAGCTGTTCTCCATCTAAGTACATAAAATAAATGTTCTCCAGAATTTTAGACTCTGTGGGAGAAGGCGAGGGTGGGATGTTCAGAGAGAACAGCATTGAAACAAGTATACTATCAAGGGTGAAAGAGATCACCAGCCCAGGCTGGATGCATGAGACGGGTGCTCAGGGCTGGTGCACTGGGAAGACCCAGAGGGATGGGATGGAGTGGGAGACGGGAGGGGGGGATCAGGATGGGGAACACATGTAAATCCATGGCTGATTCATGTCAGTGTATGGCAAAAGCCACTACAATATTGTAAAGTAATTAGCCTCCAACGAATAAAAATAAATGAAAAAGAAAAAAAATGTTCTCCATAGCTAATGAGCACTAAGAAATTCAACTACTTGCTGCTTTTTTAAGAACATACAACAGTGCTTCAAATGTCACTTGCGGAACTGAACACACGACCTCTCGATTCTAAAAGATAATGCTCTATACTCAGTGAGTAACTGACGTCAAATCCATACCTTTGTTAGTCCCTCATATTTTCGATAATCCGTACTCTCTAGCCACTCCATCAGCTTGGCATATCGGAGTAAGTCTCTATGAAATGCATGATGATTAGGTAAAGTCAGTTCAATAGAGCGCTGAGCAAGAGTTGAACTCTGATCACGACCCTAGAGTGAATAAATAAGGACATAACTATCACTGACAGTATAAAGAAACACTGTTGTAACTAAATATCCTTAATAATGATCAAGCATGGCCAAGCAAAAACAACAGAACATAGAAATATAAGAACTGAGTACTTACTTTTCTTTTTTTAATCATCCTGTGTATACAAACTGAACACCACCACCATAAAATAGTCATAAACACACAAGAATGACTCTCTGATAAATCGACTCATTTTATCTTTTAGAGTAGTTGAGAATGAATAGTTTAATCAACTTTACCTCTCCCATAACATTTTACAATTGACTAAGCAAATAAATATCATGATATAAACTGTTACTAAGAAACACACACCGAACAGGGGAAGTCATTCAAAACAAATTGTCTCCATCTATGATATCTCCATTAGAGTCTACGATATTTAAACAGCAGGTGAAAATGCACAGGACACAGAATGTCAGAACTAGGAAGGACTGCAGATGACTGCTTCCTGGGCTTTCCAGGGCAGCGCTCAGTGCTCAGTTGCTGGATCATATCCTATTCTTGGCCAACCCAATAGATTGTCTGTAGCCTGCCGGGCTCCTCTGTCCATGGGAGTTCCCAGCAAGAGTACTGGTGTAGGTTGCCATTTCCTCCTCCAGGGGATCTTCCCCACCCAGGGACTGAACCTATGTCTTCTGCACTGCAGGCGGATTCTTTACCACTGAGCCACCTGGGAAGCCCTTTCCAGGATAACCCCTAATAATAATGTAATTTTAATTTTTCCATTAATTTTCTACAGAAGCAACTATATAATTTTGTTTTTAATCCTTGACATGACTTATATAAATGAGCACGTTTTCAATCAGCCTGAGGCAGACGATGCATCCTGACTTTTGTTCTAGAGTATATGGATCCAGTAGATCAGCTGACCCAACGGAACAAACTGAAATTCAAAGGGCTAAGTGATCCACACAGGCCACACAGGCGGAAGGCTAGAATCTGAACCTCAGCCATGTGAGTCTCACTTCTGTTTTCTTTTAAAAACATGCCAAACAAAACCATTCTAACCAGACTCAAAAACTGCTGAAGGTCATTACAAACATTACATTTCAGAAATGTTTACCACATCAGAAGGATGACTGAGATTCCACTGACTCACAGATATTAGATACTATACACAGAGAGAGATTAGTTTTAAGTCTGCTAATGTCTCCAAATTGTGCCTTAATTAAGTTACACTAACTAAAAGGAAGGAGTATTTGACAAACTTGTTATTGCTGATAAATGTTTTCCAAATATTTTACCCTTATTAATAATAATATTAGATATATTTCCATTATCCTTCCTCATTAATTTTTCAATAATTCAAGACTCAAAATCATGGTTTATGTTCTTCTATAGCTGTTTACTCAGGTCACTGCATGTTAAGTTGTACTATTTAATTTAATGTCAGGAAAACTCTTCAATTAAAAACCTTCATCTCTCCTGCAAAATGGAAGAACCAACATTTATAGAGAATTTTACGGTTTACAAAGCTCTTCTACATATATTACTATTCAAAACTTTCTACTGTAAGTAGCATTTCCAGATCATCATCATGTGAAAATTCACTGATATAAAAACATTATTACCTTCAGACTATTAGGATATATTAAATATTGTTAGTGTTAACAGAAAGATTTTAAGAGAAACTGGTTTCAAAATATATAGGAAGGAGAAAAAATACTTAAATTGCTTAATTCAATCAATAATATAGATAACTATCATATCTAGAATTCAATCGTGCTAAGAATTTTACTCTTTATATACTTTAAAAATTAAGACATTGTTTAAAGTTTCTTATTAGAGATAAATAAATTAGTAATGATGACTGAAAACCTTTTGAAAAGGACTGGCCATTCTAGATGCCTTTAAGAACACCATGATTCATGAGAAGAGGTCAAAATATCAACATTAACAGGAGTTTTGGAAGAAGCGGATTCCAACCCTCATGAATGACTTTGAGGGGTATGACTTCAGTACAGGAAGTAACTATAGATGTGGTAGAAAGCAGAACTAGAATTAGAAGTGGAGTCTAAAGATGTGACTGAACTGTTATAATCTCATTTAACAGATATTTAATGGATGAGAAGTTGCTTCTTACGGATGAACAAAGAAACTGGTCTCTTGAAAGAGAATCTACTCCTGATGAAGATGCTGTGAAGGCTACTGAAATGACAACAAAGGATTTAGACTATAATTAATACATAAACTAAGTTGATAAAACAAGTAGCAGGATTTGAGAAGACTGACTCCAATTTTGGAAGAAGTTCTACTGTGGGTAAAATGCTATCAAACAGCATTGCATGCCACAGAGAAATTGTCTGAGAAACGAAAAGTTGATCATTACAGCAAACTTCACTCTTGTCTTATTTTTAAAAATTGCCATAGCTACCCCAATCTTCAGCAATCACTGCCTTGGTCCTCCAGCACCTTCAACATTGAGGAAAGACCCTCCACCAGCAAAAAGATGATGACTCAGATGGTAGGCTCAGAGGGTGCTTAGCAATTTTTAGCAATGAAGTATTTTTAAAATAAATGTGTACATTCTTCTGTTAGACATAATGCTATTGCACACAATAGGCTACAATACTGTGTAAACATAGCTTTTTTACGCACTGGGAAACCAAAAAATTTGTGTGACTTGCTTTACTGACACATTCACTTCATTGTGGTGTCCCTAAGGTAGCCCCTATACACTGCTGTAGAGTTTTAAGTACATTACCTTTACCACATCCTCACAAGCATCTTGAGGGTAGCAGCCATTTCTTACTCTTACATATGGAGGACAGTGAGTCCTGTCACACAATGTAACACACAAATCAGACACACAATCAAAATTTGATGGTGAACAAAGACATGTAACCCAGTGCAGTAATCGAATCTTCCCAGTGTGTCCCACAACCAGGAACAGAAATCCCCTTGTTTCCCAACTCTTTGCTAGGTGACACGAAGTATTCAATTTAACACACAGAAAATCTCTTTTCTGCACTTGGGACACTGTCTTTCATCTTCATCAGCACATTCCAGGTTGTTGCAACATTCTGGTTTTTAACATGCATTACTCACATGTAACAATGCATATTAGATTTTCAGAACTGGGATGCATTCATTTTAAACAAAGCCATTAGTTTATAAGGCAAGGAAGCAAAAATCACAAATAATAGCATGTTATAACAAACAATTAAGGGTGGAGAAAGGATTATCATTTAATGACTGGTATTTTCCATACCATTTACAAATGTGGACTATAGCCTGTCAACAGGATAATTTAAAAAAACTAGGGAATTGTGTAAAAATAGATATTATTGAAATAATAGTGTAAGAAAAATGTGCATTAGTATTTCCTATGTGATTCCTAGGTTTACTTTTTTCCTGAAGCTTTTCAAGTCAAGTGGAATGTTAAGAGAGTCTTCCCCTGGTTCCCCCTTGCACGGTTAGTTAGCTGATCTTCCTTTACTCCCATGGTACCACCATAACATACACCCTCCCTCAGTCTGTTTGTCGCCCTTCTCTAGATCGTGAGCAACTAGAGCAAAGAATCAGCCTCTCATCTATTCCAATGAAATGTCTGGAATGCATCTTTAATCACTTGGCAAATGACTTCCAAATAAAGGAGTGAGTGAGTGAATGAAAGAATGACAGAAAGAAAGGCAAGCAGAATGAGATTAAATGCCTTTGGATCTAAATAAACTTTCTGTTATGGGACATTAAAAAAACTGCCACAAATATGGTTAACAGGTAGCTCAAATCAGTAAATTATAACTATAAAGATTCTGCTGCTATTAAGCTTAGTAAACCTTACAGGGGAAAAAAAAGAATCGGAGAAGCTGGAGCCAAAGTTGATGTACTCACAGGCACGGAAAGAAAGTAGGACCTGTTATAGAGTTGAAGGAGGGCCTGAGTAAACTAATCAGAAATAAAATAGAGTAAATACAATTGTTTCAGAATACTACAAAGTGAAAACAAAATAAGAACCTGGAATATCAGTCAGCATTTCTTGATGAACAAAATTTCACTCAACTTTTTTTTGGCCCCAAATCCCTATTAAAGAGATCATAAATACACAAAATCTAATTTATGACACCTAATTTATTCAAGAAATATTAAGTCTAATTTATTATTTATTAAAAAAAGCACCTTCTAGTCAAATCCCTCTAAGGTATACTTAACAGTAACATTTATATCATTGCCACAACCTTAATTATAACACCCTTTCCACATAGAAATAGAGATAAAGGTTTTCTATAAGATTAAATCAACTAGAATTTACAATTGAGTTAGTCATTTTTCTCATATTTATAAGTATATGGAGCCAATGAAATACTGAAAACATGGAATCAAGTCCCTGTTCTCACTTGAAAATACTGAAAAATAAAACAGGCCAAACATTAAAAACGTAACAAGTTTGGACTTATTTTTAGAAACAAGATTGTCTAAATGGGGTATATGTAACATGCAAGCACAATTATTTAAAACTTAGGGAATTTTGACTAAAAGGAACTGTCTTCATAGGAGACCACTGAGGCCCCGAAAACATCTATGAGCAAATACATACATATCTAAAAATATTAAAATCAAATAAATATAGAAAGGAACATATTGTGCTCCCAATTAAATACATTAAAATTTTTTTTCTGTGACCATTTCATTTCAAGCTACAGGAACATGCCAGTACTATAATAAGATAAAATTACCTGTCGAACAAAAACATTGTTGAGGTGACTGGCCAGTCTCCGGGCAAAATTCTCTCGCAAATCACTGAAACGCTGCTGCTGCTGCTGCTGAACTGCCAGAAGCACGTCATGGCCTGAAATCGTGACAGCTTATTCAACGGGTTAAAGAGCTCCCGGATGTCTAAGGAGTGCATTTATAACAGAAGCCGTATTTCAGTTCTGAAGAACTCAACCTTTTGCTGGTTTATGCGTGTGTTTATAAAAGAAAGGTAAGGGGGAAAAACAGTGTAACTCAGCGATCCTCACGCTGCGGTCTTGCCTCAGCCTCACCTGGGAACGGTCAGAAACATGGATTCTAAGGCCTCAGAGCGGACCTACTGCTTCTGCGCTGGCCCCTAGCCGTGATCCCGATGCAAGCTCAAGTTTAGGAACCGCTGGTCTAGCAAAGCCTTACGGCATCTACTTTGTGCTAGGTCCTGTGAACAGCGCTGAAGAAAAATGCTGGTGTTAACGTAGAGTCACTGATGGTCAATCAGAAGGTACTGAAATGAACAAGTTCTTCGTGCCGATATAAATTATGTTTGAGAGTAAGTGAAACTTGTTTCAATAGCTAATAATCTAACCCTAAACCACCTGCCTCATGGACTTCTTGTCAAAAGCTTTACACTAAGTCAGAAGCTTAGTCCCAGGTTCTTGGGCAGATTTTATGGTCATACCTGGTCGAAGAGCTACATTCACGCACTGCAGCAGGGCATCTGCAGCATTGGTGCAGGCCTCAATGCCCCTGGAAGAAGAAAGATCTCCTTCCTGAAGTGCCTTTATATGACCTTTGGCCAGGTCCATGTGGCTCTGGAAAGTAAACAAACACACCATTTGTCTGTGTACTCTTAGGAAGTTTACAGGTAAGATGCTACGCAATCCTATTACTGGGTGTTTGAAACTTCAGTATTTTTAAATCTTGCTCTCCTAAGGAAACTAGAAAATACTTGCAAATGGGCTTTAGAGATCATTAGTTTTGTTTTTTTTTTTTAATTGTTGCTAGTAGTTTATAACCATGCTTACCACAAGAAACTCTATCTCAGATAGGAGTTTTACGTTATTAGTGTTACTGAGATGAATGAGGTGGTTGCTTTCGGAGATCTGATCCATCTGTTCTTTTACACTTTGGAGCATTTCCTCATAACTGCTCAGTTTCAATTCAATCTGATCCACCTCCTTGAGAGGCTCATCCAGTAACTTCATTAGGATGTTGACTTGCTTTTCAGAGGCCATGATAGACTGGATGTTGGCCTACACAGTTAAAAAGAGAAGTAATACTTCATATTCTTCAAATGAAATATCCATAAATCTTTGACAGCAGCGTGACTCAGCAGCAGCGGCAACAAAGGCTGACACACACATCTACACGTCTACTTTAATTGGCTGCTTTGTGTTTACACTCCACTTTTTCACACAGTATTTCAGGGAAGCACACGTCCCCTTATGTGGAGGTTAGGGACCAGATCTCAATACCGCATATTTAGGGCATGCGCCATGATGTATCATCAGCAATGGTGGACTCTCATTAGTGCCGTTAGGTTATACCATCTCTGACGCTGCTTCCAGCTCTATCAACTATAGACATTTTCTATAATCTGCAACATTTATGTAAAACCCTAAACAAAAGCATAATAATCACCTATGCTAATACCTTAGTTAAGAGGGTAGCAGTAGCATGCCAGTCTTTAACAGATACATGGAACTAATTTATAACTGTAGCATGATTGGTACTAATAGGATGTGGAAGAGTCTATTGCCATAAGGTAGCTCCTTCTACAATATTCTTTCTTTTCTCTTTCATTTGCAACTACTTTTTTTTTCCAGACAAAGTAGCAACAAACCACCGACCCCTTATTAATATTTTCTAAAGACTCTATTGATTCTCAATTCCCTGAAATATGGAAGCTTTCAAACCCAAAATTAAGCTGCAAAGTAATATGATGACTTGAAACACAGAGGCAACATTAACTAGAAAATACAAACCACAAAGCCACATTAAGAAGGCAGATAACATGATATGAGGAAAAAATTTGGATAAAGAGTTAAAATAATACCATTGTATGGGTGATGCTAAAATTTCACATGTTATTTTATATACTATTCATAATAACTCCCATGGAGGTGCAGCCCAACTGTAAAGCAGCAGAGCTCTGACCCACTGAATCTTAAGCAGCAGAGCTGTGACTTGAACTGATCCAGGACAATTTTCACTTCAACATCTTGAAGTCTCTTCTAGGCTTTACTTCCAGAGAGTTCTACAAATTTGTAAGCTTGGGCTATTGGTGTAATCTCTGGACCTCAGTTCAACCTTACAACTTCTGTACCTTTCATGTATAAAATGCCAACACTCTTTTAAGTCTTAAAAACATTCCTTATTCTCAGAGTTTTTCTTAAATTCATACTTTGCCTAACAAAACGACACCCCCCTCACAAAACACTCTCATTTTAGATTTTTCTCATAAGACAGGTGCTACTTGTAGCTTTTTACTTCCTAAAGATGTACATGTAGGTACAAGCTCAGATATGTGCATACAAATAAACAGCATCTATTCCACAGCAGTTCAGAGGAGTCGTCAAACATCCTTTTGCCCTGGCTCTCCTGTTTTCACTACACTATTTTGCTCTCTTTGGGTAAAGGATTCGCTTCTTTCAGCTCACTCTCTCTCCTTCTAACTTGTACCTATTTTTTTCCCCCCAAACCACAAAAATGTTATTCTCTTGCCTTGAACTATTCTGAAGTGTTCCAGAGGCTGGGGGAATCAACCCCCAGGGTGGTTTCAGGTTGGCTACTTTCTACTTCCATCACTTCATATCAAGAACCTCCCCAAATCCAGAACCTCAGCCAACTGCCTTCACTGGCCTAATAGGAATGGTTCTGTCTCTGGACCAAGAACAGTGAAAGACAGAGGGAGGCAGCTGGTGATGCGCTTCTAGGGAAAGACAGCAACGATCCCACCGTCTAGGCTCAAAGGCAGCGGCAGCAGAATATGAACATCACCAGTCTCCTCAGCTTACCACACATCACTAGCCACACGTTACAAGAAAGGCTGACCCCATCTAACACCTGCAGCTCTCTGGACAACCTTTCTGCAAAGGCCTCGGCGCTAGAAATTGCATATTCACAGCCTTCCATCATTATCTCAATATCCCGCTCTTCTCTTGCATTTAACTCTTGGCATTCATCCACTGCCTCTTCCTCACCTCCTGTCACACTCTGATTTTCTCCACTTGGAACAGATTCTTAAAAGAGGGTAAAAATTAAAAATAAAGTAGTAAAAAACTAGGAAGGACAACAGCATTGTACTTACAGGTAAGGTCAGTTATAAGCACAGGTCACATTTAGAGGCTGAAAAATAGGAAAAAAATGATTCAAAATATATGAAAAAAAACTTATTTTATGAAGAACCGCATATGTTAACATGTCTATTATAACAAAAGCATGCAGTCTAATTTATTGACTTGTGTTAAAACAGGCCTTAGTCACACTTTCCCAAAACATAATTAAACTATAAAACAAATATACAACCGGAAACGAAACACGTGTACAAGCCTAACCTTTTTTTTTCTCTACCTGAGATAACTGTTGCTCTAATACAATAATGCTTATAATTCAGGACACATGAGGAACAATTTGCTTTCCTTTTTTTTCCAGGTAACACCTTCTTCTGTTATTTTTGTTCTTTCTATCTTTGTTATGTTTTGTGTTTTCCTCCAAATAACTTTCAATTGAAATTTTAAAAATGCATCTACAATTCATAATTTATTTTGGGCAATGAAAATATTAACTGAACTTTCCATTTCTCTCTGTAAAAATTTTTCACATGTGTTTATAAAATTTCTAAGGATCAGCTAATAGAAACTTTCTCAATATCTGTATAGTAAGAACAACATCATGGCTGTGTAAAACTACAAAAATTTCAGCTGTCTTCCTGCTTCAAAACAAAAGACCAGGAGGTCAGAACTGAGATGCTTTCTAGATAAATGTTTCAGTTCACTTTCTGGAAAGAACAGACTCAGCATATGGGATTTTACATAAATCTTGAGATCGAGAGATAAAATGAAAAAAATAATTTTACCCTTAAATAAACCTCGAAACAAAGTTACTGATTTTCAACAATTCACAGGACACGCTTTAAAACACAAATTCCAAGTGTTTTAGATATTCATTATTTTGTATGAAAATGAGAATCTACATTCAGCATGACTTGACATATGTTAACTTGTCCTTGAACAAAACACACCTAATTCAAAGTAACAAATGATCTACTCTTAAGAATGCTAATTAGCCAGCTTTAGATAACATGCCAGAAAAAAAAGAGGGGCTAAAACTTTCGGCACAGGCAATTACAGACTGCAGTACACAAACGCAAGTCCCTTAGAGCGGCGTCTCCCAGCTCTCAGCCCTTTCCAAGTCACTCTGGAAATGTTAAAAGTGTTTTGTGTGCAGCTTTTTAGCCACTAGGGGGCAGGGGATGCCCAGTTCATTCTGCACAGCTCCTTACACAAGTAAACATTTAAAATAAACAAATATTTTAAATGATCATAATTGTTTCAGAAGGCATCTTCTCACATAAGCAAGGTCATGAATCACTGTCAAGTAAAACTGAAGTAGCACCAAATCAATAACAAGAAACATTTTTATGGACTTTGAAACTTTAGAAAGCATTTGTATGTTCATTATCTAATGTAATCCTCAAATAAATTCCATGAAATAGTTATTATTTTCCCATTAGAAATTACCACATACTATGTCCTTAGTGACTGCCCAAGAAAAGCTGAAATCTTGAGTGTTACACCTATTAATGCCAAGGTCCCCGCCCCACCCCATGGGAATGCTGGATGCTAAAACTGACAGGGATTTTCAGCTCAAGATGGCAGACTAGGACACATTTACTTTCTGTTCCTTCTGAAACCATACTTAAATAAAAGTGTAGAAATACCAAAATTAATAAGCCAGTAAAAGCCAAGAGGTTGTGGAAGTCATCAACTACAGAAAGATTTCAACATATTTCGAGAAGGCAAAAAATGAAACCGAGTGATGAATAAAATAACTAAGGAAAGACTGTCCTAAGGAGGGTCTGCACAAAGCCAGTTAGCTTTCAGTGAGTTCTGGTTATAGCAAAGGGCAAGGAAAGAAGAGGAGCTGAAAAACAAGGAAATTAAAGTTATTTTAGGGAAAAAAGTTAATTGTATGAGCTCCAGAGACCACTCAGCCTGCTGCCATATCAATCCATGGATTACAATGGATTGTTGGTAAGCAAGACAAGAAAATAAGGAAGAAACAAAAATGAAGAGATTGTTCCTTACTGAACTCTTCTCAAATGAGATCAAGGAATTATGGTTAAATGCCACAGCTGTAAATCATTTCTGCTCCTAGAGAGGTCAGATAGGGCTTATGATATTTCTCGCTTTTTTCAGACATAATTTAGGTCTGAGAAAAACCTTTTGTGTCCTCCAATCTCAAATCTTCTTGGGGATGGAAGTCCAAATTTACTCTGACATACTATAAAAAGAATCTCAAGAGCAGAGGGCAAACTAATTTATAATATATGAATTATGTCCAGTGTTATTTTAAATAGATTTTAAACTAAAATATATAAATAAAGTTTCACTGATCAATACAATTCTGGGTTCTGAAACCTCTACATGTCACATGCCTGCTGTGTAACACACAATGTCAGCCCAGGAGAAAGAAAACACTCCAATGAAGTAAGCCAAAGAAACAAGATTCAAACTCGATAAAGCCATGTTAGACTAGGAGTTTTCAGTCCTATCCTATTCTTTTGAAGCTTCTACCTTGTGAATAATAACATGTCTCCCTTGTCCTAGACACCCAAGAGTGTGACTTCTCTCCTGGGCATAAGAATCTTTAGAATTATATATGGTAGTAAAGAGTGGACCCAGCTGACATGCTCACAGTGACCAAACTGTATTGACTGACTGAAGCTGACACAGGGCTCCACTATGAAGCTGCAATAAGTGATGTGTTTGCTTTCTCAACATGAATGAGCTGCCTTACTGAACACACTCCAGGAAGGCCACAGAAACAGGCTTCTAATCCATACAGAATAATGCACTGGTAAATTTCTTTCAGGAAAGCCCATGATTTATCTAGACTATCATCTTTACATATCTGGATCCTTCAAACTATCCCAAAGGGAAAACCTCCGCTGGTGCTATGCTGACAACTGGTGGTCCTTAACCTGCCTCTTCTGAGATCAGAACCCAACGCAGCAGGTGATCAATTCATGAATTGAGCAAAAGAAAACCTACAGGGTAGGATATAGACTCATTATAGGTATGACACTTAGGGCTAAGTGCCATAAGGAGGACAAGAAAAGAGCAGTAACACGTGAAGCATGTATGGCGGGGAGGCACCACAGCCCAGAGCAGGTTTGGGTCACAACCTGGCTAAGCCATTACCATCTGCACACCCTGAAGAACAGTCTAAGATTTAACTGTTGTACCAAATTTCTAAAAAGAAGTGAAGAAAGAGGCTTACCCGCCAGAAAAGGACGTGGTGGGGTGCAGCACCTGGCCAGGTGAGGGCTCTGCATTCCGGCTGGTGATGATGGCAGAGGAGCCGCGGCGGAGAAGCTGCTCCTGGCTCCTGGCCTCGCAGAGAAGCTGGAGAGGTCCCCACAGGTGCTGGACCACCCCCGGGAGGGTGGGTGGCTCCTGCAGTCAGCTTTGCACAGGTCTCTGAGACCCAGGCAGGGAAGGGCCGGCAGATACACACGCAGGCACCAAGGGGGCTGCATGATGAGGAGCTAGATGGGATGAGCTCTGGAGAAGGAGGCCCCCACGGTCCTGAAGAGTCTCTGCACGGTGGCCCATCTGGTGCCAAACACCTGCCACCCACAGTGGGAGGTCTCAGCGGCTAGAGAGCCCGGGAGGGGTCGTGCACTGGGGCCCGCCCTTTGCCCCGGAATTTGCAGTTTCTCTGTGACACGTATACCATGGACGCGTCACAATTGCCAGGCTGAGTCCTCCTCTCTCCAGGGCGTGTTTGACCGCGAGAGGAGTAAGAAGCTAGGGAGACGCTCTCCCAGTTTCACATTCTATTCTCGGGTTATTTGGCGCACAATACGGGCAATTTACTGTGTAAACTTCTTTCTGTGCTCCGCCGCCGGCGCCCGCTGGGCCGGCGCTCGCTGGTTTTGCGCCCTCGGGGTGCCACCACATCTGGCCGGGGTCACCCCGCCGCCCCAGCTCCTGCTTTACAACCTGGTCGCAGGCTGCTCAACCAGGATCCAGTGCCCTCATCGTCCGGGTTTTACAGCATGCCGAAAAGGTGGTACCCAATCCAGCAGGCTGGGTACTCCCGTGTGGGCGGGCTACCCCTGGCGAACTTGAGGGAGCGGCCGAAGCAGCAGCCCGTCCTGTCCACTCGTAATTCCATGATGTTCGGACCTTCGAGAACCGTCAGAATTCCTCCACCGGGGCGCAAAATTACTCTCCTGCGTTCACTCCCTGAGCTACCTGTTCAGGTAGCCAAGGCTGGGAAGCCGGTACCAACCAGTCACCGCCCACTTCCTCGCGCAAAGGAGAGTAAGGCCATGGTCCAGGAAGATCAAAGGGAAGGCGTGACAGAGGAGGAAGGTCACACAGAGGCCGAAGGAGAGGACAACGGAAAGATGAGTCCGGACCGCAGCGGGGCTATGACAATGACACCTAGGCCCCAGGAGACCGGCGGGCTCCTCCCGCCCCTCCACTGCCCTCCCGAGCCTCCAAACCTCCTTCCGGGGCACCCAGGAGGCAACTTCAGTGAGAAAGCCCAGGTGTCTCGGACGAAGCCTTCCTCCCAAAGCCCCGCCATCTGCTCAGACGGCACTGCTGGAGACGGCCGGCCTCCCTCGCAGCCTGGCCCCCTGGCCACGGTGCTCTCTGCCCCAAGTCCGCGCTGCAGCCTGCTGCCCGAGAGGCCAGGAGAAGTGGTGCTGGGTGAAGACCACCAACCCGGCTGCCCAGAGTCACCGATGTCCGGGAAGGCGCTGCAGCGTGAGCCACCTTCAGACACCCCGCGGAGAAGCTCTTCTCCCCTGGGAGCCGCCGGCAGTGGGCGCCCCCGCAAGAGGACGATGCCCCCGCCGCTTTTTCTGCCACTGCCGCCCCCGCTGCCGCCACTGCCGCCCCCGCTGCCGCTGCTCTGGGGTCGCAGTGACCTTCCCCCGCCTCCGAAGCTTCCAGCCATGACTCGCGCCAAAACCCGGGGCACCCTGAAACAAAACAGGGACCGTCAGAGGAACAGAATCCTGAGGGATCCAAGGCAGGCCATGCGACGCCGCAGCGCCGCCCCGCCTGCCCCAGGGACCACAGGCTCCCTGCCTCCGGTCAGTCACACGTTGCAGGTCCCTCCTACCACCACCAACTTGGCCGACCTGTCCTCCAGATTCCCCAATCTGGCTGGCCTTCCACCTTGCCTGACACCTTATGTGGATCGGGTGGCAAGACACACAGCCCCCGTGGACTCTCATTCTGCTAGTCCTGCAGATGCTCTGCCTCCAGTTTCCAATCCCACTGTGGGAACTGCCCTCAAGGAGGATGCGGGCACTGCGTGTGCAGTCAGAGCAACACCACCTTCTATTTCTGACCTCTCCACACCCCTGAGCACCCCAACCCTCCCCTTCCAGCCACCCTCCGACAAAAATGAATCCCCAACACCCATGTGTGTAGATTCTCCCCCTCCCTCATACTTACTCACCCCTCTTCCAGACCGCCCCATCGCTCCCCCTGCTACAACTTCTACTGGAGTCCCTTTTACCACCACAGTCACAGCATCTCCAAGTGTAACCTTCCTGTCTCCTTCAGATCAGGACGTCACTGACATGGACACTACTCCCCCGGCTCATGCTGTAACCTTTCAGTCTCCCCCAGGTATTGGGGTGGAGCAGACACGCACTGCAGGGAGACCAGACACCACCAGCGCCATTTGTGCCGACGGTCTCCTGCCCTGCTTCAATCTTTAACTATGCCTTTCACTCCCAAACCAACCCTCACCCTACATCTGCAGCCACTGATGGGCAGCAGAGAGCCTCTGTTTTTCCCAAGCCCCCATCTGGGGCTCCGGCTGCTGTCTTCCCCGGGCCCCCACCTGGGGGTCAGGCTGTCGTCTTCCGCGGGCCCCCACCCGGAGGTCAGGCTGCCGCCATTCCCGAGCCCTCAACTGGGGCTCCGGCTGCCGCCTTCCCTGGGCCCCCACATGGTTATCAGGCTGCCGCCTTTCCCGGGCCCTCATCTGGGGCTCCGGCTGCCGTCTTCCCCGGGCCATCACCTGGATATCAGGCTGCCGCCTTTCCCGGGCCCTCATCTGGGGCTCCGACTGCCATCTTCCCCGGGCCCCCACCTGGGGGTCAGGCTGTCGTCTTCCGCGGGCCCACACCCGGAGGTCAGGCTGCCACCTTTCCCGGGCCCCCACCTGGGGGTCAGGCTGCCGCCTTTCCCGGGCCCCCATCTGGGGCTCCGGCTGCCGCCTTCCCCGGGCCCCCACCTGGGGCTCCGGCTGCCGCCTTCCCCGGGCCCCCACCTGGGGGTCAGGCTGCTGCCTTTCCCAGGCCCTCATCTGGGGCTCCGGCTGGCGCCTTCCCCGGGCCCCCACCTGGGGGTCAGGCTGTCGTCTTCCCCGGGCCCCCACTCGGAGTCAGGCTGCCGCCTTTCCCGGGCCCCCACCTGGGGCTCCGGCTGCCGCTTCCCCGGGCCCCCACCTGGGTATCAGGCTGCTGCCTTTCCCAGGCCCTCATCTGGGGTTCCGGCTACCGCCTTCCCCGGGCCCCCACCTGGGGGTCAGGCTGCTGCCTTTCCCGGGCCCTCATCTGGGGCTCCGGCTGGCGCCTTCCCCGGGCCCCCACTCGGAGTCAGGCTGCCGCCTTTCCCGGGCCCTCATCTGGGGCTCCGGCTGCCGCCTTCCCCGGGCCCCCACTCGGAGTCAGGCTGCCGCCTTTCCCGGGCCCCCACCTGGGTATCAGGCTGCTGCCTTTCCCGGGCCCCCACCTGGGGGTCAGGCTCTCGTCTTCCCCGGGCCCCCACCTGGGGGTCAGGCTGCTACCTTTCCCGGGCCCTCATCTGGGGCTCCGGCTGGCGCCTTCCCCGGGCCCCCACCTGGGACTCTGGTTAATGTCTCCCTTGGAACCCCATCTACGGCCTTGGGTCCTGTCTTCCCCGGCCCCACTGTGTAGGACTCCAGCCAGTGTCTTCCCCATCCCTCCATCTAGGGTTCTGCCCACTCTCTCCCCTAGCCCCCCATCTACAGCTTTTGGTCCTGTCTTCCCTGGCCCCCTCTCTAGGGCTTTGGCTCTTTCCCTCAGTCCCCAAATTATGGCTTTAGGTCCTGCCTCCCCCAGCCCCCCATCTATTGCTTCAGCTCCTGTTTTCCCCAAACCCCCATCTATGGCTTCGGCTCCTGCCTCCCCCAGCCCCCCACCTATGGCTTCGGCAGTTATCTATGCTTCAGCAGTCAGCATCTCTACAGATGTCAAACCAGTCTTTGACATCAAAGCTATGGATGCACCTCCTCCTCAGACTTTACTTTCTAGTCTACCTCTGACTCCAAGGACAACCACTACTCATACCACATGGCTCTTCCTGGTTCTGAGAACACAGCACCCAGTGGCAGCGATGCCTGGACCCGAGCCTCGACTTATTTACCTGTGGACGTGGTCAACAGAGGTACCCATGTTTCAAGTGAAGCTTGAAACCCAGAACTCACCATTGAACCCACATCTGGGGCCAACAACAGGAAGAAGCCTAACAAGTCTATTCCACTGGGAAACCCATTAGCCCTAGCACAAGATGAAAAGCTAACCTCTTCTGCAGTCCAGCCACCCAGAGGAAGGATAATGGATTCGGGTTTACCAGATCCCCTGTCTTCCACCACCACCATCAACATGCAGCCGCCCTCTGTCTACAGCTCAGGTATTTTCCCCAGGGATGTATCTGCTACTTCTGGTTTTGGAATGGATACCACAGTGCCCAGTCCTGGAGACAGTAGCTTGTTGTCTTGCTAGTACCACATGAGGCCCACTGTTGATGGGGCTGCAGCCTCTATGGCTGGTGGGAGTTTTGGGTTGGTGTGAATGCCCTAGGCCTCACTTATTCAGAAGCATCTGGCCCACCTCACTTTTGCACAGAACTGTGTGGGACACCCAGCACCACCTGTGTTCCTACTGTGGCCAGATCACCTTGGGCTCATCTCATTGCAGCTGGCTGCTGCAGTAGGAACAGCAAGCCCCCATCCCAGCATCCGGGCACATATCTGGTTCCAACTTGAATCCAAACGCCTGGGGTCTCCTTCAGCCAAGTCCAGGTGGTAGAGTCACGGCAGGGGAAACCACCATCCTTATGGTTAGAGGTCGGGGTGTTACCACTTCCCATCACTGCACCCAGGACCCACATGAGTGTAGACAATCTACAGTTACAAATCCCATCACCATGAAGAAGAAATTTGTGTCAAGGGACAAGTCAATTTCAACTTTTCACTAGAACAACACTGCATCCATTGGATTTGCAACTGTGAGACCCACCCCTGGCTTGAAACCCACTAGAAGTTCCACCTGACTTCCAAACACAAGGGGTCCACCTGTCCAAGATCCAAGTGGTGGTGGTATAGGAGGGAACGTCATCATTCCCAGGAATGGAGGACCTGGTAGCCACACTTCCCATCAGTACAACTGGGACCCACCTGGCCAATACACCATGGGTGAACACATGGAAGGAGCCACATCTCATCTCGGATGGGAGGCCCCAGTGTCAGCACCTGCCACTGGGCTCGGAACTCATATATGCAAAGCACAGAGCGGGTGACGGGGGCCAGCACCTCACCCGCTGTGACTGGGTACACTTCTGCTGTCCCATTCACACAAAGCACCCAGGCCTCCCCAGCCCAAACCCACGTAGTACGATGGGGGATAGCACCATATATATTTAGAGAGGAATGTCTGCACTCAGAACTCCTGGGACCCCAACTCAGGGCACCCCTCTGACTTTGGAGGAGCACGATGTTGCCTTTAGCAGCAATGAGCCAAAGGACCACACGCTCAGCGATATGCACGAGTAGGTGTGTGTTGTATGTGCATGGGTGAGGAAGGTGGGTGTGTGTGTCGTGCAGGCTGAGAAGTATCTGAGCCCAGTTCAGAACTACATACCAGAATTGAGAAGTTCCATGTGGAGGATGGAAAGTAATCTGCATGTATCATCCACTATGCCATCCCTGGTTTGACTGTAAACTTGGCCGACCCAAACTTCTGGATATTTTCCCTACACTTGGAACTGGCAAGTTCTACAGCTGTCTTTAGCTGCTTCCTCTCCCCCTACCCATTTGCCTCAATGGACACTTATCTTTCCCAGCTTTATGGACAAATATGTATATAGGTAATTTATATATAAGTAAAAACTTATTCCTGTTAATCTACTACTGTTTGTGTGTCTTTACCCATTGATATATATGAGTCATGATGTGTTGAGGCAGACTTAAGGTTGCAAAATTTTCTGGGTCCCAGTGGCTGGGTTGTGGAGCTAGGCATACATTATGACCATGTGTGCTGACTTCTGAAATCTGCTTTGAGTGTAAGGAGTGACAGTCCAGGAAGAACTAAGGTCCAGAGGAGGCAGAGACAGGGCAGCTCATCCTTACTTCTCTATGTCTCTCTCTCTCCCCCTGCACCACTCGAACCACACCAGAGGCCAGACAATCCCTGATGTGTGAAGAGGAAACACACTTGATGGTTTTCGTTTTTGAAAACGTTTAAATGTCTCTTTTGTGCATCTTTTGATCCAATTGAAACTTAGGCCAGTCATCTCTGTATGTTCCCACTTCACCCAGAGAGGATGGACTTTGTATCCAGGTTCATGTGTCTGGAGAAACAAAGGAAGAGTCCATGCCTGCTCTGTAATTGTTGAAAATTTAAGTTTACTTCAAGTTGATCATACTGCTTAAAGTATCAGAAAAGATTCTCTTCAATAACTGGCTTGGCTCTGAGATAGGCTGCTAAAATACCAAACATAAGAGGTATAACTGTGTCCAGTTCTAGCAGACCCTAGAGTTTTGCTGGGCCTCCAGGAGGTTCAATAAAGGCAAAACTCCTGACTCTCTGTAGCCTATCCTGTAGTCAGAGGGGAGAACAGAAATCAGTGTAAATTATCTGACAAGCTGGTGGTGTGGTTTAGTTGCTAAGTTGTGTCAGACTCTTTGCAACCCCAGGGACTGTAGCCCACCTGTAGGCTCCTCTGTCCACAGGATTTTCCAGGCAAGGATACTGGAGTGGGTTGCCATTTCCTTCTCCAGGGGGTCTTCCTGACCCAGAGATCGGGCCAGGTCTCCTGCATTACAGGTGGATTCTTTACTGACTGAGCCTCCAGGGAAGCCTAGTAACAAACGCAACAGAGATTGAGCAGTGTATGGGCAGAGAAACAAGGTGTTCCAGTTAAACAGTAGAACAGGATAAGTCTTACTGGGAAGGTGGAGTTTGAACAGTGTAGCGGGAGGGAACTGAGTCAGATATCTGAGGAAAAAGCATTCCAGATAATGGGAATAACCTCTGCAAGGCCCAGAAGAAGGACACCAATGTCCTAAGGGAAAAGCTAGTAAATAATGCGGCTGGAAGAAAGTCAGAAAGTGGGAAGGGAGAAGAGAAGAGGAAAGGAGGGTGGAGAAGATGTGGATTGAATTGTGGCATCATCATTTATTGATTGTGTGATCACAAAGTTAATCCAACCTTCAAACGTTTCAGTGAAATCAGTGATTTTCCTATGGCCAATTTACCTCACACGAGTTTTGGAAGGATAAAATAACACAGGGAAATGAATTATAAGCCACTGTTATTATTCTACACATAAAGACAGATAGACAGACAGATATAGAGAGTTAAGACAATTTTTTTGTCCCCCTCCACAGATTCATATATTGAAGCCCTATCCCCTTATGTGTGATGGAATTAGGAGATGGAGTTTTTAGGAGGTAACTAGGTTTAGAAGAGGCCATGAGGGTAGAGCTGTCATGATAGGATTAGCTCTTATAAGAAACAGAAAAAACACGAAAGCTTTCTCTCTCCACCATGTGAGGAGGACACAGCAAGGAGATGGCCATCTACAAGCCAAAAATGGAGGACTCACCTGGAAGTGTTTCTGCCTTGCTCTTAAGACTTCCCAGAAGTGTGAAATGTCTCTTGTTTAAGCCACTTAGTCTATGCTATTCTGTTATAGCAGCCTGAGCAGACTAATACAGGCAGGTGAGTAGGGAAAGGATAACTGATAGCTACATAGATGGAGATAGAGCATGCATATGTATGCTTAATGAATTACTTCAAATGTCCTCACCAGGCAATTCAAATAGGAGATTCCCATTTTAAAGGGAGCATAAAAGTGCTTGCTTTCATGAAGTATACAGATGGAAAAATACTGCAGCCTAAAAATGCACAGCACTGAGCCTAATGCAACATTTCTGAGATTAGTCCTGCAAAACAAAGAACACCATCACAGAGAGGCCGACAGCCTCCTCCCGGCACCCTGCCGCCTGATTCATTTACTCCAAGTTGTTCCTTCCGACTCCAGAGGATCAAAGCTCCTGTTGCCTGACTTCAGACACTCTCCTTCCCTACCAGAAGCAGGGTTGAAATACAGTTTGCTTCTAATAGTTCCACACCTTCTCTCGGCCATGCAGGACAACATCACCAGGGACAATTTTTAACTTTTAAAATTTATAATGCTTTTCATTAAAAAACAAAAATCCTTCAAAGCTGAAAACAACAATTCTGATAAGGCAAGCACTTAGCAAATGTATGAGATATAAAGATGATTTTGAATTTCATGTTTTAATGCATTTACACAGTTGAAGCTTCATCTAAATAAATGGAAATATTGTTATGAAAATACTATGTGGACATGATAGCATCTCAAATACAGAAATTCAACTTTTCTAACCCCAGTTCCCCTCTCCAGAGACAGTTTTTGGCCACAGGAATGTTGCCCCCATAATTCTAGACATTATGTTTATCTGCTGTATCCATTGTAGATCCATTTTAGCACCCTAGCATGAGGCAGGAAGATAAACTCCTACCCCCACTACTTCTCATCCCTCTTCCCTCCAATACATCATATTCATTTCATCACTTCTGCTGCCTCTCTTCTGTAATGCCATGCAATTTTTGCTGGCTTTTATTGAAGGGAGAAGTAGTAGTCTAGTGGCTAAAAGCCTTGGTTCTGGAGATGGACCACTTGGCTTGGAAGCTTTGTTCTTCAGTATATTATTAGCTCTGCAATCCTGAGCAATTTACTCAACCTTCCTGGGCCTCTGTTTCCTCACCTGTATGATGAGGAACTGGATGATAACCACCACTGCGTGGAGTTGCTCGTGATGATGCAAATAATAACACATCTGCAGCCTTCAATGTCCAACACACGGAAGCTCTCAAGAAATACTAGCTATAGGACATAGCTACAGTACTCACTTTCACTCTAATCTCATCATTTTCTTTATGCCTGAGACTGCTTGTGCCCCCAGTTCTGTCTTTCCCCTTGTACAGCTCACCTTTGGGCAATAGCATGTTTGCTTTACCTGTGATGATAATATTTATAATTTGTTATGCAAACACAACAAAGTGTCCTGTGTTTTATTTACAGGTTGATGCTATGGGTTGAAAACCAGTAAGTTAAATTAACTAAGTTCTGCTCGGTCCTGGGGACAACAGAATGGTAGAACTGTATTTCCCTCTCTGTAGGCATGATGCTCCTACTTCTGTCTCTATCATCAACTGTTTAAACTCATGCTGTATTTCAGTTTGCTTTTTCCTTCAACTGCTATTTTCTCACAAAATGTCATCACTTCTCCTAAAATCTGACCCACCTTCTTTTGTTCTCTTGAACCATTTCCCCAGAATAAACTATTTTTAAAATGTTCAAAGGCAACACTGTTTCCTTGCCCTGGATCCCCTCCTCTTTCAGAACCCTTGCCCCTCCCCCTCCTCAGTTTGAAGCTCTAAGACCAAAGGAAGCATAAGACCCTGAAAGAAAAGAGACCAAATTGCTTTCAGGTTAGACTGGAAATAACCACTAGTTACTGATCATGAAAACGGCATAATTCTGGCCCCATCACTCCTAATTTCCTTGCCTTGTGGGAGAGTTAACAATCTGGATTTCAAACAGTACTTCAGGTCATTATGAGCCAGGTAGTCCTTATTCCATACTGTGCCCAATACTGGTCTAGGCCACGAGTGAGATCTCACCTAGGGCCTCTTATATTTCTTAAGATTAGAAATTTTGTGTGGAACTTCAGGCTAAAACTCTCGTTATTATCAAGCAGGGCATTTTCCCCACATATACCTCTCAAGAATTAGCAGGCGGCTTGTGGAAGATTTGAGAATCCCAGACTCATGAATGCATGTCTTTCTTGTCGCCGATATTTTCTTCTCAGAGATCCAGAAACACCCTTGCCTATGCTGAGCCCACCCAGGCCCTCCCTGGACCGGGCGCTGCCGTCACCCAGGGTGACGAGAGGCGAGGGGCTGCCTGAGCAGCAGCTGACGCCTCACGTGAGACGGAGCCGGGCGCGGTCCCTCAGCAGCCCCGGGACAGGGGTGCCGCCCTCAGACGCTCCTCTCGGGCCTGGAGAACGCCGCGGGTGCTAAGTGTTGGAGCCACAATGTGGACCTCCCGTATTTGCCCAAGGTGGAAAGGCTAGGAGAGACAGAAAAACAAAACAACCTTGAGAAACAGAACCAGGCTTGAAAAGTTCTCTCTCTGAGACAAGTGGCACTATTGTCTTAAATTCACGCTAAGTTGGAGATCACACACCTTTGGTTTTTAAACTGGCAGATACTTGTTTTACAATGTTGTGTTGGTTTATGCCATACAACAAAGCAAATCAGTCATAATTATATATACATATATAATATATACGTTATATATAATATATAATTATCTATATCTGTATCTCCCCTTCCTCTTGAGCCTACCTCAGCCCTCCCCTCACTCCCCTCCAGGCCATCACAGAGTACCAGGCTGGGCTCTCCGGGTTATCCGGCAGCTTCCCACTAGTAGCTATTTCACACGTCATAGTGTCTATATGCCAATGCTACTTTGTGGCGACATGGATGAACCGAGACACTTTCTTAGAAGTAGGTTTTCAGAACATGGAGGAAAAATGAAAGCTTATGTCCAAAGAGATGGGGATGTGTGTGGGGGAGGCGGGGGGACAGTGAGATAAAGGGTGCAAAACATAAGCTCTGTCCATTTTTAATTTGCTGCTGGACTAGCCCAGGCTGTTGTACAGAAATCTGAAAACACTAAATGTGGTGAAATAGCCACATGGACAATTGCTCAAAAATACTTTTCTGTTCCCCTTGAAACAGAATGATTTTACTGATTTCATCAAATACATACCTCAAAGTGATGACAGAAAGTTGAGTAAGTTATGTGCTGGGAATTGCACTTATGATTATTAGCAAGCACAATTACAGTGCTTACACTACAACAAGTACTATTTTAAGTGCTTAGCAAGTGCTTAAGCCCATTTAATCCTCACAATTGCAATCTTAGGTAGGTATTATTTATAATACTGACTTATTTTTTTGAAACTGAGGCCCAGAGAGGTTAAAGAGCCTGTCCAATGTCGCACAGTAAGTAGATGGCAAAAACCCAGGATTAAAACAAACCATCTATACTTTCATCACTTTGCTATGTCACCTTATTACAAGTTATGTTTAGGGAAGGGACAAAAATGACAAGACTCAACTAAAAGGAAAAGGGAGAAATGAGAAAATGACTGATCCTAGAAGCTAGGCAGGGTTTAGGCTCAGGAATTTCTGGTGATGAGGTCTAGAAATAAGAATAAGAACTTTTGGGGAATATTAATTTGGGGTAGTATCTGAATCCATTGAGAAATGACTTTGTTTTCTTTAAAATTTATAAAGACCAGTTGGATGAAGAGTCATAAAGGAGAGGAAAAGAAGATGGTGGCTTAAGTAACGTCTTACTTAAGTAACCTCTTCCCTCTCGTTAGGACTTCCTGGGTAGCTCAGTTGGGAAACAGTCTGCCTGCAATGCAGGAGACCCCAGTTCGATTCCCGGGTCAGGAAGATCCCCTGAAGAAGGGAAACTGCCCACTCCAGTACTCTTGGGCTTCCCTCGTGGCTCAGTTGGCAAATAATCCGCCTGCAATGCAGGAGACCTGGGTTCGATCCCTTGGTTGGGAAGATCCCCTGGAGCAAGGTATGGCAACCCACTCCAGTATTCTTGCCTGGAGCCTCCCCATGGACAGAGGAGCCTGGGGGGCTATGGGGTCTCCAAAGAGTTGGACATGACCGAGCAACTTTTACTTTCCTTCTAATTAATAGAGGTGAGAGGACCTGTGGAGAAGGACAGAGCTCTCTCTACTAGCTGTCCAGACATGTTACCAGGATGAACAAGGAGAAAAACGGCAACCACTGTACTGGATCTGATGATCCCGCAAAGCCAAGGATTCAGGTTTTTAAGAATGGCTTATGATGGCAAACCTGCTGCATGCCGCTATTCCACTAAGTGTGCTTCCAGGCACACATCTTAACTGGGGTAATAGTTCCTAAGAGGTGCACATTTGTTCGGTACGGTTGCTGTAATATTACTACAAACTTGGTGGCTTAAAACGAAACACATTTTCTTACGGTTCTGGAAGACAGAGGTCCAAAACCAGTTTCACTGGACTGAAATCAGGAGTTGGTAGGACCATTCATGCCCCCTCTAGAGGCTCTAAGACAGAATCTGTTTTCTTGTCAGCATTCCTTGGTTTCTGGCTGCATCAATCCAAACCTAGCTTCATCATCACTTTCTCTTTGGAGTCAAATCTCCCTCTACCTCTCTCTCGTGAGGACACCAGTGATGACTGAGTGCCCATCCAGGTAACCCAGGAGAATCTTCCTATCAATAACCTTAATTTAATCCCATTGGCAAAATCCCTTCTGTCATTTAATGTGACATTCACAGGTTCTGGGCATTAGAATATGGATATTTAGGGACAAGGGTATTATTCAGTACACAACAAGGAAGATACAGTTATGTTTCTCGGTTGCAGGAAATGAAGTTTAGGAGAGCAATTTTTCCCAGGTTTTACAATCTCCAGAGTTGAGGTTTAAATCCTGGCAGTCAGAGTTTAGGACACACTCTAAACAATTTCAATCTGTGTCCTTAACTACTGCAGACTACTTGGTTAAGAGTCACACACAGGTATCAAGACCCAATTGAATAAAACATGATGTACTGTCTCATCTTTCACTTGTGTATTTCTGAATCTGGCCCAGCGCAGAAGAGTCCAGAAAATTGTTAAGCAGGGTTACTAAGAGAAAGCATTTCCTGTTTGATTTGCACTGAGTAATGAAAGGTTGCTATTTTTTTTTAATTGAATATGCCACCAAGTAGTGTTATCACCATTTTATATACTCAAACAACCAAACAACAACAAAAAGCTATGGATGCAAAGGTGTCAGGGTCATGTCTAAAGGCATCCTGCTGGAAAAAGAGCTGGGTACCAGATGCCGAGACCCGGATTCAGCCCATCCGTCCTGACTAAGCACCTATTCAGAGATTGTGACTCACCACCCAGCACCTGAGTCTTTATATCCCAGCTTCAAGATGGAAATTAGTTGAGGGATCACAGACACTTGTACTAATCACCAATTCATAATCTGCTAACCCCTTCCTTTGTGGGAGAGAACCTGACATTTCTAAAATCCTTTTCTGCCTGAGAGCGAGCAGAGCTGCCCTTGCTCCTCTGGCCATGACCTACTGTGCTTTGAAAAGGAGATTTGGCAAGTGCAGCTGCAAACACATCTCCAATATCACACATCTATGGAAAATTCCAACCAGGTTTTAGGCCCAGTCACATTACATTTTTCTGAGGATCAGTAATGATTTGCTGCCGGGGTCCAGCCTCGGCAGGATCCAGGGGATACCCTCAGGATGAACGGCGTCGGCGAGAGAGAGAGAGAGAGAGAGAGAGAGAGAGAGAGAGAGAGATGAGAGACTAGCATTGATAGGGCCAAGTCTGCGAGAGAGAGAGAGAGAGAGAGAGAGAGAGAGAGAGAATGACCAGACGCGGGTGCAGAGAGTCTGGAAGAGTCTGGCAATGCTTTATTTTTTACCATAGCTTTTATACCCTAAGTTTGTACATTTCTAAGGGGAAGATAGTTTAACATTACGTCAGCTTGTCCTTCACGAAACCAGGGTGTTTTCTGCATACTTCTTTGTTTATGAGGGTCTTGTACATTATCTTCTGGCCTTGGGGCCTATTGACATTTTATGACCTAGGTGAATGCAAAGCTGTTTTCCGTAATCTATTCTTTAATGAACACAAAGGTCAATCCTTTTGCAGAAGTTATCAGTTAAATTTATCTAAAAGGTTTACCACACAAAGACTCTGCAGCTCCAGTGAGGCAGCCCCTGTTTAGCATTCCTGGTTAAAATTAACAAATTTAAACTCTTATTTTTCTAAATCTTTAACTATAACCACTTTTAGAATAATATTTTTATGTTCTCTCATAGGGCTTCCTCACCCCCGAAGGGCTCTGTGCCTACTAAAGACTTTAGGTGATCAGGTTCTTTATGCTGTTTTATGATTAGGATATTATAAGCAATCATGCATATTAGTACCAAGGACCTAAACGCATTTGCCAAACAAACTAAAATACCAGCAAAGGAGTTTAAATTAAAACACTCCTTTCACCCTAAATAATCTTATAAAATACCACCACCTGGGAAACTTATTGATTAAAATTCTAAATTGATTCTTATTTGGGAAGAGATCGGGGAAGGCCTTCCTGCCTGTGTCAGAGAAATTAGGGAGTAGTCCATTGAGGCAGGCATCAGAAAGACAGATATCATCTTTAAGGTGAGAGCCGGGGGCAGCTTTCCAAAACCCCTGAAAACCTGATTCGCCTTGCCCGTCAGGTTTTCTCCCCTATGGCCTCTTTAGGGGTAGGGTCTCGTGTGTTGGCTCCCGGCAATTTGCTGAGGATCAGTAATGCTCTCCGTATGCTAGCTGACAAGGGCATGATCTCTGTGCTTATTATATTCCATTTGTCAGTTCCTCTCTGACACAGTTGTCCGCAGGATTCCTTAGGAATATTTGAGTTATTTAGGCACTATTTCAGGAGTTGCTCCTGCCTGTATCCTCTCATTTCTTAATCAACAATTCCCAATAAGTAATTCAGCTGAGGTAGGTTATGAGAGGCATTCTTCCCTACTCCATGTGAATCTACACCCTGGACATCTGAATCTTCATGCCCTGTAAGTTTCAGATATGTGACATCTCATCCTCCCCATCATCACTATTTTCAGGAGTCAGGACCACAACGGTGACTGGCAAGTTCATCAACCTTTCCATTTCTTTCCCTCTTGATTGTTTCAGAGTGATTGGCGAGAGACTGTGCGTTTCGATTTTTTGAAAAGCTCAGTGGTCCAGAGACAATACTAGAATTCGGCCCTGGAGAAACACACATTCTGCTCATTGTTCTCTCTCTCTTATAGAACAGAAAAGAGACTCACCCATCACACAGTTACGCAAGGTTTACCTGCATGCACTGCTAAGGATTTGGATAAGACTGCTAATACTCCGTGTTTCCTACAGGAAGATACTTTGCATTCCATAAAATTAAATCCACACCATATGAGAAATTTAGTCTAACCTCTTATCTATTGATTCATGAGGTTTGGCTCACTGAGATTTCCCCCTCATTCTACGGTGAAAAAAGGGAATTGCTGGCCAAAGACATCATCAAATGTTTATGTTTCCAAGTTTGCCAGTTATCTTTAACTCTATTTGGGTTGCCTTTTGCTATGCAGAATTCTTTCATTTTTCTGAAGTCAAAGCAACTCTCTTTTTTCTTTATATCTCAATTTCACACTCCGCTTAGAGAAAGACTTCCTCATAACAAGATACAAATTCTCATCCTACAGGCCTCTAGGTATTTGTTTCTTACCATGGGACATTACTCAACATATGCTATACAGGCAGTTCTCACTCTGAACAGTTTGCTCATGCATGAATTTCAGTTCAGTTCAGTTCAGTTCAGTCGCTCAGTCATGTCCGATTCTTTGCAATCCCATGGACTGCAGCACGCCAGGCCTCCCTGTCCATCACCAACTCCCAGAGTCCACCCCAACCCATGTCCATCGAGTTGGTGATGCCATCCAACCATCTCATCCTCTGTCGTCCCCTTCTCCTCCTGCCCTCAGTCTTTCCCAGCATCAGGGTCTTTTCAAATGAGTCAGCTCTTCGCATGAGGTGGCCAAAGTATTGGCGTTTCAGCTTCAACATCAGTCCTTCCAAAGGACACCCAGGACTGATCTCCTTTAGGATGGACTGGTTGGATCTCCTTGCAGTCCAAGGGACTCTCAAGAGTCTTCTCCAACACCACAGTTCAAAAGCATCAGTTCTTCTGCACTCAACTTTCTTTACAGTCCAACTCTCACATCCATACATTACAGTTATTTAATTAAATAATGCCTATCCCACAACAGAACAAACAAATTTCAGATACCGGCATGTATTAACTGTGAGGAAGTGCCAAACTTCACAGCTGTTATCAAGTTCACAAACCACCACGGTGATGATAGATGTATATCACAATTAGAGAACAGTCAGGCCCCATCTTTCAAAGTCTCTGGGCTAATTTGGCCTTGGAGTACAGAATGAAACAGGGCAAAGGCTAACAGAGCTTTGCCAAGAGAACACACTGGTCAGAGCAAACACCCTCTTCAAACAACACAAGAGAACCCTCTACCCATGGACTTCACCAGATGGTCAATACCAAAATCAGACTGATTATATTCTTCACAGCCAAAGATGGAGAAGCTCTATACAGTCAGCAAAAACAAGACCAGCAGCTGACTCTGGCACAGATCATGAACTCCTTATTGCCAAGTTCAGACTGAAATTGGACAAAGTAGGAAAAACCACTAGACCATCCAGGTGTGACCTAAATAAAATCCCTTAGAATTATATAGTGGAAGTGACAAATAGATTCAAGGGATTCGATCTGATAGTGGCTGTAGAACTATGGATAGAGGTCTGTGACATTGCAGGGAAGGCAGTGATCAAGAACATCAACAAGAAAAAAACGCAAAAGGCAAAATGGCTGTCTAGGAAGGCCTTACAAACAGCTATGAAAAGAAGTGAAAGACAAAGGAGAAAAGGAAAGATATCCCCATTTGAATACAGAATTCCAAAGAATAGCAAGGAGAGATAAGAAAACCTTCCTCAGTGATCAATGCAAATAAATAGAGGAAAACAATAGAATGGGAAAGACTAGAGATCTCTTCAAGAAAATTAGAGATATCAAGGGAACTTTTCATGCAAAGATGTTATAAACAGTGACACATCCCAGAAAAGTCAAGTCAGAAGCACTTCTAGAATAGTGATGTGAGGAACTCTGTGGATCCTCTTCCCAATAAAAAACAAATGATCAAAGTATGGAAAACAATTTAAATATGTCTGGAAGCCATCCTAAGGTCATATAACAAATGGAGAAATACTTATTCAAGAAAATCTGCTAACTTTTAGAAGAACAGAGTCAGTGCCATCTGAACCATGCCTTGCCCCCTTCCTTTCCCAGGTATAGTGACAGGAGGTCTAATCTAGGCTTGGGAAGTTAAGAAGATGGAGTAAGTCTTTCATGACAGTCCAAGCCTAGGGTTATGGTATCTGCCAAGAGGAGCAGACCACCTATTTCTCATCCCTTCCTCTCCCAGCTTCATGTGGCTAAAGCTCTATTTCAGGCAAAAATGACTGAGAAGGTAGAGGCTCTCTTCCTCTACCTGGGCCTTGTTGTAGGACAAAAGTTCCACAGCAGCCATGACAGGCTGAGAATACTAGACCTTAAGCATCCTCGTCTTAGTACACGAGTATAGCTGAGGTTCCATGTTAGGAGGAGAAAGCCAAGACGACCATACAGTATCTTTGCCTAGAACTCTGCTCATAGAACATGGGTGTCTCTGCAAGAGAAACAGGGTGCTGTCCTCACCTTAAACTCTGAAGCAGTAGCAGGTACATTCTGCCCGGGAAGAAGAGGAAGCCTAAAAGCACAGAGCACTCCATACTTCTCCTTAAGAGGACTCATCTTATATTGAATGGAGTGTGGAGAAGTTCAAGCCTAAGGACACTGGAATCACCAGTGGTGATTTTGGTGATAAGTAAATTAGTTGGGGCTTATAGCTCTGTAACAGCAATACGAGAAAAGGCAGAACAGCTAGAAGGTTAGTAGAAATAACTGAGGAAAGAAGTAGCAGGGTCCTCCTGGGGGTGGCGGAAGCCTTAAAATGTGACCTCAAAGACAACTCCTACAGAAGTTGTAGAAGCACTGGAATCAGATTGTTTCTGTTCAAGCAGAATCAGATCAGACTTCAGAGTAATTTATTTACCAGGGTGTTGTCAAAACAATAGAGCAATCAGCTAGAAATTAGCATAGGCTAACTGTGGCATCTGATACCAATGCAGATATGCCATCTGCAACTAAAGCAGTATCCTCAAAGGGAGTTCACTGAAAGAGATAATCAAAGAGGACAGAGATAAAACCATTTTAACCCAGTGGGGTAGGAGGAGTCATACTCAAGCCTGCACTCTCTAAGCTCAACATTAAGGGTTGCACATTTGGGGAAAAACTAATTTCACTCAGCTAAAACAAGCAACTAACTAGAAAATAAATGCCAACAAACAAGTAGACTAGTTAACAATGATAGCCCTAGAAATAGGGAGTTAGTATCAGAACTGCTACAATGTATTATCAAATATCCAGTTTGGAACTAAAAAAGTACCAACTATGAGAAAGGCAAATAAACAAGAAAGCATAGTTTCAGGATTTAAAAGAACAGGCAAAGGAAACTGCATTTTAGAGAGCCCAAATGTACTTTGAGGAGAGAAACTCTAAAGTAGCTATTACAAACACCTTCAAAGAACTAAAGAAAGTCACACTTACAGAATTAAAGGAAGATATGATGATAATGTCTCATCTATTAGAAAAGATCAATGAAAAATAGAAATGATAAGTTGAACCAAAAGGAAACTTTGGAGTTCAAAAAGCCCAATAACCAAACAAAAATTCTGCTTCAGGGGTCAACAGGAAATGGGAGTTAGGAGAAGAATAAACCAGTAAACACGAAGACAGGCTGATAGAGATCACAGAATCTGAGAGCAGAAAAAAAATAAGAATGAGGAACAATGAAGAGAGCCTTGGAGAAATGTAGGACACTATTGAGCATACTAACGTACGGATCCATTCTTCATGGATTCTGCATTTGCAAATTTGACGACTTGCAAAATGTGTTTGTAACCCCCCAAACGGACACTCAGCGCAAGTTCACAGTCATTTACAAACTTATATAAAAAGTAATGAATCATCTGAGTCACCCAAAACATGTTCTAACTGAGGTCAAATCAGGCAACACACTGCCCTGTCATTTCAGCTCTCACACGGAACAAGTTTCTTTTCTGACGTATACTTAGTGTCAAGTTTTTCATGTTCTTGTGCTTTTTTGTGATTTTGCTATTTTAAATGGCCTCAACTGTAGTGAAGTGCTGTCTACAAGCACAAGACGGCTGTGATGTGCTTCTTAGGAAAAAAGGTGTGTTAGATAAGCTTCATTCAAGCATGACTTATAGTGCTGCTCACTATGAGTTCAATGTAACAAATCAACAATACTTTACATTCAGGAAAAAGAAGAGGGGATTTGTTTTGTATGTGACACTGCTCCATAAAGTGCTAAGGTAATATCCATAGTATGTGATGAAGCTACGGAAAGGTAGAGTTTTACAGATAAACTTTTCAGATAACTTGTAGATTTGTGAGTTGATGAACAATTTTTTAAAAATGCAGTGTACAGATTGCTTTGAGGCTGAATTCCAAAGAATTTTATGGTCAAACAGTTAATGAAAACACGACCAATTCCTTACACAGTCTTCTAAAAAACAGAAGAGGACAGAATACTTCTCAACTCATTCTATTATTTCAATTTACCCTGATGCCAAAACTGGACAAACACAAGAAATACCCATACATAATTTGAGATAATGTGGGTGTGGGATTTGATCTATTCTCAAGAATGAGGACTATTTCTGGCTTAGAAGTGAACCACAGTTCTGATGATAATAATTCATATTAGTATGTGTCTGTGTTGTAGTGCTCAATTGTTTAATCTTCAGTCTTAAATATTGTTTCATGGCTGCAATTCCATCAAACAATATGTATATAATAAATTACCTGCCCCCCAATAGAGAAGAAAATCTTAAACAGCTGCAGTGATTATTATCAGAAACTTTATATGCAGCCATAACATCAAACAGTGCTGCTGGTGTTTAGTCGTTCAATCATGTCCTACTCTTTGTGCCCTGAAGGACCGCAGAATGCTTCCCTGCTCTTCACTATCGCCCAGAGTCTGCTCAGACTCCTTGAACTGGTGACGCCGTTCAACTGTCTCATCCTCTCTGGTCTCCTACTCCTCCGGTACTCAGTCCTTCTCAGCATCAGGGTCTTTCCCAAAGAGCTGGATAGCTCAAACAGTGATACATATATAATTTATCATGTGATCAGATGATAATAGTCTTCTTCAGCCAAAGCTGATAAATCACAAAAACGAAGGACTGAAACCTGATGCCAAAATAATTTTCTCTTCCTGTGTTAAACAATACAGAGACTGAGCAAACTTCCTCTGACTATGTTAAACAATACTGAGAATAAGCAAAGTAAAATTAGGTTTTTGCTCCAGGGAATACTCCCTCCTAGAAGAGAAGGCTGAGCAAATAAGAGCAGTTGACTTGTGGAGACGAGACTTACTTGTCACACCGCACTTCAAAACCCTCACTTCCCTGTACGTGCCAACCCAAAGCAGTTACAGCATAAACTCTGCCCGGTCCCAGCTGGTTCCCTCTCTTGCAAGATTCACCTGAAAATTACTCTCTAAAATTCTAAAACCATGCAACTATTCCCCACCTCCCCGGTTTTCCCCTTCAGAGATGTTACCAAGAGTGTGACAGCTATAGTGTATTTTCCCTTATTGCAATATGTCAAATAAATTTAGCTTTACTGGATTCAGGATTTTCTGTTGATCTTTAGGGGCTGTTGGCACACCCCTTAAGATTTTTATATTCTATTGGACAGTGAGTTTTTAAAGACAGGCTCTTATACTCTACTCTCCAAGTATATGTCAGAAAGTACCTCCCAAAAGAATGACTGCATTCACCAGGCAGTTAAGAGAAACCTATGAAACTGAAACACTGCCTTTTATTTTAAAAATAACTATAGTGGAAGAACAAATGCACTACAGTCTCATGCTTTAGAGACTAAAAATAATAGTATGTTTTTCATTGCTTTCTAATTAGTGTAGAAATTATCTAAAATGGAAAAATGAAACTCAGAGGATCATATCAGCCTAGAGAAGCAGTAAAATTTGCCACATTTTATAAAGACAGCATTTTAAAGAGAAAAACAGAACATGTAGAAGGGCTTTGAACTAAATCATTCATAATATGATAAGTAATCTACTCCTAAAAGAGGTTTAAAGGTATTTGACAGTATGGGAATGTACTTATTTATTCAATAAATATGTTTAAAAAAATTTTTTTTAATAAATATGTTTTAATAACTACTATAGGTTGAGTCAAGTTTTTGGAACTGGTGCATAATGGTTAACAAAGCGAATGTTCTCTAAATACATGGGACTTGTATTCTAGTTGTAAGAAGGCAAATCTTTCAGAAGTTAATGCATACATAAATATAGAATTAACCACTTGCGGGAGGAAATACAAAAGTGAAATTTCAAGTATCTTACATAATGGAAATAATAGATGACAGGAATGAGATATGTTTCATCGATCTTAAATAAAACAACACACTCGATCTGAGGAGGAAGGACTGAGACCATGTGAAACTCAGCGCTCCACGGGGCCACAGAGAGCTGGACAAAACTGAGCCCACGACGCACAGGAGACACAGCTCAGCGCCCGAAGCTCTGTTTCCACACGGCGTCTCCAGAAGCGTCAGACAGAGTGACTCTGAGAGAAGCTGCAGCTGGGACTGGTTATGGAACCCTAACAGAGACCAGCTACTGCAGGAGACAGCATTCTAACTCACTGACTGCACTGGGCATTTTCAGTAAACACACATCACAATGCTTACCTAGAATGTACAGGACATAACCTGGTCTGCATTAATACATTTAGGTATCTAAACTCCAAAAGAACACACAAGTGGGATAAAAATCACTTAAGCATGAAACATACACACTTACCCAATCATAATTCAGTACTAAATAAAGAGTTTGAGTTGTCTCAAGGCCCTCTGTGCTGAACTAATTCTTAGAAAAGCACATTTTCCCAAGTCTGAGTCAGGAAGAAATACAAAATAGGAACAGGCCAATTGCCAGTAATGAAACAGAACAGATAATTTAAAAACTGCACCCAAAACAAAATGCCAAGACTAGATAGCTTTTACAGGTGAATTCTACCAAACAGAGAAAAGTTGTCATCTATACTTTTCAAGTAGACTCAAACACTGTTAGCCCACAGGCCATACTTTGAGCAACAAGTGTGTAGGGACTATAGCGATAGCTATGTGTAAGCCAGTGTCAGTCTCCAAGGAATTTCAATAGCAATCAGCAGGAAATGATTGAGCAGGTCCGCAAATCATTGTCGACTCTTCCTGCAGAGGTCTTAATCTTCACTGGGAACATGCAGGTACCCAGAGTCTCTGTCCTGGTCTAAGTAAGGCAGACCAGAGGAAACAGGCTTTACGTAGCGCAAGCTCAACCACCATAAACGCTGCGGATGAGGTCGGCAAGAGTCGGATTTTTCTGTTTGTTTTCGTTTTATTCATCTATATATGCACAGTCTCTGAAACAGAACCTTCCTTTAATAAGAGTTCAATAAGTGTTTGTTGAATTAGATTGGAAGTAAATGAAATCTTTCTGGTCTTATTTTCTAGTTCACCTTAAATATTAAGACTTCTAGTGACATATGGGCTGATTCTCAAAGAGTGTATTTGCTGGAATTATGCTTTCAGATTCTTGCTGTTCATACAGATAAGAAATGGCTCAATATCTTTACTAACTTGAATTCAGCAGCTTACTCTTACTGGGTTTCTGACATCAGAAATACCTAACTTGACTACTTTTCAAAATCATAACATGGATAAATCTAAAGAGCTTTTCTATTTAGTATATCATGATCATAAAATTCTTGTTGGAAAGATTATTTATTAACAATCCAGCAGCACTCGGTAACCACATTAACACTTCTTAATAAAAAGTATAATTAAATAAGATTTTAATGATGCTAGTATCTCCTTAGAATTTTTAATGTGATAGAAAACTCAGTGCCCTGAGTTTATCATGGAAGCCTAGATTAAAAGCCTAGCTGTCTCATTCTTCAGCAGTGTAGACCCTCTGTAAAATAAGAAACAAACATTATATATATGCATATATATTGGTCAGGGCCCCAGTGTCTGACACAGATCTCTTGGACTTGTAGAGGGAGATACTATCATTACTCTTTGACCCAAGTTCCTGACACAAAGCTCTTGAGACTTTCGTTAATTTACTGAGTGATGGGACCATCTGACACAGAGCTCCTAAGTCCTCTGTGATTTCCTAGGTGATAGGAATATCTTTCTGTTCTCTTGGATGGAGGATGGTCACCAGAAAGAGCAAGCTGGGAGCAGAACTTTGGGACTTTTGGTCCCATCTCCTATTCTCCAGGAGGGGAAAAGGTTGGAAGTGCAGTTTGTGATCATGCTAACATTAGGAATCCTCCATAAAAACCCTAAAAGTACTGGGTTCAGAGTATTTCCCCGTTAGTGAACACACCTACGTGCGTGGAGGACAGCGCATTTCAATTATAAAAGGTAGACTCTTGCACTCAAGACCTTTCCAGACCTCATCCTACGTATGTCTTCATCCAGCTTTTCATTTGTAACCTTTATAAAATATAAAATCAGTGAACTGTTTTCCTGAGCTCTATGAGCTGCTCGATCAAATTACTGAATCCAGGGAGGGTACTGTGGGAACCTCCAATTTGCAGCCAAGTTGGTCAGAAATTTTAGGCAACCCGAGGATCTACTACTAGTGATTAGTATCTGAAGTTAGGGGTTGGGGGAGGGGCAGTCTCACAACCCTTAACCAGCAGCCTCTATGCTACCGCTGGTTAGTGTCAGAACTGAATAAAGGATATCAAGCTGGTGTTGGAGATTCAGCGTGGGAAAAATCCCAGACATCTGGTGTCAGAAATCTTATGAACGAGTTGGCCTCTGCTGCTGTTGTTGCTATTTAGTCGCTAAGTCATGTTGAACTGTTTAGAGATACCACCAGGTTCCTCTGCCCATGGGATTTTTCAGGCAAGTACACTGGATTGTGCTGTCATTTCCTTCTCCAGGAGATCTTCCCGACCCAGGGACTGAACCTTCAGCTCCTGCCGTGTCTCCTGCATTATCAGTGGGTTCTTCACTGCTGGGCCACCAAGGAAGCGCTCAACACCCACATATCAAGTGGAAATCACAGCTCACTTGAGACTCTCATGTCAAGCAAAAATAATCACAAAAGTCATTCTAAAAGTCAACAGATGTGAAGAGTATACCAAACTCAGGGGGGTGGCACAGGAGTCAAAGCTTTTTTTTTTTTTCTTAGCTTGCAAAGCACTTTAACATTCCTTATCCTGTTTGAATTACCCTAAGAGCATTTTCTAGTGCCAGTGTAAGGGAAGGAACAATATGAACAACCCTCTTTATTTGTGAATATACAGATACAAGCATACCTCATTTGACTGTGCTTAGTTTATCAAGCTTCACATACATTGTGGTTTTCACATATTGAAGGTTTGTGGCAAGACTGCGTTGTCAAATGATGGTTAGCATTTTTTAGCAATAAAGTATTTTCAACTGAGGTATGTACTTTTTTAGACATAATACTGTTGCACACTAGACTACAGTATAGTGTAAGCATAACTTTTTTGTGCACTCAAGAGACCAAAAAAATTCATGTGACTCACTTTATCATATTTGCTTTACTGCAGTGGTCTGGAACTGAACCTACAGAATCTCTGAGGTATGCCTATATATAAATACACTGAAGCCCTAAAATCCTAAGGCTAAGGGCAGAGGACTTCTCTTTGAGAATTATAGCATTTTGGTGTTTTGAAACATGTGAGCAATGCCTTGTAATTAATTTTCCCACCATCATTATTTTATGTTTAAAAGCTTTAATGTGTGCCCAGATTTCTAAGGTCAATAAACAAATAATATATTCTAAAAAGAAATGGCCCTGAGACAAAAACTGCTTGCCAGTTTGTTTTCTATCATTGATATCTATTGACAAATATGCCAATGGTTGTGCTAATCAATGTCATTTCAAATTTGTATCCTTCCATTCTCAAACACAGACTTGAGTAGACGTTTTATTCATATAAATGGAATCTTTTCAAGTACTTTTAAACTTGAAATCATAGGACTTATAATAGTGAGAAATCTACAGTTTAAGTAATTACAACACAATTCATTGAAAACTTTTTTTGAGAAACTCAATTTTTTGAAATGTTAGTGTGAGAATCATATAAATCAAGCTCCCCTCTCCTGTAGAATTTTGGCCTGGAGTTTTTAATAATTATTTCAGGAAATATGATAAGTGAGAGAAAGTATAAACACATTTCACAGAACTTCTTATATATATGACATTATAGTATATCAAACTAAGAAAACGATTCTGCAACAATAAGCAATAGTCTTATGACTTGAGATATGCTTACAGATCATTTCCGATCAAGTATGTAATATTTAGTATTTTGATAACAAGAATGGTATAAGACCATCTCTGTTCCTCTCTTAAAATGGAAAATAAAATATTATACATGTCTCCTTCTTATTTCTGTATAATGCTTCCCCCGCATGCATTGCAGAGCCAAAACCTGACATGAAAGTTTATGACAGAGTGAGATTGTAAAAATGTATTTTTTATCTGAGACGATTTTGCAATAAAAGCACATTTCAGTCCTTTAAAATAACAGTCGACAAGATTTACTGTATCAAATGTAAGTGTCACACCTCAGTCAGTGGTTAAGATTTCAAACAAACCCCAGCCGCTAAGCTGAAATTGGCTTTTAAAATCTTTAAGTTAGTTTGTTCCCAGATGAACATTTTTTTTTAAACATGAAAAACCACACTTATCATACAGCTTGCAAATTCTCTGGTTTCCATTTACCCATTTTATTATCTTTTTATTACTGACAGAGACAGGAGCCAAGTCAGAGCTACATTAATCCAGAAACCAAAAGTAAGTAGACGACAATATTGTGAATATTAATGCAAGGTGGCAGCTCTTATTTTTCACCATCCCATCGTATTTTTCCTTGGAACCAATTTGTACAAAATGTATTTAAAAATCAGAAAGTTAAAGACAACCAATTTTCAACTCATTGACCTACAAATTTGTCTGATTGCAGGGGACTTCTGTTGTAGCAGGGAGATTAGGAGTGGGTGCTTGAAACTTCAGGTCCCTTGGGGAGGGTGTAATCACTGCTGACAATGCACCCGAGCTGTTTTATGTCTGGGGTAGAAATTGGAGGACATCTAGCCAGTTTATGAGTCCCAAGAGAGGGGGCAACGGATGTCCATAACCGTAACACCTCACTCTGTGGGGAGCCTGTCTAGTTTGTGGCAAGAATTTTAAGCTTCATTTTTCCTGGATAGCGTTCCCTTCTCTCTTTTTCTTTCACTCTCTTGTCTAACTAAATAAAAGTAGACCTAAAAGTACATTCATACATTCATACACACACACACACACACACACACACACACACACACAGAAAAGAAAATTAAATGAAGAAAATCTCAACAAATTCGACCTTAGATTTGTTTCAGCTATTATGAACACTCAGACTTAGCACCCACTTTCTTTGCAAGTTTATCCCTAATAATGACCAATATTTGTGTACTGCCCTTAGGATTACCAAAGGCATTCACAAATGTAACATCTGCACAATTAAAAGTTTCTGCAGCAGGAATATAGCTCCATCACGCAGATTGCAAATTTTAGTCTTGAAGATGGTTTTTTTGAAACAAAGTCCCTGAGATAGAAATTAAATCTACTTTTCCAGAATTCAAAGTCCAATGATCTTTTCTGTATACTAAATTGATATTTTCAACTTTGAAATGTTTATTAATTGTTTTAATATTGTATATAAAGAATAAATTAAAATTAGACTTCCTACATTCAGCATACTCAAAAAGGTAAACCTATACAGAGTATCCAAGGAGTAAAAATACCAAAACACACAGTGTAAAATCAGATAGAAGGTGGATGCCAAGGGTCCTCTAGTTCCCTTTCCTTTAAGAGTCCGACCAGCGAAACGTGAAGGGCTGGGACGCAGGGGAGGCGGCAAGCAGGAGACACTGCGCCCTCTGGTCCTGTCACTTGTGTGCTCCCTTGGGAAAATGTGGGACTCACTGAGTATGATTATTTCCAATAAACCCAAAGTGAAGACTACCCAAGTGCCCGTGAGTAGAAGGATGGATTAACAGATTGTGATTTACACAAACAAGAAGAAAACACAAGCAATGAAAAAGAATCATCTTCACTTCACCCAACAGTGAGGCTTTCTTAAATACGCTAATCAGCCAAAAAAAAAAAACAAAAAAACAAGAGCCAGACACCAAAGAATACACACTATATTACCAAATTTATATAAAATGCAATGCAGTCAAACTAGTCTCTAGGTTAAAGGAGGCGAGGAGCTGCTGAAAGGAACTAGTGCAGGGGGTATGGAGGGCTCCGCCTTCATCTGCATGATGGGTGCACAGTTGTGCTTTATTTGTCACAGTCTTTGAAATGAAACATTCATGATATTTGTACTTTCCTCTACATAGAATACACCTCAATAAAACTTGCAAAGGAAGGACATAGTTGGACCTTAAGACTGCATCTGTACCACCATGGATCTCTTGGATTAACTAACTTGTAGGCTTTTTCAGGCTGAAGAACTTTGGAAAAGTGTGGGCTTTGGATCCATTTGCCTGAGTTACAAATCTCCACTGCACTGTGACACTCACTGGCAATGTGTTCTAAGGAAGTCCCCTAAACCCTCGGTTTCTCCAGTAAAGTTTTTATGGATTTGTGCCCCTCAACTCCCCAGTAGGGACAAACAGCATAAACAGGACAAAAACATAAACGTAAACCATATAAACTGAGAGACTGCAAACAAACTGATGGTATCATTCTTCCTCAGCCCTTAAATATCTTTGAGTTAGTGCTATCACTAGCAAAAAAAAAAAAAAAAAAAAAAGAAAAGAAAAAAAATCAAATTCTGTATTAGGAAGGTCTGGTAATAATTCAGTACGGCCAGCAACTCTCCACAGTTTAGTGCCTTCACACAACAGATGTTATTTCTGACACTTGAATGGCCAGGTGGGGTTTCCTCATTTAACGGCCTTCAGAAATCCTGTCCTCGGCTCAGTCTTTGGGATCCTCTCACTGTGTATTTGGAGAAAAGAGACCTTAGGAAAGGTGCATCTGTCCTTAACTGCTTTGGCCCTGAAGATGTGTGTGTTGCTCTCATTTACATTCATTTTAGGGGGAAGCAGCCACAGGGCCCCATCTCTCTGCAAACAAGCTCAGGAAAGTATGACTTTTCATTATCAGTCCATTAGCCACATCTGCCACATTGTCCTTATGTTCTCCTACACAAACTACAGGTAATTTCTGAGGCTCTATCAGTTAGGCATTTCACAACAAAGTCACAGAAATCCCAGGATCATTTGATCTACAAACGCATGTAACTTTGTGAAATATATATTCCAACTGGTTGACTTTAAACTCAATCTAAATACCAACGGATCTACTCACATTTCTGAGAGACAGCTTACATTCATTAACAAATGTTAGTTAGCCTGAGTCTCAACACCAAGGTGTCAGATCAGATCAATCTGAATTGAACACACTTTACTTTTTTGATCTTCAAGGTGAGAGATATCTTGGTGTTGTAGAAAGTACCCAGCACTGGTAACTGGGGTCATGATCCACCTTCTAAATTTATAATCAAATGTCAATATAATCAAATCTAGAGGGAATTCTTATATAGGACTTTTAAAAAATCTTCATAAACTTAAACCCACTGTAAATATTGTTCTCTAAAACTTTGGAAATGGAAGTTTTACTTTTACAATAGAAGGCTTATATAAGATACAGGACTTATTCCAAATCACAAACTTGGAACCAAAACTTGAGGCTCTATATTACCAGTCTAATATATATTTTCTTTCTTAGCAAAGCAGGAAAATGTCAAAAGGAAAAATGTAATAATGGTTGCATGTAGGAGACACTAATGATCAAGTTTAAGAAAAAATTTGATAAATCTGATAAGACTGTTTTACTGCCGAAATTCTCCCTGCTCCTTGATAGTTGACCCAAGTAGTACCAGGAACTGCAATTATATCAATAATCATCATAAACTGTATCTATTTCTCACTCTTCAATCTTTTTTTTGTACTTGCAGGCTTAGGATTGCAAAACATAAGGCAAAAGGTATCACTTTGAAGAGTTTTCATCATTATAACCTTTTGGTCCCAGGAAGTGGTTATTTCATTTTAATAGTCCTCTTTCTATATATATAGGTGTCTTATGCCTGAAATGAATTTTCAAGACTGTCTTTATGTGAAGTATTTGGCAATCCAAAAACTACTGTTTCTGAAAATATGTATAGACCAGGAATGAAGTGTTCCATTTTTACAATGAGATGCAGATTTCCCATTAAAAAGTAAAGCTTTCATCTCCAATGCTATCAAGGACAGTATTTGAGTTTTGGTGAATTAATTTAAGAGGCTATAGAAGTCCTATAAAAGAATTTTTGCTAGTCTATTTATTACTTACTGTTGATTATAAATTTGAGCATTACTATTAGTGTCCAGCTTGTGACTTTGAATAGTAGCAGATAAATATTGCTAACTGGTATTTAATCATTTTCAGTAACACTCTTTTCAATTAAACTTAATCTCATACACGTTTATACAATTTTACAATTTAATTATACAATTATCTCATACTATTTGTACAATTTGAGGGATCAATTATCAAAATGCATTGATACTATTTTTTTACTTGTCTCTATCTCAATCACCCTGTTTACTGTTTTAAGTGCCCTTTCTTCCTTAAAGCAAAACAGGACAAAAAAAAAAAAAAAAGAAAGAAAGATAGATACAGGAGAAAATGTGGAGGTTATTTCAGGGCTGAAGTAAGATATGAAGAATTGTTCTAATCTTTCCTCCAGCTTTTAACAGTGTTTCAAACTCTATCAAGTAAGAATAGATGACTGTTATGCGATGTAGGGCATTGTGGGCCTGGGGTCTTCAATATTTCTCTAAGTTTGTAGATTTCATGGTCACAAGTAAGCACAAGTAGTTAATAAGTTCTATGCACCATCTTCGCTAACCCTACATACCTATGAACCGGCACAATGCCTAGTACATAATACTTGATTAAAAATTAATGAAGTATGGTTGGCAGCAGTTCCTCTATCTCTTGGCCAATCCTGACTTGTACATTCTTCTCTCAATATTATAGGTAAGCCAAATAAACAATCACCCTGAAAGCTCTTCAAATGGCTAAGAAAACTTCTGTCCCAAACTATACTGTCATCTGAAATTCCACTTTTGAGTTTCATTCATTTAGCTAAAAATGTCGGTCTTGTTAAAATGCAAAACAAATGCAGCAACACAGAGTCAATCACACTTGAATCCCTTTTAAATTATTTAAACTCATGACAGATGAATATCAGATTTGTTTTTCCCTAGTGCAGTCTGGCCAGAGGAGGGAGTCATTCTGTGGTCATAGAAGTAGGATGAGAAAAACCCAAGTCAGTAAGATGAGTTTAGATGAGTCAGAACAAAGAAACTTATCTCACACTGTTGCCTATAGATGAAATAATACTAAGAGCATACATATTATCTGATTATTACCAGTACTCATACATAATGAAAGTGAGATCCACTGCTGTGAACTAGTTAAAAGCTAATCATTGTCAGAGTCAAGGTTAGTTTCTAAGAGACTTGACTTTTAGTTTTGTGCTCCTTCTTTCAACTTTGATTACTTCTTTATAAATGCGAATCCTACTTCAAAGTAACCTAAACCTTATAAAATATTTTGGAAATTCAAAAGAACCTTAAAAGGAGTATCAACAAATTTCCTGCCTCTGTAATTTTCTATAGTATACATAAATAACTACTTAGGCTCCTTAAGAGTGATTCAATTTTCCAAACATGTAAACTATGATTAATTAAGTGTGAAGGTTTATGATTATGTAATTGGAATTTGGTTTAAAAATATTCTCCATCATTTTCATCAATACTAAATCAGCTAATTGAAATAATCATTGGGATCTACATCTATAGCAAAAAAGAAAAATCTGTATTGCTGCAAAAAAGAAAATATCTTTCCTCCTACTTCAAAAATGTATTCAATAAGGTAATTACTGCTAAATAAAAATTATACCATGTTCCATAATAGAGTGCTGAGGTCAACAGAGTCAAAATTAAGAATATCAGGCAATGCATTAGAGTTCTCGAGAGAAATGGGACCAATAGGGCATAAATATGTATATATGTGTGTTTATAACAATATATGTATATATTTATACACAAACACATTCATTACAGGGAATTAGCTCCCATGATTAGAGAGATGCAGAAGTCTCAGTATTTGCAGGGTGGTAAGTCAGAGCTGAAGACTCAAGCCTAAGTCCACAATTCTGAGAATCAGGAAAGCCAATGATGATGTTCCATTCTAAAAACTAGCAGGCTTGAGATCAGGAAGAGCTAATGTTTTAGTTTGAGTCTAAAGGCAGGAGCAAAGTCAGTGTCCCAGTTCAAAGGACACAAGTTGGCAGAATTCCCTCTTCACAGGGGAAGGTCAGCTTTTCTGTTCTATTTAGGCATTCAGATGATTAAATGAGGCCCACTCACATTAGGGGGGGGGGGCAATCTGATTTACTCGATATGCCGATTTAAATTTTAATCTCATCCAAAAACACTCTTAGCAAATACTTGGTGTCTTAATCCACTTGGGCTGCTGTAACAAAATACTATAAATTGGACAACTTATAAATAACAGAACTTTCTCAGAGTTCTGAAAGTTGTACATCAAAAGATCGGAGTGATAACATGGTTGGCTGCTGACTTTTTCTGGGTTGTAGACTTCTTATTGCATCCTCACATAGCAGGAAAAACAAGGGATCTCTGTGGGGCCTCTTTTATAAGAAAACTCATCTCATTCATAAGGGTTCACCTCTTGACTCTTAAGTCACTTCCTTACACCCTTAACTCTTGATACTATCATTCTTGTGGGTTGCCATTTCCTCCTTAGGGGAGCTTCCTGACCCAGGGATCAAACCTGTCCATCTTATGTCTCCTGCTCTGACAGGCGGGTTCTTTACCACTAGTGCCAGCTGGGGAGCCCCCTACGGTGCCTGGCATCTACATTAGTCAGGGAGCACTCTAAGGGAGCCCTCTGTGACATCCTAAAACAGTGGGGGCAGCAGGAACATTGTTCATAGTAGGGTGACTGAGTCATAATTTTACGTAGTGAAATAGTCTACTGATAAATCCATTTTCATTTTGTGTTTTACTGCTCTGTACTCACAAAAACATATAAAAATGAGCTTCCCTACAGTCTCCAACCCTAACTCCCTTCTCTCCAGAAGCACAGTCAGCCCCACAGTTCTAGTTCTTAACTCTCCATGTGACAAGGTGCATAGTAGACAGGATCCTCTTCACACCTCTTTAAAGAAATCAGACCCAGGACCATGGACCACGACGCTGTCAGTTCTTACAACGGCTCTTTCTGTGTGGAGACTGGGGACACTCCAGGTCTTCCCTGGTAGCTCAGAGGGTAAAGCATCTGCCTGCAGTGCAAGAGACTGCGCTCCATCCCTGGGTCCAGAAGACCCCCTGGGGAAGGGAACGGCAACCCACTCCAGTGTTGCTGCCTGGGGAATTCCATGGCGGGAGGAGCCTGGCAGGCTCCAAGAGAATCTAAGGAGAGAAAGACAAATGGTAGTGTACTACAGAGAGCTCATATTCTCTTGCTTATCTTTTTCAGGAATTTTGTGTTGTCAAATACAGTCATCATTAAAATTTAAATGATATAAACTTACTGTGAAACTAATTTTATTAACAACAATACTAACGGATATTCAAAACTCATCACTTCCTAATTATTATACTGCATTTTATTATAATCTGTGCTCTTTCTTGAGGTTATTTACATGTCTTAAATTTGTATGGTGGAAATAATAAAAAAAATCTGTTCCCAACTCTGCCTTCACTGACATCATGTTGGTAACATGAAACTGACCACCATGGGAGCAGTCCCACTACAGAAATTGGCAAACACTACACTGTGGCTTCAGTTTCACAGTGAGTCCATTACGAAGCTGGCATATCACTTGGCTGACAGAGTGAGTGCCAAGGTCTAACAAGGATGATCTGACCCTAGCTATTGTGAGGTCACTGAGGATGAAGCAGAGGACAGTGGTTACAAATTGAACATGGCACCCATGTATGGAAGGATTTCTAAACGTGCTGTGTCTATGGAGTGGATTCTAAATCATGATATTCTGGAATCCCCTCCACCTTCAAAGGGATCATTCCTGGTCTGATCAAAAAGTATTGGCAGGCATGACCTTTGCAAATGAGGACCAAGTCTCTCTTCACTTTTTCTGGTATAGAAGAAGCCTCCGATCTCGTCTACAAAATAATGGAAGGGTTTCCCACTATTAGATGACACTGTACATTTGCCCAACTAGGTGGTTTGTGTCTGGATCCAAAATAAATGGTATTTATATGAAAAATCTGATATTACTTGTACCCCTACGATTGTGTAATGATTCATGTTTGTTATTGCATGGGGAAATGCCTTGTTAGTAAAAATTAAATGTGGCAGTAGGCATATCTCATAGGGACACTGATTATAAATTGCATTTATTACTAAGTTTCATATAGGCCAAATATTTGAAATATTCATATTGTCTTAGAAAAAACAGGTGTGATTAATGTTTTAAATGTTTGCATCTGATTCCAGAAACTATGTTGCAGAGTTATAATTCCCCCTCTATCCCTCAGATTTTGTGAGACTAAGAAATGATTATACATGTGACATTGGAAGGAGAATTGATGAAGTTGGTAGAAAGGTCCTACAACCTTTCTCAAGACCCCCCAAATCATGCTACCTTAAAGATACTCTAAGGATGGCTCAGATATTACAGTTAGTCAAATGCAGCTAATGAGTTAGTAAAATTAGGATATTAATGTTACTGGGAATTGGTTGATCCTCACTGATTAGTGAGTTAGTCATGAGAAAAACTGCCCTATCCATTGTATCCCAGGGGCTAGCCAAGGAAAGAAAACCATTTTACAAGCAAGATTAAAGGGAATTAAGTACAGAGAATTGGTTATACCAGTCATGGAAGAGCCATGAGACCAAATAAGGGATGTGTGCAATCCACAGATTATCACCAACAGAAGACTACTATTCTCTTAGGCTGGAGGTCAAAGGAAACAGGTGATATCACCAAGAGTCAAGACAGCATCTATGGTCACCTGGCTGACAGGCTTTTTAGGACCTGGAGTCAAAGAGTTGAAGACATTCCTGCCAGAGATGCCAGCAAGATCAAGATAGAGAAAAAGACTCTGGTTTCTCCCTTCCTCCTGCTCCTCAACTACATATCAAGGATTCTCATTAAATCTAATCATGTGAACAGTATGTAGCTTCTAGGGGTCAGCAGAGCAAGAAAGGGAGAGGGAATACATCTGAGGGGAAACAGGTACAGGAATAATAAATCTAGCAAATCCAAAATATGTATCTATATCTAGATGGATAGACAGATAAACACAGACTCCCCCCAACATCCATTAATGCTATGACAAGGTAAAGAAAAATAGGGTTTTTTTCCCCTTACCCAGGTATATTATCTAAAGGAGCACTTAATTAGTTACTGAATTAGAAGTTGGTACATTCAACTGCTATTTAGCGTCCTAAATGAGCACAAGATTGGCCAAATATCATGAGAGTCTATTACTGATCCAAGAGACTCTTTTTTTCCCATTATTCCAAAGCTCTCTATCTGTTCTCAAACTGTGAGAGGTACTATAAAACAGAAAATGAGACTGATCTGACAGTTAACCCACTCTTTTCACCTTGCCTTCTTTTAAATATGCTGAGAAAAGTAAAATGGTCAAAAGGAAAGGAGGAGGAGAGGCACAAGTATGCTCACAAACTAGGTGATGGATGGCTGACAGCTGACTCTTTCTCAAGTGCTTTTATTGTCCCACGTGCTTACCCCTGCATCCCAGGAGACAGCTTGATGTAACACGCCAGTATTAGTGTCACTTCCTTGCCATATCCTCTTTTCACCATCACAAAGATAAGAGTCCATCAGAAAATACATGTTTCCTAGGGTTACTTCTGTTTTACGCAGATCCTCTTTATGAAGCTATTCTTAGAGTCCTCTTCAGTATCATAAGCTTCAACTAAGAAAACTACCTTTCCTTCCTTTCTGAACATTGTTTCATGAGGAATGAGTCCTGTTACTTACAAAGATAGGCAGAGGTCTCTCAAAGCAGAAAAGTCATCTCTTTTGCTTGCTTTCCACGTGCCATCTAGGTACTACAGTTAAGAACTTCAAGCACACAAATTTGTTCTAGAGAACTGGCAACTCAAAAATACAAATAATCTTTATAGTATTCAAGTAACCCTTAAACTTTTTGAAAAATAACCTTGCTTTAAAAGTCAGAGTGCAAAAAAACTCAAAAGAGTTGGCACGTCCCTCCAAAAGATTCTCTAACGTTTAGCAAAACTGAATTCACACTAAATCTGTTTATGAGTAAAAGACAAGTCAACTTTAAAACCAATCATAGATGACAATGTTTCTTTTCAATGTGTCTGCTTTGGAGCCATATTTCTGCTAAACACTCAAAAATTTCTTCTTGAGTATTTAGTGATATATTAGAACCAGAAATAAGGGATGTTAGTGCTAGAAGGCAGTCAACGGTCTGTAATTTAATTCACATATTCCTTCTGCACCAGACTCTGTAAGATCACTGAGTCAGCTTAAGAACTTTGAAGCTGTAGAGTCCAGGGCAGGCCATTACAGTATGCCGATATCACTGTCCTCCTGCTCTGACGTTCTCCACTGAGTGACAGGGGAAGGAGAAGGAAGCGCAGTCACCATCAACTGAGAGTGATGAGACTGGAATATTAAAATTCAGGCTTATCTGAGCTGACTGAATTGGCTGGCAGAATGTTCTCCAGTTAAAGGTGGGGAAAGGTTAATTCTGCACATGACACCGCTACTGCATTTATACAAGTCTCCTAGGACAACTGTTTGCCTTGAATTGTTTTCTTCCTTTATTTCAGTCAGACAGTTGTGTTGACTGATTTTTCTTTTTGATGTATGAAATGACTGTTTGACTGAATTTACCATTTGATTTCTACTAACGCACTGTAAAAACAATAGTCAACTTAGACTGGCAGGTATGAAAAATTCTACTGCAGAACCAGACAGAAATATTGCGTTCTATAGGTACATATGTCATATGCCCTGGGTTTTGGAAAATTGTTCCAATTTCAACTATTTTGCCCCATGTTTCAAAAGAGTGGGGCCACTGATTTAATAGTAAAAATAAGATTTGTGAAGTTCATATAAAAATAATTTTGTGTGAACCTGAGAATCACATAATGGGATCAGAAAAGAACTATTATGAGAAATTTTACTGTTTCTTACTTATCAAGAGGTGTTTCTATGTCAAACTTTTCAGTCTTCTTCTAGAAGATGTTTAGGAACAAAAGGTTTGAATATATTCATAGCAAATCCTTATTTATAGTTTTGTTTTCCCAATAATTATAGTTACTAAGATAGGACATGGAAAATGGCCTATCTCATGATTCTAAGCTCCTATTGAACATGTGGAAATTGGTAACATGAGTAGGAAAGTGAAGCAACTTTTGAGATTGTTACTGAGTAATGCTGATTTTATAATGAGTGCTTCCTTACATATCTGACTAATTTATCACGGTGCAGATGGCTGATTCCCATGCTTAGAAATGACAAAGGTCTTAAGAAATTCTCCATATTCCATTCATCAATCTGTGTTCTTCTTCAAAGCAAAATTAATCCCTTGACTATTAACATAGTAGCTTAATTATAATTTTTAATTTTAAAATTAACTGTGAGAATCGGAATTTCTGGTAGGAAAAAGTGATGGAAGATGGGACAAAATAAAATAAATCAAAGAATTCATAGAAAGCTAAAACAGAATTTTTCAATAGTAGGTAAGGACTTCTGCTTCCAACTATATCAGTTTACCTTAGGAAACCATACTAGAAAGGTCAGATAAATCATAAGCAACATTTGACTGTGAGCATTATAAAGCTAATGAGGTAGCCATGACATAGAAAAATAAAATAGAAAAGAAACTCATAGAAGTAAGAACAGTATTCTGCACATGCTTTATCTAATCCAGTCATTTAGAAACTATTGATGAAAATCAAAAGCATGAGAAACCAAATATGGCTCCTAAGAGGCAGAAAAGCCAGTAGATCTTAGGACAATATTGGAGGACTGAGGAGAGAGCAGGGTTGGACTTTAGAAATAACAAGGCAGCTAGAATTTTAAGGATCAAAATCCCAGAGATGGGAAAGATTCAGAGACTCGAGCTCAATTCAGCAACAGTGGTCCCTTGACGTTATCACATTTTCCACGTAGGTAGACAAGGCAAGATGTTAAGAAGTCAAACAAAAGCTAACTGAAGTCAAAACAAAGACTCAGGAGTCTTGTAATGCTGAGGAGATAAAACTGAGGTTCAGAACCCACCAAAGAATAGTGGCCCGGTGGAAAGCTAATGATATGAATTAGGACACTGGAGGTTTCTATATGTATCTGTGTCCACGTGAATGTGTGTTAGGAAGGTTGATGAAACAGCTACCTTGATGGAAACATCTATAAAGAAGGAAAATGAGTATGAAGCTTGTGCAATGACTGAAGATCAATAAGCTGATCTTTCCTTCTGCTCCTTACCTGGGAATAGGAAATTCTCTCTTGAAAAAAGGACAGTTGACCGTTCAACAATACAAGACTTAGAGACACCGACTCCCTATGCAGTCAAAAATTCACATATCACTTGATAGGCGGCCCTTCCTATCTATGGTTCTGCATCTGAGGATTCAACCAACCACGGATCATGCAGTGCTGCAGTTGTTGGGAAAAAATCCATATATAAGTGGATCTGTGCAATCTAAATCCAGGTTGTTCAAAGGTCAACTGGAATGTCATTATGATTCTCTACAACTTGTCATATCCCAAGTCTGGTGTTCATCAAAGAACCACCAAGACTCCCAAGAAAAGGAGAATTAGAATAAAAAACAGAATCAGAATCATGGATGACCTAGATATTAAAGTTCAAATATATTTTGATAAATATTACCAAGTTCAGGAAAATAGATGACAAGGTAGAGAATTTAACTAGACAACTAGAAACTGATTAAAGTTGAACTGACAGAATTCAAAATTAAACTCAGTAGTGGGCCGAACACAGGTGAAGAAAGATAAATGAACTGGAAGACAGAGTAGCAGTAAAAATAGGAAGACTAAACGTGGAAAACAAAAAGGATAAAAAAGTACAGAAAAGAGCATTTGAAACATATGGGCCACAGTAAACATTTTCATCATATGTTTACATTGGAGTCCAAAGGGAAAAGAAGAGAGAGATTCGGGCGAGAACAATATTTAGAAATAATAGCTGAGAGTTCTCAAAAACTAAAAAGAATATATCAAGCCATAAATTCAACAAGCACTAAAAAACGCAACAAGAGTAAATATAAAGAAACCATATCTAACACCACCAGAGTACAATTTACAAATAGCAAAGAAAAACAGAACACCTTAGAAGTAACCAGAGGAAAAACAACAGTTGACCTTTCAACAACGCATGAGATTAAGATTACTGCTTACTTCTCAACAAAAATGATTAATACTAGAAAATAATGGAAAGTGCTAAAGAAAATAACTGCTCACTGAGAATTCTAGAGGCAGAGAAAATGTTGTTTGGAAGATGAAATAAGGAAATCTGCAAACAAACAAAATTTAGAGAATATGTTCTCATCAGAACCAACTGAAAGGGAGACCCGCAGGCAGAAGGAAAATTATCATAGAGGAAAATAAGGACTTGACAAAGGAATTAAATAGAACAGAAAGGAAGCGTAAGTGAATAAATCTGAATAAAATCTAACTGCACATAAGAGTAATAATGAAATATATAAAAATTAGAATGCATTAAAACAAGAGGAAGAGGAAAAAGTAATAAAATAAATTTAAGGTCTCAGCACTGCTTGAGAAGCAGTAAAGGAGCTAATAAGTCACGGTGCATGTGTAACTGCTACCTATATAAGCATTGTGAGCTAATAAAGGGAAAATGGAGTTTGATGAATTTAAAAGGAAGAGCCAGAGGAACATAAAAAGGAAGGACAAGCAGAAAACAAGGAGTAAAAGGTCTATAATAAGATACGTTAACTGTAAATAGTCACATTAAAGGGCAGAGATTTTTTGAAACAAACAAAAATCTTAATTCTATGCCCCTTACAAGACACCATAGTCAGACTGCAAGTTAAAGGATGCAAAACTTATGTCATAAAAACAATAAGCAAAACTGAAAAAAAAATAATGGGAGATTTGAAAGCAAAAAGTATCACTGGAGATAAGACAGGATAATAAAACCAACCATTACTTTACAAGGAACATGTCATAAAACTAAACTTCGAGGCAATATATGAAGGGAAATTCTGAAAACTAACTAGAAATAAAATCTAAATTACCTAGATCAATAATTCAGAACAACAACAAATCAGTAAACTACAGAAGATCTGAATACCATTGTTAAAGTCTTTGGCCTATACACCCCGAGGAAACCAGAATTGAAAGAGACATATGTACCCCAACATTCACTGCAGCACTATTTACAAAGCTAGACAAGGAAGCAACCTAGATGTCCACCAGCAGATGAATGGATAGGAAAGTTGTGCTATATGCACACAATGAAATATTACTCAGCTATAAAAAGGAATGCATCTGAGTCAGTTCTAATGAGGTGGATGAACCTGGAGCCTATTATACAGAGTGAAGTAAGCCAGAAATAGAAAGACAAATACTCTATATTAATGCATATAGAGAGAACTTAGAAAGATGGTACCAACAATCCTACATGCATGGCAGCAAAGATGACACAGATGTAAAGAACAGACTTTTGGACTCAGGGGGAAAAGATGAGAGTGGGATGATTTGAGAGAAGAGCATTGAAACATGTACATTACCATATGTAAAATAGATGACCTGTGCAAATTTGATGCATGAACCAGGGCACCTAAAGTCGGTGCTCTGAGAAAACCCAGAGGAATACAGTGGGGTGGGAAATGGGAGAGGAGGTTCAGAATTGGGGGGGACACATGTATACCTGTGGCCATTTCATGTTGACCTATGGCAAAAACCATCACAATATCCTTAATGTAACTATATCCAATTAAAATAAATTAATTGAAAAACTCTTTGGCCTACATTTGCATAAAACACTGCATTAACAAGAATGAAATGCACATTTACATACAAATTTTGAGGTGTACATGGCACATTTTTAAGTTGACTGAATGCTGGGTATAAAACAAGACTCAGAATAATCAAGAAATTTTAAAATGTATAACCAATATTTTATCAAATATTTGGACATTAAAAACACACTTCTGGATTTCCATGGTGGTCCAGTGACTAAGACTCCATACTCCCAATGCAGGGAGCCTGAATTCCATCTCGAGTCAGGGAACTGGTTCCCACAAACAAAGAGTTTTCATGCCACAACTAAACGACCTTGCATGCTACAATGAAGACTGAAGATCCTGAAAGCCACAACTAAGACCAGGTGCAGCTGAATAAACAAATTAAATTAAAAAAAAAAAAACCAAAACATACTTCTGATAAATATGGATGTCAAAGATAAAGTCATAATAGGAATTAGAATTTCATTAATTGAATGATAATGAAACACTGACCTAGAGCCAGACATCCTGGAATATGAAATCAGGTGGGCCTTAGTAAGCATCACTACGAACAAGGCTAGTGGAGGTGATGGAATTCAAGTTGAGCTATTTCAAATCCTGAAAGATGATGCTGTAAAAGTGCTGCACTCAATATGTCAGCAAATTTGGAAAACTCAGCAGTGGCCACAGGACTGGAAAAGGTCAGTTTTCATTCCAATCCCAAAGAATGCTCAAACTACCGCACAATTGCACTCATCTCACACACTAGTAAAGTAATGCTCAAAGTTCTCCAAACCAGGCTTCAGCAATACCTGATCCGTGAACTTCCAGATGCTCAAGCTGGTTTGAGAAAAGGCAGAGGAGCCAGAGATCAAATTGCCAACATCCGCTGGATCATCGAAAAAGCAAGAGAGGTCCAGAAAAGCATCTATTTCTGCTTTATTGACTATGCCAAAGCCTTTGACTGTGTGGATCACAATAAACTGTGGAAAATTCTGAAGGAGATAGGAATACCAGACTACCTGACCTGCCTCTTGAGAAACCTGTATGCAGGTCAGGAAGCAACAGTTAGAATTGAACATGGAACAACAGACTGGTTCCAGAATTAGGAAAAGGAGTACGTCAAGGTTGTCTATTGTCACCCTGCTCATTTAACTTACATGCAGTGTACATCATGAGAAACGCTGGGCTGGAGAAAGCACAAGCTGGAATCAAGACGGCCTGGAGAAATATCAATAACCTCAGATATGCAGATGACACCACCCTTATGGCAGAAAGTGAAGAAGAACTAAAGAGCCTCTGGATAAAAGTGAAAGAGGAGAGTGAAAAAGTTGGCTTAAAGCTCAACATTCAGAAAACGAAGATCATGGCATCTGGTCCCATCACTTCATGGCAAATAGATGGGGAAACAGTGGAAACAGTGGCTGACTTTCTTTTTCTGGGCTCCAAAATCACTGCAGGTGGTGACTGCAGCCATGAAATTAAAAGACACTTACTCCTTGGAAGGAAAGTTATGGCCAACCCAGGCAGCGTATTAAAAAGTAGAGACATTACTTTGGCCACAAAGGTCCGTCTAGTCAAGGTTATGGTTTTTCCAGTGGTCATGTATGGAAGTGAGAGTTGGACTATAAAGTTGAGCACCAAAGAATTGATGCTTTTGAACTGTGGTGTTGGAGAGGACTCTTGAGAGTCCCTTGGACTGCAAGGAGCTCCAACCAGTCCATCCTAAACGACACCAGTCCTGGGTGTTCATTGGAAGGACTGATGTTGAAGCTGAAACTCCAATACTTTGGCCACCTGATGTGAAGAACTGACTCATTTGAAAAGACCCTGATGCTGGGAAAGATTGAGGGCAGGAGGAGAAGGGGACGACAGAGGATGAGACAGTTGGATGGCATCACCAACACAACAGATATGGGTTGGGGTGGACTCTGGGAGTTGGTGATGGACAGGGAGGCCTTGCATGCTGCAGTTCATGGGGTCGCAAAGAGTCAGATATGACTGAGCATCTGAACTGAACTGAATGAAAATATACTGTAGCAAAACCTGTGGGCTGCAGATAAAGCTGTGGTCACACAGACGCTTAAGTATTAGAATTATATAATATATGTAATCATATACGTGTGTGTGTGTTGTGTAAATGGAAAAAGAATAAAGCTTCCAAAAGATACCCTATTACCTTGAGGTAGACAACTACTGAACTATACCTAATAGTGGAGGCAGGGCAGACTTCAGAACTTCAGGAGACCAGCAGAAGGCAGCATTTGGAAACAGGAGTAGCTTCCAAATTAGGCAGTTTGAGAGCACAGTGAACGCCAATGTCAGAAGCAGTCTCCAGGAAAAAGCATTTAATGTATAAAGTGGTGGAGAAACTAAAATATATTTAAGATTTGACACTCTAATTCCTTTTAAGGATGATTTATGTTTCTAGGGAAAAAATAAGAAGTACTTGATGTAGAAGGTGAATAACTTTATAATTTCCAGGAGAATCTTGGTACCAGGATGACACAATGAAGAACTTGGGAGTCCCCTGACTAATCTAGCAGCGAGAAAATGAAAACAGAGATGAGAGAGAGAAATACAAAGACATATTTGTGCAATTGGGCACTGCTGCACTTTAAAGTCTAGGTATGCACTCCAAATCATAAACAAATGCCACCATGTTCAGAGCTAACCCTGAGACAGTGATTAGTGTCTAAGAGATTAATTAGGGACAACTCTTGGCATCAACAACGTATGGAAGAAAAGGACATCAGATTGGGCAAAGGTAGAAGTAAAGTTGTGTTGCAGCCTCAGGAAACCTCAGGTGACCCTTTGGGGGAGAGTTCTTAAAATGAGATGACCCCTTCAGGGGGATGTCCCAATTCAGGAGGATGTCTTAACTTTTATATTCTTACACCTGTCATTGGATGAAGGGCATTGTACGAAGGGGTGATGTGACCCTGGGCTAAGTGGCTCCCTTTAGCTGAGATTGGCTGTCTGCAGCATTTCCAGGGCTGGGGCAAAAGCTCTAGAATCTGAAAATTGTTCAACTTTCCTTGTCCGGGTTGCCAAAGTAAAAAATACAGGCAGGGTATATTACAAATAGTTCTTTAGCCTGGAGAAGAGGTCTTGAAGCTGTGAGCCACTCACTGGGAAGCAGCAGGACATGAAGGATTCTTGAACAGATCGGAAGCTACTGGAAGGCCTTTCAGGAGTTCAATCCCATAATAAATACTGTACCTTCAGTGTAACTTTGCCCTCTCTGCCAGTCTTCCTCAGTTCCCATGTGGGCCCTTTTGGACTTGAACTTGGTGTTCCCAGAACTTGAGCTGGAGACTTCCATGAAGTCTGCTTTCCATCTACTGGCTCAGCTTTCTTGCTCTCTCTGCTCCAGGCTAGTCTCTTCAAACTGCCTTTTCCATTTCTGGCAATAATACCCCTCTCTAGACCTAACTAATGCTTTTCTGGGGCAAAAGGAAGAGAATTAATAAGGGTAACTTTTATTTCTAGGAGGGAAGTTACCATATTCCTTCAGAGTATTCATCTCCTTGATTATTTAACTTTTACTCTAGATTACTCATGGGTATTTCTGCTCCCCTACCTTCAACCCAAGGAGGTTTTAGAACATTGTCCTCTCTCAGCATCAAGTCTCTCTCCATCCTCCCTCTCTCTCTCTAAGACCCACCTTTATCCACACACTCACAGGCTTTCTGGACCTCCGAGGAAGATAAGCACTTCACAGAATCTCTGCTACAGGACCAAACATACTGAAATGACTTTTTATGAAGATATTGAAGCAACAGAAAAAGAATACATGAGGATTGTTTCTCCTGAGGGTTCAATTATTTAGAGGGCCTTTATCACACTTCGATTGATAAATCTAACCTTTCCTTTCTTGACTACAGTTGATCACACTGTGATGAAAACAAGGTAGAAAATGGAAAAATAATATTTGGATTTTAATGAAATAATAAAAAGGCAGGGCCTATCTTTGACTTTTGCCAAGTGAGAAAAGAGTTCACATTTCGACTATGTGGTGGCAGGAGTCCCTTTTAAAACAGGGCCAGTCTGCATGATGCATTGAAAAATCAACCTTTTCAAATATAGCCATAACCCCTCAAGATTGTTTCATTTCTTGGGGCCAGGCAAACCAAACTTCGGGTTTGGTTTGAGTGGTGCCCTGTATACTAAAGTGATAAACATAATCTGGAAGCAGAGCACAGGCTAAAAATATGGAGCTGGCAGCTTTTGATTGAAATTGAAATATTTTTCTGCTTTTAATTCACTGCATAAAATTTTAACTGTCCACATTCAATCAGGTAGGTCGTCCTAATGATCATGAGCTTCAACCCTGCTAACAACTAAGCCTGCACGGTTAAACTCTACTTTATCTGTTCCAGAAACCTCCTGGGTTTCTTTAATGCCTCTGTTATTACTTCCTTTGCATCATTCTGCGTTTCTTTAAAAACACAGCTGTGTGACCTCTGGAAGTTTTATTACTTCCTTGAGATTTGGTTGCCTCCTCTATGAATATCTGGGTATATATTTAGTATTGCTCAATAGAATTTTTTATGATAATGAAAATGTTTTGCATCTGTACTATCCAATGCAGTATTCACTAGCCACATGTAGCTAATAAACATCTTTAAAATATGGCAAATCCAACTGAGAAACTGAAGTTTTAATTTTAAAATTTGTTTAAATACAAATAACCTCATGTAGGTAGCATCTACTGACAGTATAAATCTATGTAATATTTTAAGGATATTCTCCACTCTAAAACTCTACCATTCATTAGCTCAACCTAAATATTTCTGCCCTTTGACAAGCAGAAAATAATTTATGCCTCCCTTGAAATTATTTTTCAAGACCTTTGTCAGTTTGGGGACATCATATTCTTAAAATTGACTTTGCTTTGTGAAACTTTAATAATGTTGACGTTTCCTGCCCTTGGAAGCACCTCTGTTATTATGGGAAATGTTGTGGACGAACAAGGACCATTTCAAGAGACATGGAAAAAAACTCCTTCTGGACTTAATTTCATGATGAGGATGCTCAGAATGTCAAAATGCTAAATTGCTTATAGTAAAAACCATACCTTTTTCACACTATTTTCTGCATGTAGCTGGAAAATGTTTAAAATATTTTAAAATAACTGCACATCTATTTCTGAAGCTGATTTGGCTGTTCAAGGCTTACTAGAACTTTATCCATCTCACTATTTCACTCAGTAAACAAATGCAGTTGTTACATATGTGTCTGTGTTCCCTTCTAGATTATGTGTTTATGAAGTTAGAAACTATATTTATGTCACAGCGCTTATGTATAGCACAATATTCATTGCTAATTCAGATCGTATTTTAAGATGAGACAAAAGTTAACATTTTTAATGTAGTCACAAATATCTAGCAAACCAATCAGAAAAAAAAAAAAAAAAACAATTTTTTTAATTGGTCAAGGACAAAAAGAGAAATACTTCATGCAAAATCATATCTCTAATAACTACCACTGGAATTAGAACACACACATGCTAAAATTATTTTAAAATATCTTATCAAAGACTTTAAGGCTGTACCTAAAAAGATTATATCAGAAGTGAACATAATCACGTTGTCTGACCAGCGTGAATCACGCAAGGCATATTATATATAAAATAAACAATAAGAACCCACTGTATCGCACAGAGAACTTACTCAATACCTTGTAATAAACGGTAATGGAAAAGAATACACACACACACACACACACACACACAACTGAATTACTTACCTGTACAGCTGACATACAACACTGTAAATCAACGACACTTCAATTTTTTTAAATAAGTGTAAAAGGTCGTATAGCTTCATAAACTCACCTCTGGTACCCAAGGGACTACCTGAAACAACAGCAGCTACAACTTTCCTGGAGACAGGACGTGGCCAGCAAACTGGGCTGTTACACTCGGTAATAGTCATACCTGTAAAAAAATATACAGGCTCATTAACACATAGGAATTCCTCATTTTTCTGGCAGTATTAGGCAATGAGGTATGCATATGAGAATTTTTTAAATGACAAATTTAAGAAGAGTATTTTAACCTTCACTCATTAATTTTTTCTAAAATTAAGAAATGTATTCATCAGTGTATTTAATGTTTCCTTGATGACTTGGGGTCATCAGTTCAATCAACGTTTGCATGAATAATACAAATGGAAGCAAGACAAGCACTCACACTGAAACTGAAGATGACATAATGTTCTATCAACTGGAATAACTGATGAAGGAGTAAGAAAAAAAAGACAAAAATGAAAACAAACCATGATCAAGAAACAGTCACGTTCTGACTTCTTCTATTTAGTTTCAAAAAGTGAATTGAAAGTGCTCCGTTGTGTCCGACTCTTTGTGACCCCATGGACTGTAGCCCACCAGGCTCCTCTGTCCATGGAATTCTCCAGGCCAGAATATTGGAGTGGGTAGTCGTTCCCTTCTCCAGGGGATCTTTCCAACCCAGGGATCGAACCCAGGACTTCTGCATTGCAGGTGGATTCTTTCCTGTCTCAACCACCAGGGAAGCCATTTCAAAAAGAGACCACAAATCCCAGTGGTATCTCCAACATTATTAGCTGTCTTTATCCCTTGTTTCCATTTTCCTTTCCTTTTTCTTCTACCCTAGAGGGGTTCCAGGAAATGTTTATAGCTGCTCTCAAGACAAATTCTAATACCTGCTTCTTCTCAAAATTTCACAATGTGTCCAGGAGATAAACAGTGTGGAGGTCAAATACAATTCACCACAGGGAGATCTGTGGTGAAAATAACATCAGAAACTAGCTCCTAAACATGCAAAGAGCAGAGTATGGTGTCAGGCACTAATTTCCTTCCAAATACCTCTCCATTTCTAAACGATGTCTTTATTTATTTACCAAGATCCCTTTTTATTGGTTCCCTCTTCCAGACTGCTTCACTTCACCTGTCCTCACATTAAAAATATATTCACACTCTTTTTGATTCCAGTTATTTGCTCATTAAGTAATCATAGGACTGTTGGAATTAAATACAGAGTAAAATTAAAATACTGGAATCACTTGGAGGGTTTAAGCACTTCCACCAATGAATACTGGGTGTGGAATTCAAGAGGCTGCACTTGACTTGGCCTTGTCCAAGTTCTTTCTTAAGAAGTTTGTAAGATAAACCTAAACTCAGAGTTATTCAGATTGGACTGCTTTCTCAGGTGGACTAGAATTCACTGCTCATTCCACCCACTCTGAGGTCAGTGGCACTTTTCGGAGATGGGGTGGCCTCCTCTGCCCACTGCGGAGGCTCAGTTCCCCCTGGGCCCACTCTCTGTCTCAAATCCCACACTGAGGCCAGATGCCAGCCTTCCCAGAACATTAGTGGTCTCCTTTCAGTGTTTGAACTGCTCAGACTGAGTCCCCGTGGACTCTTTCTCAGCTTGAAACCTGATCTTCAACCCCTTTACCTGACCTGGATGGTCACCTTCCTACTCTAGGCTTCAGCTGCTTTAGCTGTAAAATGATATATCTCTTCTTAGTTCCATGGAGTCGCAAAGAGACCGACACAACTTAGCAACTGAACAATGACGACATGATATTCTTTATGATACCCTGTATCGCAGGACCTGTTTCTACGGCTCCTGATGCCAGCTTCTTTCACAATCATATCTTGTTCATCTCTGAAAGTGGAATCCAAATCAATCATTTCCAGGCAGCTTTCAAATCTAGAATCATTCCCTGAACTTTCAAAGCAGGTTCTCTTAATCCCTTTCTCCTAGGATGGCAGGCACTTCATACTCTGTCTTCTCTCCTGAGGATTCACAACTCCTCCAAGATCAAGATGCTGCTCAACCAATTCTCAGGTCACACTCTGCACAGCGCTTGGTGTATGGCAAACAGCCAATAAAGATTTGAAAACGAATTAAATCGAAATGAATGACTGACATTCATAAAGTTGCTGACAACTTTAATTGTTCTCCCTTCCTGGGGAGAACAGTTGGAAGAATCCCCAGTCTCTCTTGTGGCCACAGAAATGGACTGTGGCCAAAACAGCAGCAGAGAAACTGACCTGGATCCTTCCAGAGCTGGCTCATCAGAAACTTCCATATGCATTTCTCCATATTCTTGACCCCTTCTGCTGATGGATGCAGATGGGGATGAGGTCTAAGGGAAGGGAGACAGTATAGGATGGGAGGAGTCTGGGTTCCTGAATGACCATCTGAAGGAGTGCAGTCTCCCCAAAGTGAATACCCACCCAGGGCTGTGATGTGGGAACCATAGTGCTGTGCTGCTGAAATTTGGGGAGTTGTGTGGTAATTTAGCATAAACCATTATACGCACAATTATGCTAATTATACGATCCACTTAAATGGCCCTCAATCTAGTACATTTAAAATGACAGACATCAATTTGTGTTATTGACACTTTTACCCTCCAATTTAACCCTGCTCTTCTGAATCAGTCATTTGACCTCAGAGAATATCAATTCCTCAACAGATTTTACTCTGAGATTCATACACACTGCAATCAGAATTACAATATTGGAAAAATAATGTTGAGAAAGTACTTTCCAGAGAAAACTTCAGTAACTTTTAATTCCTTGATCCTGCTTTGAAAACACAGCATAGTAAACTACTTGCAGTTTATCCATATTTATTGCTAATTAACAAAGTATTTTAGTTGGGATTAATTTTTAACAAATAAATAGCAGGTTTCTTGTCCACATCACAGCTGAATGACTAAATTCTCTCTCTGGAAGATTTCTTGACTGACCTTTATTTGTACTCAGTCAACTGATCTGGGTCAAATACCAGATATTAAAAATCTTCAGCATGTTCTTTTTCTTTCATTACTTTTCATCCAATAAGCATTTGACCACGTGGACTTTTCTCTGGTCTGGAGTATTTTTACTAACAAGCTACATGATGTTGCAAAAGACCTTAAGGCCCAAATGCTGGTATCTAATGAGTCTGTTCCTTTGAAGAGACTGATTTACTTTTGCTCCAACTTTTGGAAAACTTGCCCCAAAAAGCTCCACCACCCTCCTATTCTGCCCACTTCATCCATTAGAGAAGACGATTTTCTCAGTGTTACTTCCAAGGTACAGGCAGATGAACGCTTATACAACGGATTCAGTTACCTGCCTGGGAACTGAAAGGACCTTTCCCATTCAAATATCCTGGTTAGGAACCACGTTTTTTAATTTCTCTGGGAATTAAGAAACAGCAAGGAACGAGGGTACGTGGTTGATAAATGAACGTCAGTTCTTCTGAAAATCACTCTGTCTCCTCCCGTTCCTCTTGGTGTTCAAGGTAGGGAAAGAACCCTGGTCATCACCATGTGGTTATCGCTCTCCTTCTCTTCGAAGAGACAAGCCGTTTCATTGAGGACACTAATTCACCAAACTCAAGGCTCGAATTCCTTTTATGTACCCGATGCCTATCTTTATAGTATATGCCATTATCTTCAACAGTGAAATGATATGCTTTATTCCTCATTACAGAGACCAAAGTGCTATAGCAAAAGTCACTCCTGAGAGTTTTACGTGGAAATTTACTGACTCAAGAACAAATTTCTGTAGAAAAAGACAACCCATCTCTGTGTTACAAAGCATTGTTCCTTGCATCAACCACCAGTGTTAACTACAATCTATTATGATTTGAAGCATGCTAAATAAGCAGATTGTACTAAAAAAGAAAAGCACATAAAAAACCCACAGAACAAAACCCAAACTATTCTCAATAAAAATATCCATTTGCTGGAGCCAATCTGAGATTTAACCAGGATTAGATACTTTAAACTGCAACACTGCATACCAGAACACCATGAAATAAACATTTCTCCTGATTTGGATACCATCTCCTCCTGATGCAAACTCTACCCCGACCCAAAGAAATCCAAAAATCCCAAAACCAGCCAACCAACAACAAAAAATAACCAAAGACCCAAAACCAAACAAAAAACCAAAGAAACCACGCCCATTACTATAACTAAAATTCTCAAATATTTGAGCGTCTATGGTAACTGCTCAAAGAAGTATTTTTTAAATGCTCATTTAACTTAGGAGCTTCCCTAGTAGCTCAGTTGCTAAAGAATCTGCCTACAATGCCAGAGACTCGGCTTCGATTCCTGGGTTGGGAAGATCTCCTGGAGAAGCAAATGGCAACGCACTCAAGTATTCCTGCCTGGAGAATTCCACGGACAGAGGAGCCTGAAGGGCTACAGTCAGTCCACGGTGTCCCAAGAGTTGGGACATGACTTAGCGACAATACTGTCACCATTTAAGAGCAGTGCAGCTCCGCCAAAAGTCGCCAAAAGTCGTTAGGCTTGAAAAGCCTAACGGAATCAAGAAAAACTCTTCACCATACCCCAAAACATACAAAGGCGGGAATAGTTTTATTTCAAACTTTGCTTAGATGTTAGTATGTCACAAACTGCCCTCCAAGACGCGCTCTTAGAGTCAGTGACCGTCAATAAAGCCTGAAAACGCTGAAAGTGAACGTTAATAACCTTTTGTAGCCTATCCTCCAGAAGGCTTTAGCAAAGAGCACGGAGTCCCACCTGAACACCCGCTGTTGGCGGCCAGCGAACAGGATCCCGAGCTGGGCGCCCCCATCACCGGCGCGCATCCGGGAGCAGAGACCTCTTCACACCCGCGGACCCAACGCGCCCGACGCGCACCCCGCGGCCCCGACTTCGGGCTCCTCGGAGGCACCTCCCCTTCCCGAACCCGCGAGCCCGCGGCGACCGGGTCCAGGCGGCGCCCACAGACCCAGAGGCCGCCCCCCGCGGTCGAGGGGCGCCGAGTTAGGGAGGGCTGCGAGCGCGCGGGGCGCCCACAGTTCCACGACCGTCTTGGGCCCCGGCCCGGGGTCCTCACCCTGCGGCCGGTGGCGGCGACCCCGGACCCGAGGACCCAGCGAGGCTCGCGCTCCCCGAGGCTGGAGGAGTCGGGGGCCGCTGGCCGTTGGGCAGGCGGGGGCGCGCGGTGAGGGGCTGCGGATAGAGCTGCACTTACTCGTGTCTGCGCTGCTCCCCGGTCCGGGGCCTTTCGCAGTGGGGACCGACCCAGTCTCCACCTTCCCTCCCCTCAGGAGCGGTCCGGGAGCTCTGGCGTCCCTGTGCCTCCGCCCACTCGCCTGTGGCCGCTCGCGCCTGCGCACTCGCACCTGCAGCCTCTCGCGCCTGCGCACTCGCTCCAGGCCCAGTGGGGGCGGGGAGGGGCGTTTGTCAGCCCCAGGACTCCTGGCTGGAAAATCCTGACTTTACATTTCCTTAGAGTGTTGGACTTGATATCAGTTGTTTAAAAAAATAAATGTCAAGTTTTCTTATCCTAATCATCATTTCATGACTATAGATTCTGTCTTTGTAAGATTTAAGAATAATAATTTCTACTTGGTCAACTGAGTCAGATAATAGGTACCAAACTTATCTATTGCTTCTATAAATTTTCAGTCAATACGTTTTAGCCTGTGAAGTTTTATTTAGTGTGTGTGTGTGTGTGTGTGTGTGTGTGTGTGTGTGTGTTACTACTAATCAGCCTCGGCAGGGGCAGAGTCTTGAGATGAAGGGAGAGTTAGGATCTCCTAGGCTAGCGCTGTCTCCCTGCCACGTAGTTTGCCGTGGGAACTAGAGGTCCTGAGACCCCAGGATATTTTGGCAATGTGGAGCAGATTCTCTGCGTGTGCACACAAGTACACACTGACATACGTCAGAGGAAGGGAGCATAGGCAGTGGGGTCAGGGGAGGGGTGGACCTTGGGGTGGCAACGGTGACAGAAACATGCGTCATTTCTCCTGGACTGAGGCAAAGACCACCTTGTTGGACCTCGTATGGAATCAAGGTCAGGACATCTGCACTGGCTGTGGTGAGGAGTCCTGAGAAGCGAATGAGACACCCCCCGGCTGAAGTGGACAAGAGGAGGCTGAGGGTCCTCTTCAAGGTCCCTCTCAAAGCCCCTGCTTCCTGTGGATCCTCTCACATTCCCTCCTGGGGCCCACGGAATGCTGGTGTCCTGAAGTCTCTCAGAGGTAGGGTCTGTGCTGTGCTTTCCCTGCTGGGTGTGCAGTATGAGAGGTTCCCATCAAAGGGGTCATGTGTCCAGTGCGGGGGCGAGGAGAGTGGCCCTTGCACTCCTACACATTCCCCTGCCCCTGACCTGGCCTATACCTCCTCCTACTAGCATCCGAGCTTCTCAGTGGAGGAATGGAGCCTCTGATCTATTCACTTACCAGCTGTGCCCTGAGCATTCAGTGGGGGCTGTGATGAAAAGAAGCACCAGGGTCACAGGCTGGAGGGGGAAGTGGAGAAACACAGGCCCTCGTCTATCAGATCTAGTCCGTTAAATCTATTTCTCACTTCCACTGTATAATCATTAGGGATTTGATTTAGGTCATACTTGAATGGTCTAGTCGTTTTCTGTACTTTATTCAATTTCAGCCTGAATTTGGCAATAAGGAGTTCATCATCTGAGCCACAGTCAGCTCCCGGTCTTGTTCTTGCTGACTGTATAGAGCTTCTCTATCTTTGGCTGCAAAGAATATAATCAGTCTGATTTCAATGTTGACCACCTGGTGATGTCCATTTGTAAAGTCTTCTCTTATGTTTTTGGAAGAGGGTGTTTTCTATGACCAGTGCATTCTCTTGGCAGAACTCTATTAGCCTTTGCCCTGCTTCATTCTGTACTCCAAGGCCAAGTTTGTCTGTTATTCCAGGTGTTTCTTGACTTGCTGCTTTTGCATTCCAGTCCCCTATAATGAAAAGGACATCCTTCTGGGTGTTAGTCCTGGAAGGTCTTGTAGGTCTTCATAGAAGCGTTCAAGTTTCTTCTGTTCTTCTGCTGAAGAAACTCTTCAAGTTCAGTTTCTTCAGCATTACGGTTTGGGGCATAGACTTGGATTACCGTGATATTGAATGGTTTGCCTTGGAAACCAACAGAGGTCATTCTGTTGTTTTTGAGATTGCATCCAAGTACTGCATTTCAGACTCTTTTGTTGACTATGATGGCTACTACATTTCTTCTAAGGGATCCTTGCTCACAGTAGCAGTTATAATGATCATCTGAGTGACATTCACCCATTCCAGTCCATTTTAATTTGCTGATTCCTCAAATGTCGACGTTCACTCTTGCCATCTCCTGCTTGGCCACTTCCAATTTTTCTTGATTCATGGACCTAACATTCCAGGTTCCTATGCAATATTGCTCTTACAGCACCAGACCTTTCTTTCATCACCAGTCACATCCACAACTGGCTATTGTTTTTGCTTTGGCTCTGTCTCTTCATTCTTTCTGGAGTTATTTCTCCACTGATCTCCAGTAGCATATCGGACACCTACCGAATGGGGAGTTCGTCTTTCAGCGCCCTATTTTTTGCCTTTTCATTCTGTTCATGGGGTTCTCAAGACAAGAATACTGAAGTGGTTTGCCATTCTCTTCTCCAGTGGACCACATTCTGTCAGACCTCTTCACCATGACTCGTCCATCTTGGGTGATCCTACTTGGCACGGTCTATAGTTTCATTAAGTTAGACAAGGGTGTGGTCCACGTGGTTAGAGGAACCATGTGATTAGACCTGGTTCATGTGGTTAGATGCACCAGTCTTACTGGGGTAGGCTTATAATCCATGTTTATAATTCTAAATTAGGTGAAGGATACTGGTTGTTGTTTTTTTTTCCTCACAACTTTGGTTATACCTATCATATAATTGTTACTATTCCTAGGTGAAGGAGGCCATAATTTTTCCTCATGATGTTGATCATACCTATCATTTTTCCTCATGACATTGATTATACCTATCATTCCTCATGACATTGATTATACCTGTTATAGACTTCTTATATCTATGCCTACCTAAATTAATTGTTACCATTTGTTTAATACCTGTTTCTCTTACTTGTTAAAGATATGGTCATGTCCATTTCATCTTTACATTTTCTAAAACATTTCCAGACATTATATTAATGTCTATCAATGGGGAAATCAATACATATTTCTTGACTATTACATTGATATATCTTGTTTGTCAAACATTTTAGGCAAAATTCATAGTACCAAGAGTAAATTTTTCTTCCTTAAAATTATTTTACAAAGATCATTTACTTATGTAGATCAAATTCACATTTCTCAACCGTGTACCCTGCCTACATAATCTTAACATGCTATTAAAATGTGTACTATCCACGAGATTTCTCTAGTGTTCCTTGGTCCTTTTAAGATGGTGCTCTTGATGTGCAGGGGAAAGTATGTAAGTGACTCATTTGAAATGGAGCCCTTTTCAAAGAGCCAGGATTCATTGGATATATCTTATAAAAGCTCCACCCTTACCGGGGTCTAACAGCTTTTGTAAGCCTGTTTCTGATGCTCCTGCTTAAACATTTTCAGCATTCAAAATGCTTTAAACTGTCATCATTTTTTTTACACATTGACACTTATTTTACTGTGCGACTTTTAACTTCTTGGCTTTTACCTCCCTTCTATCAACTTTGTTTGAACTGTCCACTGACATGGCATAGAGGGACTCCTCATAGAATTTAACTTAACCCTGACCTAACCTCAGTCCAAAAGTTGTTTCAAGTGACATCATCCACCTTTAATTAAGTCCCATCATTCTTCTCCCATGAATTGGCTCCTGTGACACTGCAGGCAGGCATAGTTAGCATCCCTCCATTCTGCCAGGGCATTGGCCGCATGCGATGTTAGCTTTAGTTCAGACGCCTTTTAAACTTCATTTTGCAACATGGGGAGTCGCTTTAATTTTTTTACACCCCTTAGTGTATGTTCCCAGTGTAGTTCAGTGAGAATGATTTCTTGATTTCTCCCCCTTTTTCAAAAAGAGAGTGCAATTCCACCTTAAATGTAAAACATGTTAAAGAATAATAAGTATAATAAATATAGAAATGTTCACAAGTGGGGCTTGATCAAGACAGGGAATTTTTCTTTTCCTGTGGTTTTTCCACAATTATAAGAACAATGTTGTTTTATGAGCTCAAATTCTTAAGAGCATAAAGACCGAAGATGAAGTAGTAATTGCCAACTAGGAAGTGCCAGATTAAAAGCATCTGAGAGGTTCCAAAGTGCCTCAGTGTATAAAATAACAATGAACTCTGGGATTAGAGGAAAAGAGGAAGCTGCTGAAATTATGTTCCTTTAATTCTGCCTTCGAAACAGCTATCATGTTGAATCAGTAATATCATGTTTCTTTTTCAGTCTTTAGAGGAATATGACATTTTTTTCCCTAATACCCTTCAGATGGTATACCAGAGAGGTTCATCCAACAGAAATGATCGATGAGCTTTTAATCTGAAAAAAAAAAAAAAAAAAACCAAAAAAAAAAGTCATGATCCTTGGTGGTGAAGAAATTCATCAAAAGCTCCACAGTTCTGTAAAAGTACAAGTCTTTCTACAAAGAGTGAAGCCAGAAGGGAGCCCCGCAGAGGGTGGGAAAATCATATTGATAAGTGTGTTCATGTTTATTTCTTCCTTACTGAACTTCTAGACCAATTTTGGAAGGTCCTAGATCTATTTTAGCTAAGGAATTCCTTTTGAATGTCAGGGCAAGCCTAAAGTTGGGCTTCTGGCAATTCTGCCAACAGTGACCACTAGTTCTTTGTACTAAAGTTTATATCAGAGCTATAATTTAAAATAACTGCTATTTCACCCATAGCCTATTCTTATGACAATCAATAATATCTCCAAGATTATCAGATGTCCTTTGGGGAACAAAATTGACTCATGAAAATGTGTAATGTCAACCTTTTTTCTTGTCGATATCCTTATGTCTGTTTACCCATTGTCCATCTGTCACAGACACCCTGAGACACACCAATCCTGAACACTCAACATTTTATCTTCTTTATTCCCATTGCTGGGTTTCTGAGTGATGCTTAAAAAAACAATCACACAATGGTTTCAACATTTATCGCTGCCTAGCCAAGTGTCCTTGTTTCTTTACTCTTCACTCTTCAATTCTCTATAGCATCTGTTGAAATAGTTACCCACTCTTATTATGATTCCATTTCGTCCCTCATCACCCACCTTCTAATTCATGGAGAAAATCAAGGCATCAGAAGATAAGTCTCTCAAATTTCTGTCCTGGAACCTAAGAACATATCTGCCTGACATTTCCTCTTTTTATATTATTAAAGAAGGACTCTTCTGCCTGTCCACTGATAGCTTCTGCCTATGCCATCTCCAGCCCTTCTCAGGACCCTTACTCTATGAATTATATAGTTAACAACATTTATGAAGTTTCAAACATGTCAGCATAACACAGTTTCTTTTTCCAGTTATTTATTTACTCTTTCCTGTCTCTTAATAAGCTTATATACTTTCAAAAATTAAATTTGTATCACCCCTTCAGTGCCATCCAATCATTCCTCACAGAGTCTGAACACATTTTGTGTTCCTACGAACATCTTTAGCCAATATCTTCTTATTTATTATACTTCGTAACAATATTTTTCCTCTGTTAAATTGCTTAAAATAATATTTGACATTCCTGCTCATCTTAAAGTTTTCTCCTTTTTGTAACACTACAGATTCCTTTGATTAGATTCTAGTCCTATGGATATTCTCTCTTGGGATCCTTGCAATGGTCTTCGTCTCGTACAAGTTCATGTTCCTCAGGACTGTCTTCACAGTGCCTCAGCTCATTACTTTCATCTTTTGTATTATTTTAGCTGCCTTCTCATTTTTAATCCCACAGGTCTACCTTGATTCACGCAGTTTTGAATGAGTTCTGTAGGTTGTCTAGCTCAGACTAACATTTTTGTTAGTTCCTAGAATTTGATTACTTGTTGTAACCCTCCCCCACCCTTTTTATTGTATTCTGCCATCTTTTTACCTCAGCTTTTTCTTTCTCTTTCTTTGCCAACAAGTAAATATTTTCATCTTTCTGCAAGGTTAGGGCCCTCTACGCAAGGAATAAATGGAACAAAAGTTAATAAACAAGCCATGGAAGTTAAAGATGTGTGAAAATACATAGTTTTGATTACCACCTCCTATATAGTCTTATAAACCTGTCCATAGTTCTTTCAGGCATTCTAGTGAGAAATCTAGAAAGCTTTTGTTGTTCATCAATGAGTTGTGTCCGATGCTTTGTGACCTCTCAGACAGTAACAAGCCAGCCTTCCCTGTCCTTCACCATCTCCCAGAACTTGCTCAAACTCATGTCCATTGAGTCAGTGATGTCATCCAACCGTCTCATCCTCTGTTGTCACCTGCTCCTCCTGCCTTCAGCTTTCCCAGCATCAGGGTCTTTTCCAGTGAGTCAGCTCTTCACATCAGGTGGCCAAAGTACTGTAGCTTCAGCTTCAGTATCAGATCTTCCAATGAATATTCAGGACTGATTTCCTTTAGGACTGATTGGTTGGATATCCTTGCTGTCCAAATGACTCTCAAGAGTCTTCTCGAACACCAAAGTTCAAAAGCATCACATCTTTGACACTCAGCCTTCTTTATTGTCCAACTCTCACATCCAAACATGACTACTGGAAAAATCACAGCTTTGACGAGACAGACTTTCGTTGGCAAAGTAATGTTTCTGCATTTTAATAGACCATCTAGGTTGGTCATGGCTTTTCTTCCAAGGAGCAAGCGTCTTTTAATTTCATGGCTGCAGTACCATCTGCAGTGATTTGGGGGCCCAAGAAAAGAAAGTCTGTCACTGTTTCCATTGTTTCCCCATCTACTTGCCATGAAGTGATAGGACTGGATGCTATGATCTTCATTTTTTTGAATGTTGAGGTTTTTTTTTTTTTAAACCATTTATTTTAAATGTTGAGTTTTAAGCCAGTTTTTTCACTTTCCTCTTTCACCTTCGTCAAGAGGCTCTTTAGCTCCTCTTTGCTTTCTGCCATAATGGTAGTGTCATCAGCATATCTGAGGTTATTGATATTTCTCCTGGCAATCTTGATTCCAGCTTGTACTTCATCCAGCCGCCTGACATTTCACATGATGTACTGTGCATATAAGTTAAATAAGCAGGGTGACATTATACAGTCTTGATGTACTCCTTTCTAAATTTGGAACCAGTCCATTGTTCCATGTCTGGTTGTATCTTGCTTCTTGACCTGCATACAGATTTCTCAGGAGGCAGGTAAGGTGGTTTGGTATTCCTATCTCTTAAAACATTTTCCAGTTTGTTGTGATCCACAACTGAAAGGATTTGCATAGGCACTGAAGCAGAAGTAGATGGTTATCTGGAATTCTCTTGCTTTGTCTAAGATTAAGTGGATGTTGGCATTTTGATGTCTATTTCCTCTGCCTTTTCTAAATACAGCTAAAATATCTGGAAGTTTTGGATTCATGTATTGTTGAAGCCTAGCTTGGAGAATTTTGAACATTATCTTGCTGGCATGTGAAATAAGTGCAATTGTGTGGTAGTTTGAACACCTTGGGGATTGCTTTTCTTTGGGATGGAATGAAAATTGACATTTTCCAGTCCTGTGGCCACTGCTGAGTTTTCCAAATTTGCTGGCATATTGCGTTGAGCACTTGAACAGCCTCATCTTTTAGGATTTGAAATAGATCAGCTGGAATTCAATCACCTCCAGTAGCCTGGTTTGTAGTGATTCTTCCTCAGGCCCACTTGACTTCACACTCCAGGATGTCTGGCTCTAGGTGAGTGATCACACAATTGTGATTATCTGGGTCATTAAGATCTCTTTTGTGTAGTTCTTCTGTATATTCTTGCCATCTACTCTTAATATCTTCTGCTTCTGTTAGATCCATACCATTTCTATCCTTTTTTGTTCTCCTCTTTGCATGAAATATTCCCTTGGTATCTCTAATTTTCATGAAGAGATCCATAGTCTTTCCCATTCAATTGTTTTCCTCTATTTCTTTGCACTGAACACTGAGGAAGGCTTTCTTATTTCTCCTTGCTACTCTGTGGAAATCTGCATTCACCTGGGGATATCTTTCCTTTTCTCCTTTGCCTTTCACTTCTCTTCTTTTCTCAGCTATTTGTAAGGCCACCCCAGACAACCATTTTGTCTTTTTGCATTTCTTTTCTTGGGTATGGTTCCATCTCCTATATAGTCTTACAAACTTCTGTTCATAGTTCTTCAGGCACTCTCTCTCTCTCAGATCTAATCCCTTAAATTTATTTGTCGCTTCTACTGTATAATCGTAAGGGATTTGACTTAGGTCATACCTGAATGCTCTAGTGGTTTTCCTACTTTCTTCAATTTCAGTCTGAATTTGGCAATAAGGAGTTCATGGTCTGAGCCACAGTCAGCTCCTGGTCTTATTTTTGCTGACTGTATAGAGCTTCTCCATCTTTGGATGGAAAGAATATAATCAATTGGATTTCGGTATTGACCATCTGGTGACCTCCACATATAGATTCATCTCTTGTGTGGTTGGAAGAGGGTGTTTGTTATGACCAGTACATTCTCTTGACAAAACTTTGTTAGCCTGGTTCATTTTGTACTCTAAGCCAAACTTGCCTGTTACTCCAGGTATCTCTTGACTTCCTACTTTTGTATTTCAGTTCCCTGTGATGAAAAGGATATCTTTTTTTTTTTTTTTTTTTTTGGTGTTAGTTCTAGAAAGTCTTGTAGGTCTTCATAGAACTGTTCAACTTCAGCTTCTTTGGCATTAGTGGTTGGGGCACAGACTTGGATTACTGTGATATTGAATGGTTTGCATTGGAAACAAAGAGGGGTCATTCTGTCATTTTTTAGATCACCTCCAAGACCTGCATTTTGGACTCTTTTGTTGACTGTGAGGGCTACTCCGTTTCTACTAAGGGAGTCTTGCCCACAGTACTAGATACAATGGTCATCTGAGTTAATTTCACCCATTCCAGGCCATTTTCGTTTACTGAATCCTAAAATTTCACTGTTCTCTCTTGCCATCTCCTGTTTGACCACTTCCAATTTACCTGGATGTGTGGACCTAACATTCCAGGTTTCTGTTGCAATATTGTTCTTTACAGCATCAGAATTTACTTTCACCACCAGACACATCCACACCTGGCTGTTTCCACTTTGGCTCATCCTCTTTATTCCTTCTGGGGCTATTACTCCGCTCTTCTCCAGTAGCATATTGGGCGCCGAGCAAAATGGGGAGTTCATCTTTCAGTGTCATAGTTTTGGCTTTTCATGTTGTTCATGCGGTTCTCAACGCAACAATCTTCAGTGGCTTTCCGTTCCTTCAGTGGACCACGTTTTGTCAGAACTCTTCACCATGACCCGTCCATCTTGGGTGCCCTACACTGCATGGCTAATAGTTTCATTGATTTAGACAAGGCTGTGATTCATGTAATCAGTTTGGTTAGTTTTCTGTGATTGTGCTTTCCATAAAGAGAACTTTACCTCCCCAAACTATATATTTACATTCCAAAAGGGAAGGAAACCTGGAACCTTGGGTGTATACCAGGATATATAAACCTGGAGACACTTGACTTACAGTTCGTCTAGAGACCACTACTTACTTCCCACAAGGGAACTTCCCTTTCTCTACCCTAGGAGAATTTGTTTGCATAAGGGAAAATCATTTCTCTTCTCAGGAAGGAAGGATGTTAACTGGACAGCATGTGTATTGAATTCCTGATTCTTAATTTCATGACTTTTCTCCTGTTATATGACACCCAAACACACCAGCTTGTCCATATAGCATCACCCCAGAAGAAGGTAGAAATTGTTGTGTAGTGAACTGACACAAGTATTACTGTCAGTAATAACAATCTGTCTTGATCCAGAAACCTCATGTTTGAATTGATGGTAACATAAACAAATATAGACATTAAAAACTTAATCGTCTTTTCCTTCTTTTTCATGAAAATCATGCCATTTTATTTACTACAGGGATAGTGAATAATTTTATTATCATTTCTTTTGTTTTTTTCTGGTATCGTTCTTCAAACACATAGAAAAGGGACATTTGAATCAGGGCAAACTTGAGTGCTCATGGGTTCCAGCTATATGTCAGGTTCCCCCTGGTTACTCTGAGAGCTGAAAAGAATAAATTTCTGCCACTTGTAGTCTGCGTGCCACATCTAGATGAGTGCCAGCACACTGGCTGTAATCTTGGCTATAGAAACTCATCTCGAATCGTATTTATTTTCCCTTGTCGTATGGAAATTTCATAGCTCACGTCTTTGTTGTTATTGTCATTTTTCTTTGTGACACCAGATTCTTGAAGCAATCCATCCAGACCAAATGCTTTCCCATGGACAGAGTTATGTGTGTTCTCAGTCTGCTGTCTCCTGCCACAACTACAGTGCAGCCCTTGTTGATACATCCCTCAAAATGTATTGTACCAGTAGTGGCCACCGCTTTCCCCTTGAGTTTCTTCCTTTCTCCCTTCAGTCATTTCTACTTTGTTTCTTGTGTGTGTGTCCATGTCCATCTGTCTCTCTTTCTTGGGCAGAAAGTCAGAGCATCAAAGATCAGAGGAGAAGCATTAAACTTTAAGACAGGCATAGACAGCATTCTTCCCCCCTCAAGAAACTGACCATCACATGAAAGGATGACTTTCCTGTATTTTAGGAGAAATAGACTGAATGGTTCTAAACGAGGAAGAGAAAGTGAAGAGGAACATGGTAACTTTCCTGCTTTGATTAGTTTTTAAACATTAGTAGACAAAAAACACAGAGAAGGGATGGGTATGTAGCTCTTCAAACATTCTTTTATCCCATTAAAATTATTCAATGAGTAGTTCCCTTATTTATTCTCTTCAAAACTACTTGACTGGAAGAATTCACATGGACCACCGTCCCACCAATGTGGACCTCCAGGTTCTTAACATCTCAGTGTTTCAAATAATCTAAATGTGGGATATATTTTGGCATGTTGTCTTTCCAACTACTTTGAAGCATAAATATTTCTAGTTGACATTCTACTATGCCTAAAATTAAATGTTAACTGATTTTATGCTCTGTAGGAAGGGTCTTGGAGGGTCTTAAAGAATTTTAATTTGTCACAATTTGTTTTGAATGAATCCAAAATTGCACTTGAGTTATATCCTAATATTCCATGTATTGAATGAAGTGTTTTAAAATCAAAATGCAGTCTTATTATTTTTAAATGTCATCATCAAATTAATAATAGAGAATTTAATGATTCTGCTTAGTGTTGATGGGGAATACGTGTAACTCTATGGCTGATTCATATCAATGTATGACAAAACCCACTGAAATGTTGTGAAGTAATTAGCCTCCAACTAATACAAAAAAACATTTAATTTTTTTGAATGTCTCAAATATTAGAATTGGGGAGGACAATCTGTTAACAAAGAAAAAGAAGTTGTAATTATTTTATAGTGAGCATTTTTTCAGGTATATTTATTAAATTACTACTCTGAGAAAGGCAGTATGCTAGCTCTTCTGGTATATCAAAATGAATATCTAAGTCAAAAGAGAAATATGGGCTTCTCAGATGACTCAGTGGTAAAAAATCTGCCTGCCAATGCAGGAGATTCAGGAGATGCAGGTTCGATGCTTGGGTCAGGAATATCCCCTGGAGAAGGGAATGACTATTCCCTTGAGTATTCTTATCTGGAAAATTCCGTAGACAGTGGAGACTGGTGAGATACAGTCCACGGGGTCACAAAGAGTCGGACTACACTGAGCACACATGTATGCAAAAGAGAAATATAATCTCAAAATGTTTATTGAAAAAATACTTTGTGTGTGTGTTACTTAATCTTAAGTTTATTTGAAGAAACTAAATATACACAAACAATTCATATCCATTTAAAGTCACATAGGGGATTCCATGGCAGGATTTTGGCTGCTTTAAAATCAGGTCATGGTGGAGAATTCTGACAAAACGTGGTCCACTGGAGAAGAGAATAGCAAACCACTTCAGTATTCTTGCCTTGAGAACCCCATGAACAGTATGAAAAGGCAAAAAGATAGGACACTGAAAGATGAACTCCCCAAGTTGGTAGACGCCCAGTATGCTACTGGAGATCAGTGGAGAAGTAACTCCAGAAGAATGAAGAGATGGAGCCACAGCAAAAACAACACCCAGTTGCGAATGTGACTCATGATGGAAGTCAAGTCCGATGCTGTGAAGGGTAATAGTGCATAGGAACCTGGAATGTTAGGTCCACGAATCAAGGCAAATTGGAAGTGGTCAAACAGGAGATGGCAAGAGTGAACACTGACATTTTAGGAATCAGTGAACTAAAACAGACTGGAATGGGGTAATTTAACTCAGATGACAATTCTACCTACTACTGTGGGCAAGAATCCCTTAGAAGAAACGGAGTAGCCATCAAAGTCAACAAGAAAGTCCAAAATGCAGGACTTGGATGTAATCTCAAAAACAACAAAATGATTTTGTTCCTTTCCAAGGCAAACCATTCAGTATCATGGTAATCCAACTCTACGCCCTGACCAGTAATGCTGAAGAAGCTGAAGTTAAACAATTCTATGAAAACCTACAAGACTTTCAGGAACTAATACCCAAAAAAGATGTCCTTTTAATTATAGGGGACTGGAGTGCAAAAGTAGGAAGTCAAGAGATATCTAGAGTAACAGACAAGTTCGGCTTGGGTGTACAAAATGAAGCAGGCTAGTGGAGTTTTGTCAAGCGAACACACTGGTCATAACAAACACCCTCTTCCAACAAGACAAGAGGAGAGTCTACACATGGACATCACCAGGTGGTCAAAACTGAAATCAGATTGATTACATTCTTTGCAGCCAGAGATGGAGAAGCTCTTGTTAGCAAAAACAAGACCCGGAGCTTACTGTGGCTCAGATCATGAACTACTTATTTCCAAATTCAGACTTAAATTAAAGAAAGTAGGGAAAACCTCTAGAACATTCAGGTATGACCTAAATCAAATCCCTTAAAATTATACATTGGAAGTGAGAAATAGATGCAAGGAATTAGATCTGATAGACAAGAGTACCTGAAGAACTATGGATGGAGGTTCTTGACATTGTACAGGAGGCAGGGATCAAGTACTTCCCCAAGGAAAAGAAATGCAAAAAGCAAAATGGTTGTCTGAGGAGGCCTTACAAATAGCTGTGAAAAGAAGAGATGCAAAAGGCAAAGGAGAAAAGGAAAGATATCCCCATTTGAATGCAGAGTTCCAAAGAATAGCAAGGAGAGATAAGAAAGCCTTCTTCAGTGATCAGTGCAAAGAAATAGAGGAAAACAATTGAATGGGAAAGACTATAGGTCTCTTCAAGAAAATGAGAGCTACCAAGGGAGTGTTTTGTGCAAAGATGGACAAAATAAAGGACAAAAATTCCATGGACCTGCAGACACAGAAGATATTAATAAGAGGTGTCAACAATAGCCAGAAGGGCTATACAAAAACAGCTCCATGACCCAGATAATCAGAATGGTGTGATCACTCACCTAGGGCCAGACATCCTGGGGTGTGATGTGAAGTGGGCCTTAGGAAGCGTCATTATGAACAAAGCTAGTGGAGGTGATGGAATTCCAGTTGAGCTATTTCAAATCCTAAAAGATGATGCTGTGAAAGTGCTGCACTCAGTATGCCAACAAATTTGGAAAACTCAGCAGTGGCCACAGGACTGGAAAAGGTTAGTTTTCATTCCAATCCCACAAAATGCTGACAACCACACAACTGCACTCAGCTCCTATGCTAGCAAAGAAATGTTCAAAATTCTCCAAGCCAGGCTTTAACAGTACATGAACCTTGAACTTCCAGATGTTCCATCTGGATTTATAAAAGGAACAGGAACCAGGGATCAAATTGCCAATATCTGCTGAATCATTGAAAAAACAAGAGTTCCAGAAAAACATCTATTTCTGCTTTACTGACTGCACCAAAGCCTTTGACTATTTGGATCACAACAAACTGTGGAAAACTCTTAAAGAGATGGGAATACCAGACCACCTGACCTGCCTCCTGAGATGTCTCTATGCAGCTCAGGGAGCAACAGTTAGACCTGGACATGGAACAAAAGACTGGCTCCAAATTGGGAAAGGAGTACATCGAGGCTGTATATAGTCACTCTATTTATTGAACTTATATGCAGAGTACATCATGAGAAACACTGAGCTGGATGAAGCACAAGCTGGAATCAAGATTGCTGGGAGAAATATCAATAACCTCAGATATGCAGACGACACCACACTTATTGCAGAAATTGAAGAAGAACTAAAGAGCCTCTTGATGAAAGTGTAAGAGGAGAGTGAAAATGTTGGTGTAAAACTCAACATTCAGAAAACTAAGATCATGGCATCTGGTCCCATCACTTCATGGCAAATAGTTGGGGAAACAATGGATACAGTGAGAGACTTTATTTTGGGGGGCTCCAAATTCACTGCAGATGGTGACTGCAGCCATGAAATTAAAAGATGCTTACTCCTTGGAAGAAAAGCTATGACCAACCTAATAAGCATATTAAAAAGCAGAGACATTACTTTGCCAACAAAGGTTCGTCTAGTCAAATGTATGGTTTTTCCCAACAGTTCAGTTCAGTTTAATCACTCGGTTATGTCTGACCGACTCTGTGATCCCACGAACCGCAGCACGCCAGGCCTCCCTGTCCATCACCAACTCCCAAGGTCCACCCAAACTCAAGTCCATTGAGTCGACGATGCCATTCAGCCAGCTCATACTCTGTCGTGCCCTTCACCTCCTGCCCTCCATCTTTCCCAACTTCGGGGTCTTCAAATGAGTCAGCTCTTCACATCAGGTGGCCAAAGTACTGGAGTTTCAGCTTCAACATCAGTCCTTCCAATGAAGACTCAGGACTGATTTCCTTTAGGATGGACCTATTGGATCACCTTGCAGTCCAAGGGACTCTCAAGAGCTTTCTCTAACACCACAGCTCAAAAGCAGCAATTCTTCTGCTCTCAGCTTTCTTTATAGTCCAACTCTCACATCCATACATGACTACTGGAAAAACCATAGCCTTGACGAGACAGACCTTTGTTGGCAATGTAATGTCTCTGCTTTTTAATATGCTGTCTAGGTTGGTCATAACTTTCTTTCCAAGGAGTAAGCGTCTTTTAATTTCATGGCTGCAGTCACTATCTGCAGTGATTTTGAAGCCCCAAAAATAAAGTCTGACACTGTTTCCACTGTTTCCCCATCTATTTCCCATGAAGTGATGAAACCAGATGCCATGATCTTCATTTTCTGAATGTTGAGCTTTAAGCCAACTTTTTCACTCTCCTCTTTCACTTTCATCAAGAGGCTCTTTAGTTCTTCTTCACTTTCTGCCATAAGGGTGGTGTTATCTGCATATCTGACGTTATTGATATTTCTCCCGGCAATCTTGATTCCAGCTTGTGCATCATCCAGCCTAGAGTTTCTCATGATGTACTCTGCATATAAGCTGAATGAGCAGAGTGACAATATACAGCCTTGACGTACTCTTTTTCCTATTTGGAACCAGTCTGTTGTTCCATGTCCAGTTCTAGCTGTTGCTTCTTGACCTGCATACAGGTTTCTCAAGAGGCAGGTCAGGTGGTCTGGTATGCCCAACTCCTTCAGAATTTTCCAGTTTATTGTGATCTACACAGTCAAATGTTTGGCATAGTCAATAAATCAGAAATAGGTGTTTTTCTGGAACTCTCTTGCCAGTGGATATTGGCAATTTGATCTCTGGTTCCTCTGCCTTTTCTAAAACCAGCTTGAATATCTGGAAGTTCACAGTTCATGTATTGCTGAAGCCTGGCTTGGAGAATTTTAAACATTACTTTACTAGCATTTGAGATGAGTGCAATTGTGTGGTAGTCTGAGCATTCTTTGGGATTGCCTTTTTTAGGGATTGGAATGAAAACTGACATTTCCAGTCCTGTGGCCACTGCTGAGTTTTCCAAATCTGCTGGCATATCGAGTGCAGCACTTTCACAGCATCATCTTTCAGGATTTGAAATAGCTCAACTGGAATTCCATCACATCCACTAGCTTTTTTCTTAGAGATGCTTCCTAAGGCCCACTTGACTTCTCATTCCAGGATGTCTGGCTCTAGGTGAGTGATCACACCATCATGATTATCTCCATCATGAAGATCTTTTTCGTATAGTTTTTCTGTGTATTCTTGCAACCTCTTCTTAATATCTTCTGCTTCTGTTAGACATATACCATTTCTGTCCTTTACTGTACCCATCTTTGCATGAAAATTTCCCTTGGTATCTCTAATTTTCTTGAAGAGATCTCTAGTCTTTCCCATTCTCTTGTTTTCCTCTATTTCTTTGCACTGATCACTGAAGAACGCTTTCTTATCTCTCCTTGCTTTTCTTGGAACTCTGCATTCACATGGGGATATCTTTCCTTTTCTCCTTCACTTTTCACTTCTCTTCTTTTCACAGCTATTTGCAAGGCTTCCTCAGACACCCATTTTGCTTTTTTGCATTTCTTTTTCTTGGTGATGGTCTTGATCTCTGTCTCCTGTATAATGTCATGAACCTCTGTCCATAGTTCATCAGGCACTCTGTCTATCAGATCTAGCCCCTTAAATATATTTCTCACTTCCACTGTATAATTGTAAGGGATTTGATTTAGGTCCTACCTGAATGGTCTAGTGGTTTTCCCTACTTTCTTCAATTTAAGTCTGAATTGGGCAATAAGGAGTTCTTCAGTCCTGTCCAACTCTTTGTGACCCCATGGACTGTAACTCCCCAGGCTCCTCTGTCCATGGAATTCTCAAGGCAAAATACTGGAGTGGGTTGCCATTTCCTTCTCAAGGAGATCTTTCTGACCCAGGGATTGAACCCTGGTCTCGCGCATTGCAGGCAGATTCTTTACCATCTGAGCCACCAAGGAAGACCCCTCGAGAAAGAGTGGAGAAAAGGCAGCCCTCCTATACTGTTGATGGGAATGTACATTGGTGCAGACACTGTAGAAAGTAGTAAAAATAAAAATAGTAGTAAAAATAAAATTACCATATGATCCAGCAATCCCACTTCTGGGCATTTACCCAGACAAAACAGTAATTTGAAAAGATCCATGTTCCCCTATGTCCATAGCGGCACTGTTTACAATAGCCAAATCATGGAAAGAACCTAAATGTCTATCAACAGATGAATGGATAAAGAAAGTATGGCAAATACATACAATGGAGTATTTACTTAGCCATCCAAAATGAAATAATGCCATTTGTAGCAACATGGATGAGCCCAGAGATCATCACACTAAGTAAAATAAGTCAGAAAGAGAAAGACAAATACATATGACAACACTTAGATGTGGAATCTGAACTACGACACAAATGAACTTACCTACAAAACGGAAAAGACACACAGATATAGAGAACAAACTGTTGGCCAAGGGAGGGTCAAACTCCCAAAGACTGAGAGTTAATTGGAATTAGTGGGTGCAAGCTAGTATATATAGGATGGATAAACAGTGTCCTACTATATAGCACATGGAACTATATCCAATACCCTGTAATAAGCTATAATGGAAAAAATATGAAAAAGAATATATTGGATAATTGAGCCACTTTCCTATATAGAAGAGAAATTAACATAACATAATAAATCAACTATTCAATATTTTTTAAAAAATCATAACTTTCTAAATTTAAGTTGGCTTCAAAACTTGGCTTGCATGAATATCTTTTTTTTTTTTAATTAAAGCTAATAATTTTTAGAGTTCTTCATTTTTTCTCTCTTGGAACAATCTGAAAGTTCTGTAATTCACTTTAAACTACAGATGATTTTACCTGCTTGTAGCATGTAAACCAATAGTAATAATTCTAATATTCTCTGGTTCATGTGCATAGTTTTCTATTGCTGCTATAACAAATCCCTACAAACTTAGTGGCCTAATGCAAAATTAATATCTTATAATTCTTAAGGTCAGGAGTCAAAAGTCCCTTATGAGATTAAACAGAAGTGTCCAAAAGACTACATTTTTTTTCTGGACTCTATAGAGGGTAATCCATTCCCTTGCCTTTTCCAGATTTTAGAGACTGCCCACATTCCTTGGCACATGGCCCCTTTCTACATCTTTAAATGAGCAAAAGAAAATTGAGCCCTTCTTAAACCACATCATTATGCTCAAAATTCTCCAAGCCAGGCTTCAGCAGTACATGAACAGTGAACTTCCAGATGTTCAAGCTGATTTTAGAAAAGGCAGAGGAACCAGAGATCAAATTGCCAACATCTGCTGGATCACTGAAAAAGCAAGAGAGTTCCAGAAAAACATCTATTTCTGCTTTATTGACTATGCCAAAGCCTTTGACTGTGTGGATCACAATAAACTGTGGAAAATTCTGAAAGAGATGGAAATACCAGACCACCTGACCTGCCTCTTGAGAAACCTATATGCATGTCAGGAAGCAACAGTTAGAACTGGACATGGAACAACAGACTGGTTCCAAATAGGAAAAGGAGTATCTCAAGGCTGTATATTGTCACCCTGCTTATTTAACTTATATGCAGAGTACATCATGAGAAACGCTGGGCTGGAAGAAGCACAAGCTGGAATCAACGTTGCCGGGAGAAATACCAATAACGTCAGATATGCAGATAACACCACCCTTATGGCAGAAAGTGAAGAACTAAAGAGCCTCTTGATGAAAGTGAAAGAGGAGAGTGAAAAAGTTGGCTTAAAGCTCAACATTCAGAAAACTGAGATCATGGCATCTGGTCGCAGCACTTCGTGGGAAATAGATGGAGAAACAGTGGAAACAGTGACAGACTTTATTTTGGGGGGCTCCAAATTCACTGCAGATGGTGATTGCAGCCATGAAATTGAAAGACACTTACTCCTTGGAAGGAAAGTTATGACCAACCTAGACAGCATATTAAAAAGCAGAGATATTACTTTGCCAACAAAGGTCCGTCTAGTCAAGGCTATGTTTTTTCCAGTAGTCATGTATGGAGGTGAGAGTTGGACTATAAGAAAGCTGAGAGCAGAAGAATTGCTGCTTTTGAGCTGTGGTGTTGGAGAAGACTCTTGAGAGTCCCTTGGACTGCAAGGAAATCCAACCAGTCCATCCTAAAGGAGAGCAGTCCTGGGTGCTCATTGGAAGGATTGATGCTGAAGCTGAAAGTCCAATACTTTGGCCACCTCATGCGAAGAGTTGACTCACTGGCAAAGACCCTGATGCTGGGAGGGATTGGGGGCAGGGGGAGAAGGGGACGACAGAAGATGAAATGGCTGGATGGAGTCATCGACTCGATGGACATGAGTTTGTGTAAACTCCAGGAGTTGATGATGGACAGGGAGGCTCGGTGTGCTGCGATTCATGCGGTCGCAGAGTCGGACACGACTGAGCGACTGAACTGATTGACTGACTACACCACATCACTTCAAGCTTTCCTCCACAGTCATCCTTCCCTCTGACTCTCTTCTGATTCCTTCCATTTGTAAGGACACTTGTGAGTATACTGACTCTCCCTGGATAATCTATGATAATCTCCTCATCTAAATGTCCTTGACCTAACTGAATCTGCAAAATCCCGTTTCCATGCATGTAAACATAATCAGAGGTTCCAGGGATTATAATCTGGGCTCCACTCATTGGAGATATTTCTTGGGAGATGCTCATCAAATTCAACGTCTGATGGGTGCACATCATACAGACAGGACACTTGAACATTTCATTATATTCTTAACATCTTTAAAGCTACCTTTGAAACCAACAATAAAGTTAACAAGATAATTAATTTTCAGAAATTTCCAATTTTTTACATGAAGTTATCTTTCATTTCAGTCTCTCAGTTGTGTCTGACTCTGTGTGACCCCATGAACCACAGCACACCAGGCCGCCCTGTCCATCACCATCTCCCGGAGATTACCCAAACTCATGTCCATTGAGTCAGTGATGCCATCCAACCATCTCATCCTCTGTCGTCCCCTTCTCCTCCTGCCCTCAATCTTTCCCAGGACCAGGGTCTTTTCCAATGAGTCAGTTCTTCGCATCAGGTGGCCAAAGTATTGGAGTTTCAGCTTCAACATCAGTCCTTGCAATGAACACCCAGAACTGATCTCCTTCAGGATGGACTGGTTGGATCTCCTTGCAGTCCAAGGGACTCTCAAGAGTCTTCTCCAACACCATAGTTCAAAAACATCAATTCTTCTGTACTCAGCTTTCTTTGTAGTCCAACTCTCACCTCCATATATGACTACTGGGAAAACCATAGCCTTGACTAGACGGACCTTTGTTGACAAAGTAATGTCTCTGCTTTTTAATATGCTGTCTAGGTTGGTTATAACTTTCCTTCCAAGGAGTAAATATATAACCACTTAACTCACTGCTACCAAACTACTTTATTATCTCTGCTGATATGAAGCAGAAGACAAAATTTAAAAATTATCTAGGGTATTTATCATTTTCAAAATGTATTTTTATTCTCTTCATTCACAAGATGCCTCTTCTAGACCCTATAAAAATATAAATAAGCAGTATTTATTAAATGGTTGAATCATATATTAATCACATATTAATAAGCACAGGGACTCCTGGAGTAAGCAGATTTTCAATAACTGGTGAAGATTTAAATAAATGTATCCATGTAAATTATTTAATATAATAAAATTTTATAATAATATAATCAAATTTTAGGATTCCCCCCCGAAAACGAAAATTAAAGCATGGTTATCTCCTTTATTCAAAATCCGATCATCCTGCTACTTAATGAGACGACACCATAAGATAATAATTAACAGGAAATAAGAGTCAGTTGTCAGTAACATGTGCCCAATATAGCTAACACCCACTACCACTAAGTCTCATCCCATCCAACGATGTGAGGATCTCTGCACAGCACACAACACACATTTCCTTCTCTAACTTCCAAGTCAGTGCTGAGGGATGCAGAGGAAGAGAAATAAGACCCCTGGTAACAGAGATTCAAGGGACTCGGTTTCTGTTCAAAGTCAGAAGAGGACACTGCCCTGGCAGGAATGCTTCAGCAAAGGAAAAACACACAGGCTGTTTTGTTTCTTTGTTTGTTTGTTTTAGAATTATGTTTTATTTGAAGGAATTTCTGAGGATGTAAACCCAGAAGACAGCCTCTCAGCTCTGAGGGACTGCTTGTAAGAGGTAAGGGAGGGTCCAGGGTAAATAGGAATTTTGCAAAAAATATTCGCAACAAAAACCAGGTCCCTAGACTATTTGCCTTAAGTATTCCCCCTTGCAGTTAGGTATAATGGCTACTGACAAGTACATTTTCTGATGCCTGGGAGGTATTTAGCAGATAGGACGTAGCTTAGGCTTTTTGTTTGCTTGTTTTTCCCCAAAATCTACTCTCAGAGCCAAAATATGTGTCCTCAGAAAACGTGATTCTCTGCTCAGCCACCAGTATAACGCAGAATCAGTTAAGTTCTCTAATAGAGCAACAAGGAGGTTTTGACCAAGTACTCTGTGGTATCCATGCTCAGCAATAACCAACGGATAGACAAGCACCAGGAGTACAGAGAGAGCAAGCTGGTTTGCAGACACTGGACATCTTCTTTTACAGAAATATAAATCAAATATTTTAAATATGCAAGGCCTCCTTGCTTCCAGGCATTTCTAGTAACAGATTCAACACGAAAAGCTATTGTATCATCTCAAAGAGATTTTCTACACTTAGTTAAATTTACCTTGAATATCAAATTGTTTCCTATGCCTAATTTAAGTCAGCAACTCAGAATTACTTTTTTAATATTATCAGCTAACTAATATAACCTACCAAAATTAATAACATGGTGAAATTAAAAAAAAAAATGACAGTCTGGGTGTGGTAGGCATAATCATGGCCCCCTAAAGAAGTATATGGACTAAGTCCTGGCCCTGAGACTATGATACCTTCATGGCAGGAGAAACTTTGCAGATGTCACTGAGATGGGAAGATTATCCAGGTGGCCTCTGGTGTAATTCCAAAGGTCCTTATAAGTGAAACAGGCATAAGGGGAAGAGAACAGGAGGAGAAGAAAATATGACAACCAAAGCCAAGGTCAGAATGATGAGATTGCTGACTTTGAAATTAGAAAGAGACCTTGAGCCGAGGAAGCCTCTGAAAACTGGAAAAGGCAAGGAACTAAACACTTCCCTAGAGTCTTCAGAAAGGCCTGTAGAGACTTTGGTTTTAACCACACAAGACTATTTCAGATGTCTGAACTTTAGAACTGTAAGGTAATACAGTGGTTGTTTTAAGACACTAAGATTGTAGTAATTTGTTCCAGCAACAATAGAGCTAATACAATGGGCAAACTATCCTTTTAGTAAATTATATTTTAACACAGCTCTAAGATTTCCCCACTGATTATATGCCACAAGATCTATCTTTCTATTTCTCAGTGTTAAGTACTGTCTCATCTTTTCTAGTAGGACATCAGTTTGGCTGCTCACTGGGACCATGGGTGTGATCCATTTGGAAATCCTTAGGATCAGGTATTGCACTGGATCTTTTTTTTTTTAATCTATTTTTTTTATTAGTTGGAGGGTAATTACTTCACAACATTTCAGTGGGTTTTGTCATACGTTGACACGAATCAGCCATAGAGTTACACGTATTCCCCATCCCGATACCCCCTCCCACCTCCCTCTCCACCCGACTCCTCTGGGTCCTCCCAGTGCACCAGGCCCGAGCACTTGACTCATGCATCCCACCTGGGCTGGTGATCTGTTTCACCATAGATAATATACATGCTGTTCTTTCGAAACATCCCACCCTCACCTTCTCCCACAGAGTTCAAAAGTCTGTTTTGTACTTCTGTGTCTCTTTTTCTGTTTTGCATATAGGGTTATCGTTACCATCTTTCTAAATTCCGTATATATGTGTTAGTATACTGTAATGTTCTTTATCTTCCTGGCTTACTTCACTCTGTATAATGGGCTCCAGTTTCATCCATCTCATTAGAACTGATTCAAATGAATTCTTTTGAATGGCTGAGTAATATTCCATGGTGTATATGTACCACAGCTTCCTTATCCATTCATCTGCTGATGGGCATCTTGGTTGCTTCCATGTCCTGGCTATTATAAACAGCGTTGCGATGAACATTGGGGTGCACGTGTCTCTTTCAGATCTGGTTTCCGTGGTGTGTAAGCCCAGAAGTGGGATTGCTGGGTCATATGACAGTTCTATTTCCAGTTTTTTAAGAAATCCCCACACTGTTTTCCATAGTGGCTGTACTAGTTTGCATTCCCACCAACAGTGTAAGAGGGTTCCCTTTTCTCCACACCCTCTCCAGCATTTATTGCTTGTAGACTTTTGGATAGCAGCCATCCTGACTGGCGTGTAATGGTACCTCATTGTGGTTTTGATTTGCATTTCTCTGATAATGAGTGATGTTGAGCATCTTTTCATGTGTTTGTTAGCCATCTGTATGTCTTCTTTGGAAAAATGTCTGTTTAGTTCTTTGGCCCATTTTATGATTGGGTCATTTATTTTTCTGGAATTGAGCTTCAGGAGTTGCTTGTATATTTTTGAGATTAATCCTTTATCTGTTTCTTCATTTGCTATTATTTTCTCCCAATCTGAGGGCTGTCTTTTCACCTTACTTATAGTTTCCTTTGTAGTGCAGAAGGTTTTAAGTTTCATTAGGTGCCATTTGTTTAGTTTTGCTTTTATTTCCAATATTCGGGGAGGTGGGTCATAGAGGATCTTGCTGAGATTTATGTCGGAGAGGGTTTTGCCTATGTTCTCCTCTAGGAGTTTTATAGTTTCTGGTCTTATATTTAGATCTTTAATCCATTTTGAGTTTATTTTTGTGTATGGTGTTAGAAAGTGTTTTAGTTTCATTCTTTTACAAGTGGTTGACCAGTTTTCCCAGCACCACTTGTTAAAGAGGTTGTCTTTTTTCCATTGTATATCCTTGCCTTCTTTGTCAAAGATAAGGTGTCCATAGGATCGTGGATTTATCTCTGGGCTTTCTATTCTGTTCCATTGATCTATATTTCTGTCTTTGTGCCAGTACCATACTGTCTTGATGACTGTGGCTTTGTAGTAGAGTCTGAAGTCAGGCAGGTTGATTCCTCCAGTTCCATTCTTCTTTCTCAAGATTACTTTGGCTATTCGAGGTTTTTTGTATTTCCATACAAATGCACTAGATGTTAATGCTCCTCATTCAGCTTAGCAACCTGTCTGCTAAATTTCACTGGAAATGTAGCAAGCTCACTGAGTTCCATTGCAAAAACCAGTAGTATGCATGCTTGGTAAGCTGCTTCAGTCATGTCTGACTCTTTGTGATCCCCCATACTGTAGCCCACCAGGCTCCTCTGTCCATGGGATTCTCTAGGCAAGAATACTGGAGTGGATTGCCATTCCCTTCTTCAGGGGATCTACCTGACACACGGATCGAACCTGTGTCTCTTAAACATCTGCATTGGCAGGCAGTTTCTTTACTACTAGCAAGTGGGTAGCCATTCCTTTCTTTGGGATCTTTCTGACCCAGAGATCCAATCTGGATCTCCCACACTGCAGGTAGATTCTTTACTTTCTGAACCACCAGGGAAGCCCAAAAGATAGCAGTAGATGATATAAGCTCTCATGCAATTGCAACTGCATTATTCTCACCAAATACAGCCTGATGGATATGACAGTGTTACATGAAACACATTAATTACTGAAATTATATTTGTCAGAGCAATAAATATCTACCTTTGATGCTAGAGAATATATGATTTGAAGCAAAAACTTTAATACACCTTATGTTAATTATTTACAAGGATTCACAAACACTGTGCTCTAAATGAACATATAAATATCTACATGTAGTCGCATGGAGACATATATGCAGTGAGAGAGGTCTGTAGATTATAATGATTTGGGAGGATGCTTCTACACAACTAATACGCCTTAAAATTTCATCTTCCATATGCGGTTCATTTTGGAAAGCTATCACTTCCATTGAAATGACTTTTCTTTTGTCTATCCCTCCTGCAATATTATAAAATGCTCAAAGACAAAGGTCACATTTTATTTGTCTTATTTGTCATGGCACTATATATCATAATGGCTATTAGATGGGTCAATAAACTAGTGGATGAAGTTAGAGAACTTCCATAATATAAATGCCTAGGCAGTAAATCAAGAAGATGCTAAGGACAGAGAATTATTTAATCTGCTAGTGGTTTTAAAAAAGGTCTCAATCCCATAGTTCACTTGTCAACAAGTGAGCATCAAGAGAGACAGGTTGTCCACAGTTTCAGATCTAATTTTTGCCTTTTGTTCCCAGTTAAGGCAGTCTTTCTGTTGCTTACTTAAACTGATTTCTCATAAATAAAAATGACTCAAGGACTAACTATTATGTGTGATTCTGTAGGCACACACATAATATACATAATCTTTGTGTGTATACAGGTGTATACACACACACACACACACACACACACATATATACACCTATAATGTGTGTGTGTGTGTTTGTGTGTGTGTGTATAATTATATACATCCTGGGAATCCCTAATGTCTTCATTGCATCACACCCTGCAGTTTAGTTTCCAGCATCCAACCATTTGACTGGTTTTTCACAACGTTCCTCTCAAAGTTTATATTTATTAGCTTGTCTTATTTCTTGACCTATATACCTATTTCTTTTAGTAGTCAAAATATTTCTAATCTGTTTTAAGAATTCTTTCAAGTCATCATAGCCTCTAACAAAAACATAAGATCACAGTGCCCATTTTATTCTGCAAGTAGAATTCCATAATACATTCTCAGGATGTGGTATCAGTAATTCTTCTCTCTTTCTAGAATCCTTTCAGAGTCAAAATTCATTACTTGTGCAGGTTTAGGTTATACATCTCACGGCCACAGAAGCACTGTTCATATCACAGTCCTCAGAGACTGGCATACTATTTATTGTCACAATTAGTGAATGGTGACTAAGCATCTTAAAGAATGGACAACTAATCCCACGATGCACAAAGGTGGCATGCTGGCTAGTGGGTGCTGCTTATAATCTGATTATCACTGACTCAGAAAGGGCAAACTTCAGCCTTCAAGCCTGATGTAAAAACAGAAACCAAAGTTGCTTTAGTGAGGTAAAAACTTAGCTGAACAAGATATAGGCATCGATTGTTTTCAGTCATTGTACAATGGACAGAAGAAACAGGGAACCTTGAGAGAAAGGAAACAAGATTAGCACATGAGGACCCATGTTCTGCTTGGCTGCGTTATTGAATCATGGGCACTGGAAGAGGGAGTCCAAGCAAATCCTCCAGGTCTTGCTGAGTTGAGGATACAGAAACCATGGAGGAGCATGCTGAGATTGCACAGCAAAGTTGCAGACAAAGAAGTACAAGGGGAAAAAGCTTCAGAAACGTGCTCGGGGTACTCTTGCATTTTTGCTGAGAACTAATCAGTCTATGTATAGAGTTCAAGTTCGTGAGGCTGAACAAAGGATAGTCCGTAACTTGTAAGCTGAACAATCCCAGAGATCAGAGAAAGTAGAAAGACATTTGATCAGGCCACTGAGGGTCCCTGGTGATAATCCACTGGGTCATGCATTACTACTAGAGCTAAACTCTATCTGGAGTGAAGCCTACTCTAGGCCAACCATAACAAAGCTTAACAAGAGGCCTTAAAGAGATCAAGCAGATCTGCTAGTAGCTTAAACTGCTGCCAGATGAAAGGACAGACTCTTTCAAGGAAAACAACAGTGCAGACATGACTCCAACATAAAAGTACTGAGCATGGCAAGAAGCAAGACAACATGAGCCACAATCAGGAGTAAATCAGACAACTGAAACAAATTCAGAAACGAGAAGGGTTTTCTCTGGGAACTCAGGAAAAAGGATGTTATTGGAGCTCTTATACCAATATTTAACTATTTTGATATTGAACATAATAAACTAGCAAGCAATAAAAAACAAAGTGCAAAAGACTCTCCTTAGTATACAATAAGAAAAAATAGGATTTAAGAAATATGTATGCATGATCTTCTGTGCAAAAGATATTAATACGCAGGAAATGTAATTTTGAAACCTTTGAGACAGTTCACCCTCAGAGCCCAGCTGGAAATGAAACATGACAGAAGAGGAAGAAATGACACTTTGTTGAGTATATTTTGAGCTATGACTCTTAGAATGGTGATAATGTTTCCCATAGTCTCAAGCGATTAAAACCTGTCAGAATACGGTATATACAAAATAAAATTCAAAAGGTAACAAACTTGATTCTATTACAAAATGATAAATATAATCACATTGATTAGACTGGGGCAGAAAAAACCAGCCAAAGAAGTCTTAAACACACACACAAATTGACTGTATCTGTAAGGCTAAAGACAAAAAAGAACTGTGTGAACAATATTAGACTCCAGTTTGTAAATGTGCTTTTCACAAGGTTATGAGTTTGTAGATATGAAATTACTTTGTGTGTGTGCTAGGATTGAGCAAAAAGTAAATATATGGTGGATAATGAAAGCCTGGGCGTCTACTCTCAGAAAATAGTTATTGATACAAATGAGGGAAAAGGGAAGGCCAGAATGAATGCTGTAGTGTTAGACTAGGGGGAAAAGCATATGGTATGTTTTTAGTACTCAGACAAGTAGATAAATGTAGAAACATAGATGTATATGAGTGTATGAGTTGATATATATATATATTTCCTACCTCCTCCAGCAAAAGGGCCTAGAAGCAATACCACTGAAGTAACAATGAGAATATTGTTCCTAATTAGAGGAGTCAAGATCCTTGGAGAAACATTTGGCATCAGGATCGGGCAAGGAAAATGTAAGATGAGTCGGGGATATTTTGATGCCAGAAAGTAAGAAAGTGCTCCCAGAATGATGATGGAGATTTTTGAAGAAGACACAAAACCCAACCCGAAGGAGCTCTCATAGCCAAATCTGGGAAATTTTGAGCTGTAAAATAATAAAGATAGTTAGATTTATAACCTCGAGAAGAAGATAAGATATCCACGAGTCCATACTAATATAAATAATTGAATATGTCAACAAAAAAGGGGAAGAATCACAAGGGCCAGCTCTTTCTTACAGTAAAACTTTCATCACTGAATATAGAAGGAGTAAAGAAAATAGAAAATCATTCATTTTCAGTAATAATCATCACAAGGCAGAACCTTTGAGAAATATTAAAATCAGTGTGACACAGGCACATTGAGAAGCTGTCTGCACAGTGTGAAGCATCTCCCACAATACGCGTCATTATGAAATGGCACACTTACAGTGGAGGTGCCGCCTTAGCCACGTGATCACATTGAATGCTACTCGTCACAAGATACATCAAAGACATGGAGTTTCTTATATGATGCGCTGAGCAGGTCATAACATCCATTCTGTGGTGTTTTTTTACCAAAAAAATATTTAATTTTAATGTAATTGTGAGAAAACGCCAGAAGAATTAAAGTTGAGAGATATTCTACAAAAATAAATGACCTGCCCAATTTTGGTACTCTTTTTTTTTTTTTTTTCATTTTTCAAATGTCTGAATAAGACTAAGGAACTGTCAGAAGACATGGTGACATGACAACTAAATGAAATGAGAGAACCTAATTTATATTATGGACCAGAAAAAGGACATTAGTAGGATATATAGAAGAATACTCTATCATTTGGCAGGATGCAAAGTGTTGCAGAATAACCCATGAGTCAAAGGAAAAAGAAAAGCACAAGGGAAATTGGAAAATAGTTTTAGAAAATGAAAATATAATAAAAATTGTGTGGTGCAGCTAAAATATTTCTTACGGGAAAATGTATAGATTTAATATTCTTATATTGAACATATAGAATCTATTATCTTAAGATAATAGATTAAGGTTCTACCTTAAGAAGCTAAAAAATGAAGCATAAAGTAAACCCAAATTAAGTATAAGGAAGAACATTTTAAAAGATAAGAGCATCCTTGGTGGCTCAGATCATGGAGAAAATTAACAGAAACATAAATCGGTAATTTGAAGGAAAAAAATGAATCTGAAAAATGTCTGGCTAGATTTATCAAGAAGAAAATGGAAAAGTCACAGATTTTAGCTATCAGGAATGAAACAGAAAGAATATAACTACAGAACCTACAGACATTAATCTGATAATAGGGATGTTATGAAATCTTTAGGCAAGTACATTTGGCAGACTAGATGACATGCCAAATTCTTTGTAAAACCCTAGTTTTTAACTACTAAGAATATTTGAATTTTACTTTAAAAGTTCCCTACAAATAAAATTCTAGACTACATAATTTCTCTGATGAGTTCTGCTCAACTTTAAGGAAGTAGAGCAATAATCCCAAACAAAATGTTTTGGAAAATAGAAGTGAAAGAAACACTTCCTAACTGATGTTACAGGGCCAGTATTACTCTGTTAAACCAAGACAAAGACATTTATAAGCAATCAAACTGCAGACTAATATTCTTTATAAACATAGATCAAAACTCCCTTAAAACATAATAACAAATTGAGCTTGAGAATATGTAAAATGAGCAACTGGAGTTTCTAATAGAATTGCAAGGTTGAATAATAGCTCATAAAAATCAATTTTGTTCACCTTATTCATTATTTGAACAGAAAAATTATATGATCAGTTCAACAGATGTAAGAAAAAATTAAAACACTTAAACACTCAATATGTTAAAATTATCTAGCTAAAAATAGAAAGTAAGTTCCTCAGCCTAATAAAGAGCATGTCTAAAAACCCTGTGCCAAGCATTTAGTGCTGAAAGAATTAATGATTTCCCCCTGAAATTGGAGATAAGGCAAGGATGTTCTTATCACTTATTTGACTAAAGGCCTTGAGCAGTAAGACTAGACAAAAAATAGAAAATGTATCGACTATACAGGAAAGAGCGGTAAAACTATATCTACTACAATATAGAGGAATAAACTAGTGATATGTCCAACAGTATGAATGAATCTCAAAAACTTTCTAACTACAAAACGCTAAGCACAAAACAGTCCAGTCTATTTATATGAAAGTTCCTAAGAGACAAATCTAATTCAGAGTAACAGAATGGTGTTGGAGATAGGAAAGATAACTGGGAAGGGGTATAAGGGAAAGTTTTGGAGTGAAGGAAATAACATCTTGTTTGTTCCAGGAGCTACCTGGATAATTACATCTGTCAAAATTCACCAAGCTATACACTTAAAAGAGTAATATTTATTTTATGTAAATTACATTTCAATAGAGTTGATTTTTTTTTTTTAAAGTGTTTCCCAGGGTGACCAAAATAGGGAGAAAAAGAAGAAAAGTGTTTTGAGATAGCTACTAGGAGCTTGCTTTTTGCAGCAACTCTGCTTTCCAGCAGGCTGTGGTCTTTAAGGATACTGTCTGCCCCGAGTGTGCTGCCAGCGCTTCAGCACCAAAGGCTTCTGCCTCCTTAGAGGCAGGAGTGGGTAGAGTATCCTGGGGAGGGTAGAGGTATATTAGGGCTCCAAATGTACATTCTCTTTCCAAAGTATGTTTATTAAGCCAACAAAAACAAACCAGAAAGCTAAGTAAGTCCAAAGCATCTTCTCATACAATTTTGTAACGAATTAAGCGAAAATTTCAACCAGTGAAATTTGGCTTATATAGTTCTTCCCCTAACAGGATTAACTTTTGGATTGCGGGCCAAACCTCGTATCACTTGTTTCCTCTTTTCTCTCCTTCCTGCTGTCTTTCCTTCTTCCCTTCCCTGTCTTCCTTTCTCATCTTCTTCCTTCTTTGCTTCCTTCCTCTCCTACTCTTTCTTCCTTACTCTTTTTCTTCATGGTTTTGTTTGCCATACATTAGGAAAAATAGAACTGGGCTGTAAAGTTTTAAGAAGGGGTTCCCGGCAGGCTCATTCTTGCCCCCATGTGATCCCTGTAGTTGGCACTATTTCCTCACTGGCACTTTCGTACTTGAGTAATTAATGTTTGAAGGAAAAGCCTGATCTGTTTTTGTCATGGACTATGTTCCAAGGTATTTTACTGGAAACACAGCAGGACTGCTATAGTGTGTAAAACATTAGGAATCTAAAACTATTCCTTTCCCAATTTTGCCCTAGTAGCAACTATGCACCCTGATTAAATTATGACTCTTATTTGAAATACTAATGTGCATAACTAAGAAATAGGATGCCTAATGATTGTCATTCTGATCTCAAAAAGTTACTGAATATGAGAGAAGTGATCAAGGGAAGCTTTGTGAAATGCTCAGAAGCATACAATGAAACCAGATTCATCATCCTGCCATTTAGAATTTTAATGTTTCAACTGTTTTTAATACTGTTTAATATAAAAATTAACCTATTTAGAATCTATGGAATATGATTAATTGCTTTGTTTAAGAAGAAATTATAAGTCATCTGTGAAGTGTTCAGTTACACTGTATGTGTATCCCCTAAATTTATACATTAAAGTCCTAAATCCCATGGTGATGATATCTGAATGTATGGACATAGGCAGGGAATTAGGTTAGGATGAGATCATGGGGGATGGGGTAAGACCCTCATGGTGGAATTAGTGTCCTTATAAGAAGAGCTCTCTCTTTCCTCCATGTGAAGACACAGTGAGAAAGTAGCCATCTGCAGTCCAGAGAGACTTCTCACCAGACACCTACCCTTCCAGTACCCTCAGCTCAGACTTCCAGCCTCCAGAACTGTGAGAAATATATTTCTGTTGTTTAATCCACCCAGTCTATGGTGTTTTAACAGTTTGAGTGGACGAATATAAGTGATGATAGAGACCATCATTTCCTTTTGACCTTAAATATGAATATATAAAACTAAATTTTTATATAATTTTATATAATTACATGAATATGTATGTAATGACATTATACATATCTTTTGACAAGATCGTGCTTATATTATAAACAATTTTGCCTCTGATTTTAACAACCAACACAATATAGATGTTTTCTCGTGTTAATAAATATTGCCTGATATTCTCTTTCACTGCTTGCATGACATGTCATCATAAAGATTGTCAGGTTCTTTTAAGCCATGCTTTTGGCTATCTAGATTATATCTGACTTTCCATTACTATATGGTATTATGTTATGAATCAACTTAGTAGTTAAGTTTTTGTCTAAACATGTGATTGTTTCCTCACACTAGAATATCAGAGTTGATTCACTTTTAAAATTATCACAGCACATACCAAATACATATCAAAAATATTATACTTATTTGTACTTCAAACAATTAGTTCATAAACGTGACTATCTCACTGAATTTTACAATGTCTAGTTCCCTGCAGCTGAATGTCAAAGGAGAGAGTGCATAAATGTCCCATCGGCCCTGAGCACCATCCGCACTTACTTTTCCTGTCTCATCCACCCTCAACAGTACCCAACACTATTCCTCAATTTTCATTACTAAGAGGATGAGTGAAAACTGTGTGCTCTTTTATTGTACTATTATTACAAATGAAGGCACAGATAAGAGTGAAAAGTCATTCCTATCTTTATGTTTAGATTTCTTCCTCTATAATTTTTTATAAATTTTAATCAATTTTCATTTCTTAAGAGTTTTAAAATTGCCACTTGAAAGGTTAAAAGTCTTTTGCAGAGAAATGATTAATGTTATTATTAAAACTAGGCAAAACATTCACAAATTTGTAGCAGATGAATAATAAATATTATTAATCTACAGGGTTTTGTGAATAGCTTTTCCCAATTTGTCACTTTGACTTTTAGCTTTTTCTTGTACACAAGTTACAACCAGGTGTTTTTGTAAGGTGGAGTTCAACTTACCTGTGACTGTGACTTCTTTTCTGCCCAGAAGAGAGAGCAGAAACCATACCTCAATTCTAGGGTACCACTGTCATTTTTGTTTCCTCTACATCTTTCTGCCATCACACTGTGAACAAGTGAAGTAAACATTGAGGCTCCAAACTCACTTAAAACTATATAGATCATTTTAAACAATTAAACAAGGAGATTCGTTAAGGAGGGTAAATGATCAGAAAGTAAGTGTTTGCCAGAGGAGACAAATGGGAAAGGAAGCACAAAAAAGAACAACTAAAACACTGTCATCATTTTGGGGGCACAATTAAATCTGAAAATTAGCAAGACAGCGAGAACTTAACTTACATTTTGGAAGTTTATAATGATAAGTAAAAAACTGATCGACAGTCTGTGGTGTGACATAGTTTTCTCTCTGGTGTCTTCAATGCCTGTAGTTTCATATTTGAGTGATAAAAGGTTGGAAATTATAGTGCTACTACTGGTATTTGTTAATGAACCTTTAAATTGGCCATCACTGTTATAGCCTGTTTATGTTGGCTTGGCTGTGGTGGCTCTTTTATTGAAATAGATAACACAATTAATTTACTTCAATCTTCTAAAATATTTGGATTTTATCCAAAGAAAATGACTGTCAGAAATAATGCCAGATTTGGGACCAGCAACAGGAAAACTCTACACATATCACCAACCAAAAGTGCCAGTTGTAAAAGGAGGGGGAAATTGTTGTAAGGGAGAAAGTGAAAGTCGCTCAGCCCTGTTCGATTCTCTGTGGCCCACCATGGACTGCTGGAGTGGGTAGCCTTTCCCTTCCCCAGGGGATCTTATCTTCCCAACCCAGGGATTGAACCCAGGTCTCCTGCATTGCAGGCAGATTCTTTGCCAACTGAGCTATCAGGTGAGGGAGGGGGCACATGCATATCACTCACATGGCTAAGAGAAAAAGAAATCAAATTAATACAAAATTGGTGTCAGACCTAATGAACAACACAGGTTGCTTCCACCACTATGCCAATCTTTGGTCTTGTGAGGGGTTGATGATGTTTTTCAGAAAAATCTTTTTTTCACTTTGTGCCTACTCAAATGTCATACCATACTGACCACTGTATAAGAAGCATGTTTTCCATATAAAAAGCTTATGGTGCATTGCAACCACTAGATACATCCTAGACTTAACAGTAAAAAGCAAACATTCTCATAGACTATGAGACATAAAGCAAAATTATATTTCCCATGCCCGAAAGATTTTGAATTTGAGATGCTTTCTGATAATTTTCATTTTCAAAAACTACTGTCAGTTTTAGCCGTTGACTTTTTTGCCATTAACTTCTAAGTAAGAAGGTGAAGCAAAGGTGGTGTTGACTTAGTTTAGAACAGGGCTTAATAAAATGTCATATATTTGCCATTGTTTGCCCTGATAGCTGAATGTTTGTTTTCAAGGTTAATCAAAATAGAAAATAACTTTTTACAAAGACATCAGAATAAAAGAAAGTAAACCTAGTTCTCATTGTTTTATATAAAAGACATTGTTTTATCTTCTGATATGAAGCATAAAATGTAGAGAGCCAAAACTTTTTAAGGATTAAATTTTTATTTTTGCTTTTATATACATATCTCCATGTATATATATTGAATTATTTGATACTTTATCTTCTTTGAAGGTGAATTGATTTTGATTGCTTAAAGTCTAGTTTCTCTATCAATTTCTTAAAGAGGAGAAAGTCTCTATCAAAATCTTTATTTTTCCAATTATCTGTTTCTTTAATCCTGTTCATTTTTGCTTCATATTTTTAAACTTTATTCTTAAGCACATAGTTATGATAATTTTGTCTTCCTAATGAAATGAGTTATCATTGTGAAATCTCTATTTTTAGGAATACAATTTGTGTTAAGGTCAGTTTTATCTATTATTAACACTGCCACTACAGCCTTCTTTTCTTACTCTTGGCGTGCTAAATATATTTCTCCTCATTAGCCATTTACTAAGTAAATCTCTTATTAACAGGGCTGTGCTTATCTTAGAATTGCAGCACTTTTCTATGTATTATTACTTAAACTGTATCTGTTATATGACTTATTGTTGGGTCTTTTATCCATTTGGACAGTTTTTAATTTGGGTGTTTAGTTTCTTAGTGTTTAATATAATTATTGATATGATTCAATTTAGATCTGCCATGCAGTTTTTTCATTTATCCCCCTTTTTTTGTTACTCTGTTCCCCCTTTTCTCATTTGTTTCTGATTTTTGAATACGTAAAAAATTTTATTTTACCTACTTTCTTAATAACTATAGTTTTTTCCCTTTCTTTTTTTCTTAACTTGATGGATTACAGTGCACATATTTAGTTTTTTCCTAACCAACATAGAGTTAAAATTGGACCACTTCATGTAAATTGTAGACACAGTACAACTACATATATAAATGAGCCTAAACAGATGATAAATTCAATGAACTCCATTTTTTACTGTAAAAGTATATAAAGAGAAATACAGTTTTCCATTTACCCTTATTTTTACCATTTCTTTCTGAGGATCCAATTTGAATTTGGTATCATTTCTTCAGCCTGAATGAATCATTTTAGCTTGATTTAGCATTTCTTAAGATGTCAGTCTGCTGTTATTTTTTATTCACATATTTCAAACTTCTCTTACTGAATTTAGAATTATTATAGCTTCTTGATAAATTGGCCTCTTTATTAATATATAACGTCTCTCTTGGTCCTGGCATTTTTCCTTGTTCTGAGGTCAACTTGGTTTGATAGAATATGAGCACTCCAGCTTTCATCTAAGTGGTGTTTTCATATTATAACTTTTTCCATTCTTTAACATTTATATTTTAATACTTAAAGTGGGTTTCCTGTAGACAACATGTATATATAGGTTTTGGTTTTCATCCAATCTGACAATATTGACTTTTAATTGGGGTATTTGGGCCAGTGCTATCCAATGAAAATAAAATGTGAGCCACAAATATTAGTCACATATATGTAATTTTTAAAAAATTTAGTAGACACACCAAAAAGGGTTAAAATACTCTTTCAATACTTTGCTTTATTTATTCAAATATATCCAAAAATATTCTCATTTAAACAATCAATGTAAAAATATATTACTGACTATTTTACATTAGATTAACTCATACTAAGTTTTTGATAGCCAATGCATGTTTTATACTCATACCACATTTCAATTTGGCCTAAACATATATGTCCCTAATACCTAAATGTGACTTTGGCATTGGATGACACAATATATTCAGTGTGGCTATCAATAAGACTGAAGTTAAAGCTATTTTCTATTTGTTCCATCTCATCTTTCTCTTATCAAATATTTCTGCATTTTTATATTAATGATGTTATGAGATTAATTATATGATTCTATTGTATCTTTACTCTTAGTTAGCTCACCTTGTTCCTTTTTCTTATTAGTAATCGCTTTAGAGTTTACCATATTCATCTTTAACTTATCACAGTCTAAATTAAGATTATGTTATTATCACTTCAAATACAGTATAAAAATCTTATAAGAGTGTAACTCCATATTCACTTTTCCTCTTTGGTTGTATTGTTGTCATATGTTTTATTTCTGCTAATTCTATAAACGAAACCATGCATTATTACTTCTTAATAATAAATGTCAAGTATATTTGTTAATAATGACAAGGAAATGATCTGCTACAGAAATTTTTTAAAGTGAGAACATATATCTTCTTTAAATATTTGAATGTTTATTTAAATATTTTGGAGAAGGAAATGGTAACCCTCTCCAGTATTCTTGCCTGGAGAATCTCCATCGACAGAGGAGCCTGCCAGGCTGCAGACCATGGGGTTGCAGAGTCAGACATGACTTAGCAACTGAACAGCATTCAAATATTTACCATTTCCAGCACTCTCACTCTTTTTGCAGATTCAAATATACGTTTGGTACCAATTAACTTCTGTTTGAATATTTTCCTTAAGTATTACTTTTAGTATGAATCTTCTTAATTCTCACAAGTTTTTTTTTGGTCTGAAACATATTTTTGCCTGTAAGTTTGAAGAATATTGTGATACATGCAATAATTCTAGGTCAAGAAATATTTTTCATTTAGCATCTTAAAGATCTTATGCCACTGTCTTCTGGTTTTATAGTTTCTGAAGTCTGCTTTCATTTTGATGTATATTTTTCTCTTTGTCATGTGTCTTTTTTCTCTACCTTCTTTTAAGATTTTCTTAGTGTCTCTGGTTTTCAGTGATTTTATTATAAACCTTAGTGTTGGTTTCATTACCACCATTGTGCTTTTGTTATTATTTAAATTATTGAATTTATGTGTCTGTCAGTCATCAAATTTATAAACTTTTCATGACTATTTCATCACATTTCTTTCCTGCCTCATTATTTTTTCTTCTTCTAGGACTCCAGTTACTAATGTGTTATAATACTTGATAATATCCCTCTAATAGTGAAATTTATTTTCATCTTTTTCTATGACTTTTTAACATACTTTTCATTAGCATGCCTTTAAATGTAATGAGGTTGCCTGTGACTTATATACTTATAATAACATTCAGTGTATTTTTTTAAGTATATGTTGTACTTTTAATCTCTAGAAAATCTATCTGAATTTTGTTTACAACTTCATTATGATTATTGTGTCTAAGATCTCATCATGTTCAGGTTTTCTTTTATATCCTTTATAGAGAAGTTCTAATGTTTATCTCAGCTACCTTTTAAATTAGCACACTATATAGAGTCAGTAAGTTTCTAGAAAAAAGTGAGCAGAAAGTACAAAAATTCCAATGTATACTCAATTTCCCCTAAACTAGACAGTTTTCCCCATGTTTAGTATCTCAGAGTAGTGTGGCAAATTTTTTGCAATTGATAAGCCTATACATACACATTATCATTAGCTAAAGTGTACAGATTACAGTAGCCTTCATTCAGTAGCCTTCATTCTTTGTGTGTATATTTCTATGGGTTTTGACAAGTGCATAATGTCAGGTCTCCACCATTACAGTGTAACATACAGATAGCTTCCCAGGCCTTTGTGCCACCTGCTCATCCCTCACTCCCAGCACCCTAATCCCTGGCAACCACTGGTCACTATTTTTCTTAGTTAATTTGACTAGAGGTTCATCAACTTCGTTGATACTTTCCAAGAGCTAGCTTTTGGTTTTGCCACCTTTATTGATTTCTGTTTTAAATTTCACTGATTTCTACCCTAATTTTTTATTATTTGTTTGTTCTTACTTTGGATTTAATTTGCTATTTTTCTAGTTTTCTCACCTTGGGTGACACAGAAATGAAGAGGTGTTTCTGAAGTTGGCTATTTCCCTTTCCCCACATCAAAGGTAAAATGGGGCTGGAGTTTGATATTTCCCTTCTCCTAAGTCAGATAGGCTTTATTAAAATACAAGTCAGTCAGATTTTGGTAAAATAGTAACTTTAGAGGGTATTCTTTGTTAAGGATAATAGGATGCTTTTGGAATATTTCAGAATGCTGCATTCTTCTCACACTGTGGGAATCATGAGGACATCTCTCTCTAATGTTCATCCTCAAAAGCTAGTGGGACTATTGGGGGTAAAACTCTCATAAGCATGAGACAACTTGTATGACTGGCCTGCCTGGAGTCTCTTAACATTCAAGCTTATCCAAACAGAACTTCCAACAATTCAGCAGTTGCTGTTTAAGTATTTCTAACAGACTTCTGCTCTTAGACTTTTGCTCCTAGTGAAGAAAACACTTTGACTTGCAGTATATGAATCTGTCTCCAGTTGGGGCAGTAGTTTGCCCTGTGACCTTCAATTCTCTGATGTATATCATATATCTAAAAATGATTGCTGATTTTTACTTTGTTCATCTTTTTCTTTTTCTGAAAATGAAGTGAAATTTCTAAGATTTCTATACTGTAGACCATAAACTGGAAGTTGTCCCAGCTTTCCAAACTCTTCATTTGTTAATTCCTTTATGTGCTATTTCTGCATTTATTTCTATCAAATTATATTTCTCCTGATTAAAATCTGTATTTTTCTGTTCCTTTGATTGCCTAGTAATTTTTGACTAGATGCTGGACACTGTGTATTTCATATTGTACAATAAAGGACTTTTTTTTTTTATATATATACCTTTAAAGAGCACTGTATTTTCACCAGGCAGACAGTTAGGTTACATGTGGGTCATATTAATTTTTCAAAACTTTCTTTTTAACTTTTTAAACATGTTAAAAAAGGTTAAAAAGGAAAGTGGCTTCCCTGGTAGCTCAGGCAGTAAAGAACTGCTTGCAATGGGGGAGACCTAAGATTGATCCCTGGGTTGGGAAGATCATCCCCTGGAGGAGGGCATGGCAACCCACTCCAGTATTCTTGTCTGCAGAATCCCATGGACTGGTAGGCTACAGTCCATAGGGTTGCAAAGAGTTGGACACGACTGAAGCGATGAAGCAGGCACACACAGAGAATTTTAAGGCTAACTTACTTTCACTTGCTTTCACTGCTAAGACCTGATGTATCATGAGGTCTTTCCACTTTGACTTCAAGAACAGAAATTACTTCCATCTTATGTGAACTCAAAAAACTTGTCACTCCTGGCCTTTCCCAGGTTCTTTCTCTAATTTCAGAGTTTCCCCTAATGTTTGTGTAGATCAGTACTTAACCAAAGACTCAAGGTGACCCTTCTGCAATTTTCCAGAACTTTCTCATTATGCAGCCCCCTCCACTCTCATATTCTGCCCCACATTCACTGTTCATTCCACTTCAGCCTTCCAGAGCTTTTATCTCTGCTTCCTTTACCCTGATTACCTGGCTCCACTTGGGATCCCCATCCCTGTGCTGTCCTTCCAATCATTAAGCTGTAATGTTGGTACAACCACATCATGTGCCTCTGCTCTTAGAGATTATCACTCTTCTAAGGGATTCTGGCCCACGGGAGTAGATTTAATGGTCACCTGAGTTAAATTCACCCATTCCAGTCCATTTTAGCTCACTGATTCCTGAAGTATTGATGTTCACTCTTGCCATCTCCTGTTTCACCACTTCCAACTTGCCTTGATTCATGGACCTAACATTCCAGGTTCCTATACAATATTGCTCTTACAGCCTCAGACCTTTCTTTCATCACCAGTCCCATCCACAACTGGGTGTTGTTTTTGCTTTGGCTGCATCCCTTCATTCTTTTTGGAGATATAGCTCCACCGATCAGCAGTAGCATACTGGGCACCTACCAACCTGGGGAGTTCATCTTTCAGTGTCCTGTCTTTCTGCCTTTTCAGTTATCATATACAAAACAGGGCTTCCTCGTGGCTCAGTGGTAAAGAATCCACCTGCCAATGCAGGCGATGGAGATTTGATCCCTGGGTCAGGAAGGTTCCATGGAGAAGGAAATGGCAACCCACTCCAGTATTCTTGTCTGGGAAATCTCATGTATAGAGGAGCCTGGTGGGCTAACGTCCATTGGGTCGCTAAGAGTTGGACACAACTGAGAGATTAAATGACAACAACAACAATATACAAGACAACTGAGGAGAAGTGTCATTAAATCAACACTTCCCCCTAATGCGTAGTAAACTATCTAAAAATGGATACATATTGTCTTTAATAATTTTAGTTCAGTGATGAGAACTATTTTTTAATGATCGATACATAGGTCTATATTGTTAGAATGGAGATAGGCGAATTTGCATCATGAACCCACAGACCTTCTTGGGTTGAAAAGTGTTAGTTGCTCAGTCATGTCCCACTCTTTGCGTTCCCATGGACTGTAGCCTGGCAGGCTCCTGTGTCCATAGAATTCTGCAGGCAAAAACATTGGAGTGGGTTGTGACATAACCAAATCCAGTTTGCCCTGGATGCTTTATAGTGTACTCAAATATCCATGCTCAAATTTCCCCATCATGGAAAAATAACAAAGCCAGTGAAAGAAAATTTACTAAAGGTAGAAGGAAACCATAAGTTTCTAATACAGTTGGGAAGATATCCAATGATGTATCAGTGATGCAGTGCATCACAGGATACAACAAAGATGCGACAGTGATCTTAAACTTTAGATATAGGAAACTGAAATTTACTCCAGTTTATAATTCCTCAGAGTAGAATCCCAACCTGGAGAAAAGCTTTGTGAGAAATCTCAAAGAGCTGTATCACTATAGGCAGAATTAAGGACAAGTTTAATAACTTACTTTTAGTTGTGTTGTCAATGGGTTTTGATACAGGGAAGACTGGGAGGACAAATAACTCTCCTGTTCAAGGATTCACTGCACATCTGCATAAGGCAGCATTCTGTAATCAAAAAAAAAAGTTGATAAGCAATTTCAGACTCAGATTCAGCTAAGACTTGAAATGGACATTCTTCCATATTTGATTCAGAGCAGCCTTGTTTCTTAAGCTCATCTTTTTTTCATTTATAAATCTATAGAAAATAAAATAAATGAAATAAAAACATTCACTACTTAACTAACATTGTCTATTTGGTTGAGTGGGGTTATCATCTCACATATTTCTATTTCCCTAGGCTTTGTGTCCTTATCTTGAGTAATATCTTTGTCACACATTTCTAGCGTATCAAGCATGAGATCTGCAAACCAACATTTCTAGAGAAATATAAGCAATTTACCAGAATTCACAGTCAGTTACCAAACTCTGTATGCCTGGTTTGTGTAGTATTGATGAATTTACACTCTCTTTGGCTTATATAAAACTGAGAATGAGGATGAACGATATTGTATATATTAATAACCAAACATTAAAATAAAATAGACTTATTGTAGATCAAGACTGCCTCCTCCCCTCAGCCTACGATAGCAGATGCAGTTTCTATATAGAGAACATAGTTTTAAAATCTTATCTCAAATGTCCAAGTCTAACTCTTGAGAAAGATAGGTTTGGCACTAAGAGTAATAGCATTTTTTTAACATCCAATATCTTGTCTCATCAATTATTTTAGTAAAGTTTGCTCTGCAACTGTATTCTCTTCATTCCCAAAATGTCACTGGCAGACTGTAATACAGTTCCTGAACCTTGATTCAAAGCTGGGCAGAAATCTCATGAAAGCTATTTTTTTCCCCCTATAATGTGTAACATGTGGGTTTCTTGGCTTACAAAGAGACTTCAAGAAGGCATGATTCTTTAATAATATACCATAGAGAAAATGTTACTTAAAGTAAGCTTTAAGATAAAAATAATCTAATTATGTAATTATGGATAGAGAAAGAGCTCTCTGTGGTTAGCCTGGATCCAACTATGATAATATGATTTTCATGAAATTGGCACAGTTGACAACTGAGACTGCAAATGTTAGATTGCTCATCATTGGTGGGCTTTCTGTAAGATTTTAATCATGAACAGGCAATGACTACATCAAATACCACTTAAGTTTGAAATCAAACAGACTGTTTCCTATATTAAGTACAATTTAAGGAGACATCACCTTTGATTCATATGTAAATATCTGGCAAAAATCCTTAAGCTACTTGTTGACCCATTTTTCATCTTTGGTAGATGGGAGCATAGTTTGCCAATATAAGAAGCTACTGAATCGCATTGACTTAGGGATCCAATCCAAATCCAGAAGATACTTTAGTTTTTGATATTGTTTACATTTAGCAAAGCACAATTCCCAGTTTCTACCAGGGAAAAAAAAAGGACTTACAGCCCTCTCTATAACAAAGAAACATAAACTACTCAAAAGATTTAGGGAGCCAAAAAAGAGGGGAAAAAAAGCCTTCGAATTTCTTTTTGGTGCATGAAGTATACATAACTTTAAAACTTAAGGATTTAACTTTCCTAAATATATGCCTGGATTTAAAGATCACAGGGGGAAATGTGGTCAAAAAATAAGTTTGAGGTTTTATTTCAACTATATTATTTATAAAATAATTCATGAAGACTGATGATTTCAAAACAGAGCCGTGTCATCATTTTCTAATTCATGTAAAACAAATGGCAACATTTTGAACATGTGTCTGTCTTTCATAACATTATGCATTTTTCCCATCCCCGTAAAACCTCACTACATATATAACAGTATCTTTAACTAATGAAATTGCAGTCATCCAAAAAAATTGAGACAACTACAAACTTACTAAAAACTAACTGAATGGGTAATTTTTTCATTGGACATTATTTAAAAATTAAGGTTAGAAAAATATGAATTGGGGCTATTTTCCCTAGAGTCACACTATTCTAACCTGTATTTGTAAGGAATGAGAAATGTACGAAGAAATTCTTTCTTGCTCAAAGATTTACAATGAGGCAGTAACTAAGAAAGAATCAGTCATCTGTGGCCACTTTGAAGTGTCGCAACCTTTTAGTGAAAATGTTTATCTCATTGGAATGTTTATCTTGTTGGAATAAAAATGTGTGTATCTGGACACAAGAAAATTAACTGTGGATATAGAACAACTGTAGATTTACTTTTTGAAACAAAACGTTTTTAGTGAAGAAATACATATGTGAATAAATAGATGATGGTCAAAAATATGTGGCCTACAGTTTAAAAAAATAGGGAAAAATTACTGTTCTTGTTTCATATTCGAGAATGGCAACCACAGATAAAGACAATTTGAAGCCTTTATTCCCCCAGTTCTGTAAAATATTTGGTTTGTTAATTTTACGACACTTCAAACAGAAGCCTCCATTGTATAACATTTCATAAAATAAAATTTCCAAAACTGATCTCAATTTATTTGTCCAGCAAACTCTGACTCTTTTATAAGTTGTAATTACTAACACTTTCGAGGACGGTTAAGTTTAAAAGAAAGAATTTCCACATATATGACCTGAATTTGAAGTTTTTTCCTAAATTAATTTCCATGGAAAATATATCACACATTGGAATATAAATTGATAGATTTTTATAGTTAACATCTATTCTTTTCAAAAATACTTCCTAGACTAGAACCAGTCAGTGATTTTCAGTTTTACCTCTTAGTGCCAGATAATAACCCTTCTTTTTTTTTTTAATTTTGGGAACACCTTACTATTGATTTACATATGGCTGTGCTGGGTCTTCGCTGCTGGACGGGCTTTTCTCTCATTGCGGTGTTCAGGGTTCTCATTGTGGTAGCTCCTCTTGTTGCAGAACATGGGCCCTGGACACTCAGGATGCAGCAGTTGCAGCATCAGGGCCCTCGGGCACAGGCTCAGTGGTTGTGGCTCATGGACTTAACTGATCTCTGGCAGGTGGGATCTTCCCAGACCAGACCCTGAACCTGTGTTTCCTGAATTGGCATGTGGATTCTTTACCACTGACCCACCAGAGAAGTACGACCCTCCATTCTTATCTTTTGACTTTGTCCAAGTCCATCCACATAAATATGCTTCAGTGAAATTTCACTTTCTTTTATATATTGTTCAATACAATTTATTTCCAGAGAGATACATAGCTATTTTTCCATGGATTAGAAAGAATGACTATAACATTTTTCCCAGTTTTTTTTTTCCACTTGATTTGTAAGATTTGTTTTGTGACTCAATATATTAAGTAGTTGTGACATTGGCCTATTAAAATCTAAATACTTTAAGGTCAAGCAATATTTAAAATAAGTAATTTCATTAATTCCTTAGCTTTTAGAGGAAAACAAGGTAAAGAAATAGCATTTAGAGTTTATATCAAACTGCCAAGGAAAGGCACCAGGCCTTCTCAAAGCCAACCGCTCTCCTCCATGATTAAAGTAAGATAGCTGACCTGTTAGTTCGGTTCCATTTTCAGTTTTAGCAATGTCTTAATCGGGAAATTGCAAAACAATGTTGTCATGCAAGACTTCCAGGAGTACATCTGTTTCTAATGTACAGTGCATAATTTAATGACGAGACACTTCAGTGGTCTACCCACTGCGAATCTCAGTTGTTAAATATGTCTGGAGCAAGACATCTTTAAACAGTAGGCACTATTTTGGTACATTAATTTTCTCACACTCAGAAGCGGAAAATATAATTCTAACTGTCACTTTGTATGAAGCTCTGTTTACTTTAAAATGCTATTTAGAGCTTAAATGTCTTGTTCAAACTGATTAACTATAGTGGAATTTAAAACTTTTATAAAACCTATTTATTATGGTTAATGTTTTTAGAAATTTTTTCTCCCCTTTAGACTATAGTTTAAGAAAGCTATCTAATTGGCAATGAAACACAGACTCTCAAGGCAAACCTTGAAAAAGATAAACCAACCGATTTCCAGAAGACACTAAAATCTAAAATGCAAGCCACAACTTGGTGTAGAACTAGAAGTGTAAACAGAGAAGGTAAACACTTCTCCAAGAGATTAGGAATGGAGAGCCAAAGCCTAAATAACCGTCCCCAGACCACAATGGCCTGGTGCTTACCAACAGTATCTTCAGTGATTCAGCTTGGCTGACCACACGCTTGCTAAGTGGCTTGGTATCCAACAAATCTCTTACAGTGTATAAGATCTAATGATATGTGGTTAAATGTGGGTATCCTGTTTAGAACTTGTCTGACCAGTATCCCAAAGAGATAACAAATGTATGGTAAGGGGAAAATATCCCACTAAAGAATTTACAAGTAGAAGAACTTTTATTAAAATTGTTTCAGTATTAGTATCAGCCTCCATTTTCAATTATAGATAGTACCTTGAAACAATCAACTCCACTCTTCATTTAGACTATCAAATAACTCCTGTATTCAGATTTAGTCCTAACCTATTTAAGATTGAAAAAATGTTTCCCAGTGAGATCTTATTATTATTTTATTTTTTTGCAGTAGTTGACTATGGGATAAATAAGACTCTCTAGCAAAATGTAATGTAAAGACTTTGAAGAGAGCTTTAAAATTAAATGAATGATTATGTCACTTATAACTGTGACATAACATTACAAGAAAAGTATTTGAACTTCTAACCCTTGAGTCATTGAAAACTATTGCAATCAGAAGTTTCTCCAGAGGAATTGAGAGATGACAGATGAAATGACTTTAGAGATTCATTTTGTCCTTGTTTCTCTAATTCAGGCTCTAACACTCCTATTTTTAAGGGCACCGTAAGGCTCTCCTACATAGACTGTTGCTTGTCAAATACCTAAGACATATAATTTTTCTGTAATCATGTCTTCCCCAATAATTTAAATTTTTTCTGATCTCCCTTCTCTGACTTCCAGCCACTAGGTACACAGAAAATACACCCAAATCTTTAATGAATGACTAAATTCTTACCTGAGAAACTTAATTTTGCTGTGAAAAGACATAATAAAATTTTCAATGAAATGTAGATTTATTTTTTAAATCATTTTCTTATTTGGGTGACTATTAAAGACATAAATTTGGATACTGTCAGCATGTAGGTGATATTTAAGCCAGTATTTGGATGAGATCTTAAAGGGAGTGAATGTAAGTAAAGAATCAGAACATCAAATTTTGAACTCAGGACCACAGCAATGAGAATCAAAGAGATAAGGAGAAGCCAGCAAAGGAGACGGGGAAAAGAATAATGAGTGAGGTGGCAGGAGAAAGCAAACTGTGTGGTGACTTATAAGCTAAATGAGACCATCTAATCATGGAAGATGGTGTGATCAACACTGTCAAGTCATACAGTGAGACTAAATGGCATGAGAACCCCAAACCAGCCACTCATCTAGCTGTAATGAAGGTTATGTGTAAGCTCCATAATATCATTTTTTTTTTGGTGGAGTAGTGGAGACTGGTAATATATTAATAGAAGTTGGAGAAACCCATACAGTCATCTCTTTTTAAGAGTCTTAGTATAAAGGGGAGCAAAGAAATGTGATGGCAGCTGGCAGGGGAAGTGTGGTTAAGAGAAGTTCTTGTTTATGCACAGTAGTCTGTTATCTGTTATTCTCAAACTCCTGGTTGATCACTCCCCCATCCCTTTCCCCTTTGATAAACATAAAACAAACCATAAATTTGTTTTCTACGTCTGTGAATCTGTTTCTGTTTCATACACGGATTCATTTGCATTATCTTTTTAGATTCCACATAAAAGTGCTATCATATAATATTTGTCTTTGTCCTGACTTACTTTGCTTAGTAGGGGATACTATATTCAGTATCTTGTAATGACCTGTAATGCAAAATAATCTGAAGGATATACAGAATTGAATCACTTTGCTATACCTAAAACTAGCACAATATTGTAAATTAACTATATTTCGATTTAAAAAATATAAAAAAGAGAAGTTCTTGTTTAAGATGAGAGAAATAATAGCACAAGAGTAATCAAGAAGAGAGGGAAGATGATAATATAAGAAAGAAAGGAGAAAACTGATGGGAAAATGTCTCTGAGTAGACATAAGGGGTTTGATTATCTAGGCTACAAGTTGAGGAACTGTATTTAGAAACATGGAAGGAAGAGTAGGTGGGGAATATGGGGACAGATGCCAATGAAAATCTGTTCTGATTGCTCTAAATGTTATAACCTGAGAGTAAGCATGGGAAAGGAGGAAAGAGGATAAGGTATAAAAAATTTTGGAAGAAAGTAGAATTAACGAACTAGACATATATTTTATGGCTGCCTAACAAATTGGTTTGAACATTATTTAAAAAGTTGCCTCTAGTTAAAGAAAATCCTTTCTCAAGATGAGAGAATTTTAAGAAGCCTAACTGTACTATAGCATTAGAGTCTGCATTCCTTTTATTTCTGTTTGATTATAGAATATTTAAACACATACACATAGAAAAGTGTTTCAATAATTATCAACCTAAAGGTCAGTCATTATTCTCTAGTTGCATATAAACTATAAAGTATATATTTAAAGTTCTACATGCTGTTAATATATACTATCTGGCCTTTTACAGAAAAGTTTGTTGCTCCATGATCTAGGCAGCTAACCTCATAGATCATGCTCTTATTTTAGCATTTGACAACTATTGTGATGTAAATGCCTACATCATGCAAACTACAAGACACCAATGTGATAATCACTGAAGTCAGAGCAGGAAAGACCTGCAAATCCACACATTGCTGTTTCTATTTTTACTATATAGTTATAAATCCTATAAGTAACTTCGCAGCACAGATAATAGCAAATTGTAGTTAAATCAGGAATTGATGAATTTTAAGAATGCATTTCTTTTGCTTTTAAGATTATTTAACTGTAAGTTTATACAATTTTAGTAATGGCTTTGTGCAACAACTTGCTCACGAGAGTACTGAGAATTTAACAATCTGCTTTCAAAGACTGATATAAGGTAGCTCCAGTTCATCACTTCTCTCATCCCCCAACCATCTTTTTTTTTTTTATGATGTATGAGGAGTATCTTTTTTTTTTTTTTTATTAGTTGGAGGCTAATTACTTCACAACATTGCAGTGGGTTTTGTCATACATTGACATGAATCAGCCATGGAGTTACATGTATTCCCCATCCCGATCCCCCCTCCCACCTCCCTCTCCACCCTAACCATATTTTTAGCTGAAGTCTTTGAGCTTTGATTTTGAGCCCCTAGTGGAGACACACCACTGCCCTATTGATAGTATATTTTATTGTCTGGAAATCTAGCTATGAATTAATAGCCTCAAACATTAAACCTTACACAGAAAAATTAAAAAACCCAAATACTTCAGTCTGATTACAGTTTAAGAATATACGTAGTCGACCTTTCCCAGGACTCCCAGAAGGGAGAATGACCCTCCTCACCTCGCTTTCCCAACCCACTCTGGCTCGCCTTTCAGCCCCTTTCTGCACCTCCTTTTCCCTTCAAGTGAGAAAAGTCTAGTTCCCAAGCTGCCGGAGTCGGTTCCCTCGCCCCTCCCGCTTCCACGCGGGTCTCCCCCCACTCCCCCAACCATCGTTACTGCCACCACCTCGGTCCCACTCAATCGATTTTTGCTGCAGGTCAACATTTATTACCGCAGTCCCCCCTGCAGGCAGTCCTGGGCAGGAAGCTTTATCTTCGTTCCTTTGGGGAGATGAGACCTGGAGTCATTTGTGCTGTCCCTGAAAAGTCGGTGGAACAGCATATGGAACGTGACTTGGAACCACGACTAATGGTAACCTGGTTTGGGGGCCCTTTCTCCGTTCTGGTTAGTATCAACAACCCAGCCCACTCAACCCTGCTTCTCTGGGCGGATATCTGGGTGGGGTTACTGCACCCAGATGCAACTTGATGGCGTCTTTCTCGGTCCTCCCGGATGAACTGGCACAGCCTTCTCCAATGTCACTTCACGCGGCCGCCCGTGTTGGATGGACCGTGAGTCTGACTGATACACCCCTGCATGTGGGCACGGCAGAGGTGGAGACCCTGCCGGCTGTCCCCAGCGCCACAGAAAGGGATTTGCCAACTGCCAGAGCCCAGGGCGACAGAGGACAGGTCACTTTGTTAGGAAATAAGATAATATCCAACAAAAGAAAGTAAAATAAAACCCTTCTTAGGCGGGCGCTGGGCCTCCGGGGGATGTTCATTCACAGGGCTCTCCTAACCTCAATGCCTCCACCCCAGCCTAAAACCCGTGAAATCACAGGAGCCACTCTTATCTGATGAGGCAGGATCTTGGTTGTCAGATTCTCCGACAGGGGCGAAAAACTCCGGTCTGCAAATTCAGGGCTGCAGCTCCCGGCGCGAAGCTCCCCTCCCCAGCCCGGAGCCTGCTTGCCTCAAGCGCCCCGCGCCCGGAGTGCCAGCCTGGACAGCTGGCCCGGGCCTTCTGGACCCCTGGATTCTGCAGGGCCACGCGGCCCAGCCCTGCGGGGGACCCGCGGAGCCGCCGCTCCACCCGAACGCGCGCCCGGGGGGCGGCATCACCCTGGGCCTCCCTGCCGCCCGAACTGTGGCTCCGGCACCACTTGCTATTGACCACAACAGCTGCTTTATCTTGATGTTCCACTTTTTTGGCCGGCGACGTGGGAGAAGGGCGGTGGCCAGACGTGCCGCCTCGCACGACCCTGACGGTATTTTCAGAGGCACCCGGAGAAGCGGCGGCCCAGAGGGCAACCTACGCACCTCCGGGGACTCTTCTCGGCTCCCTCCCGACAACAAAACCGGAATCTAATCCGCAGCTGCCGCCGCCCCCCACCCCCACCCCGCCTCCCGCGGCGTGCCTAGCCTGCCTGCCGCCCGGGGCGAGCGTCGGACCCAGGCGGCCCGGGAGCCGCAGCTTTGCCCTCAGAGTCCCGCTGGGCCGAAGCGCCCGCCGCCCCTGCACGCGCCGCTCAGGGCCTGGGCGGCGGCGTCGTGGGCGGTCGGGCCGGCCAGGGCGCGGCCTCCCGGCTGCGCTTCCAGGGACGCGCGCTGGGCTCTGACCGCGGATCCGCCTGCTTGTCTGCCCTCTGGGAGGCGGCTTAGCGAGGCCCTGGCCGGAGGAGAGCCCCCCGACCCCGCCACACCGCATCCCCCTCACCCTCTCTGGGGCTTCTTCGCCTTCCTCCCAAGCGGCCAATTCCTTGAATGGGTCTTCCCTGGCTGCCTCCCTCCAAGCTGCCCCTCGAAGCCCCGGGGTTGAACATTAACCAGTCGGAGCTATAGAGTGGGGTAAAACATTACGTATAAAAATGAATCATCTATCAGATCCTGGGAAAGAGCACCTATAGCGAGCTCGGCGTCCAGTGCTGCCTCGGCCATGTTACCGGTCCGACGCACCGACCCTCCTGGCGGCCACTTCCCCAAGGACGGCTGCCGGCGGCCGGGGTCTAGTGGGGGCTGCAGGGCTCAGAGTTCCCGGATCAGTCTCTCTCCTTGAGGAGCCCAATGTCTACACCTTCTAACACAAGCTCACGTCCTTTCCTCCCACACTTGAGGTACACAGAAAGGTCTGGAACAGTTTTTTCTCTCTTCCAAAGGTTAGTGGGAGCAGCTACGGTTCCAGGAGGAGCCGCAGCCCAGGGGATCTGGACCGCCCAGGCTGAGCGGTTGATTCCGGAGATCAAGCCCCAGCTCCGGCGCCTCCAGGTGGACCCCGGAGGCAGGGCTGGGTGTGCAGGGAGCTGAGCGGGAGCTGGGCCCGAGTGGAGGCGTGCAGTGGGCGGCGCAAGGGGCGGGTGTCCGGTCCCGAGTCTTGAAACCGCGCAAGCCCTGGCCAGAGGTTTCGGGCTGAAATCCCAAGTTCAGGTCCCACCGCAAGCCGCACTCGCCCGGTCCTGCCGTTTTCCTACTCAGACCTCTTGTTTCTTTAAACATACATGATAGAAAGTTACAAGGGTACTGACTTGCGTGTTAGATCCACGTGCCCAGTCCAATGTACAGAACTTGCAAGAAGATAACAAGAGCTGGAGAAGCGGTGCACCTCCTGAGTTCTTGTGCCCTCACCTGAAAACGTTAGCAAATCCCTGAATGCAAAGGTGATTCCCTTTCTGTATGTCTGTCTCTGCCTCTCTGACTCCTTTCTCTCTCCCCGATTCAAGGAAAGAGATAAAGTGGGTACAAGCAGGAGAAAGATGTGATGTTACAAAAGCTTTCAGGAATCGCCAACCAACGTGCACAACAGTTCTTGAACCTCTTAAGAAGATTGGTTTATTTCTATGTAAAATAGCTGCTTTACTCAAAATAGAGTGCCTGACCCATAATAACCTCTCAGAAAATATTTTTTGAACAGGTAAACTTCCCTCCCCTCCCCACCTCCACCGTATGAGCTCATAATTTTTACTGAGAGCATTCACCCAAATCTTTGTGTCTGGGTGTGTGATAAAGTGGCTGTGGTGGTTTGGGTGTCTGGGGTGAACCCTGCATCATTCCATTACTCTCACGGTCGTGTCCTAGCTTCGTGAAAGGCCACTGCTTCTCCTTCAGTGTGTTCATAGTGATCCCGAGAGTTTCCAGGGGTGGGGGAGGGTGGCAGCTGAGACACGGGTGAACAAGGTTTTTCAGAGAGTCAGCAGGCATCAAGCATGTGGGAGTATTATTATGTGTATGTATTAGTTGGGTACTAATCAGTTCCAGAAGAAATGGTTTTGAATTTAAGATGTGGTTGCAGGATGTCCATTGCTTCATGCAGTGTCACAGCTCTAACTTCAGCGCACACGACATTCTTTGTGATGCCCATCGAGCAATACAGCCCACTTTATCATCACCCAGCTTTGTGTTACTCCTCTTCCCCCAAGACAAAGAGAATTGACTCAAATGTTCTAGCCATTAGCTTCCCAGAGAGAATGAACAGATCAAAGGAAATGAATTTTTTAAAAGATAGGAATCACACTCAATTGCCCTCTGGTGACTTGGAGATACAGAGAAACATAGATGGATAAAGGACATTTATTGATACTTTAAAGGATGCATATGGTGGGGGAAAGGGGCATTACTGTGCTCCAACTGTCTCCTCCCTCACCAAATTACCATGTTATCTGACACCGTCAATCTATTTGTGTCCTGGGTAACAGACAGTTTGACCAAGAGGTCATAGACTCACAGGGCTTGGGTGATTGGATACAAGTTTGACAAGAAAGGAATCTGGGTGAGGGCCACAGTGATGGCAGAGAAAAGATGAGGCCACAGTGGCTGGAGCAGCCTGGCAGCACCAAATCTCTGCTGGGCCTTGCATCACATGCAGGGCTTTGTCAGAGAACAGGGAAGTAGGAAGAGTTAACAGTACAGCCTCATCCATGGAATTTCAGTACCTCTCCACATCCCTTTCTTTGCCTTCCTATTATTTCCTGCCTTCTTCATGTATTCCTGTTTTGCTCTGGAGCCTCTCCCCAGAATTCTAGCTGCTACTGGAGCAAGTAACCTCTGCTTGTCCCCATTTGAGTTAAGGCTTCAGATTGTTTGTAGTATTTACTCTTCCAGATAGGAAATGTTTTATTTAATTGAGAGTCTTCTTGTAAACCATTTGTATTTATAAATATGGAGTGCTTGGGAAAACAGTAAATGTGTCAGCGCCAATAGGTAAAGCACGTGGTGTGAGTCTGTCTTTTCCTAGCATCAGAGGCACTGTGCACATTCTTGTAAAAAGCCGCGTTGCATCCTGGGTATCCTGGAAGGTTCACTGAGCACACTCCTTTCATCCCAGGCAGCATTAACCTCAGCATTATGACTACCAAAGTAGTAAATCTCAGTTCAGTTTACTATTCTCATTTTGGAAGCAGCTTCTCTGCCTTAAACTATCACTTGTGGGTTTGTACACATTGTAAAAATTATACGTTGCAGGAGAAAACATAATAGCCCTGTGTAGAGTTTATATGCTACTGTGAGTTCTCTGAATTTTTCCACTTAAAAAGGCATTTAATTTTCTTGTGTTATATCCTCTTGTTATTATCTTGGCAGTATTTGTGCTGCAAAAGATGCTTAGCAGTATTTTTTTTTAAATAGTAGTGTGTATATGTTAATCCCAAACTCCTAAGTTATCCCCCGACTTTCTCCTGTGGTAACCAAAAGTTTGTTGTCTATGCCTGTGGTTCTACTTCCGTTTTGTAAGTTAGTTCATTTGTATCACTTCTTTTTACACCCCACATATAAGCAATATCACATGACTTTTTGTCTTTGTCTGTCTGGCTTACCTCACTTCGTGTGACAAATTCTAGTCCGTCCATGTTACTGAAAATGGCATTATTTCATTATTTTTATGGCTGAGTAATATTCCATTGTAGAAAACTTTTCCCCCCATATTATGCCTTTGTCAATTACTTTGTGGGATGTTTTAATGTGAGTTAAGATTTCAGGGGTCATTTCTTTTAAGCTTTTTGTGGGAGCCTGGTATAGTACTTGCTATATAGTAGATGTTCAATAAATGCAAATTGATCAAACAGTATAATTAAAACTTTGTTCACAAAATTAAAGTTCAAAGATATTAAAATGTTAAATTGTCATAAATTAAATCTCAGAGTAATTCTAATTGATCTCTAATCTTTTCTCAACAGATCAAATATGTAAAGGAATTCTATAGAAGAAATTTCATCTTAATCTTTTTTATCATCACTACTGTCATATTTATGTCAGCATTTTTAGGATGATGATGAATCATGTTTCTTACCAGAGTTCATAAGATACTTTAATGTAATGTTTAATGTAGATATTTTAATGTTTAATATATCTTTATTAAAAAAAAAAAAAAGAATATACGTAGTCATAAAAGTGCCTCTTGCAGAAAAAGAACAATTTGGCTACCTCTGAAGGGTCTTTGAGATTTGAGAAGACTTGGTTGAGGGGAGGTATTGACGAATTTAAGAAAAAAAATATGTATTGAGACTTTGAAATTCTCTTTTTGCCAGCTGGTTACCATATGCACTTCACCACAGGTCTATCACAAGCAGTTTCCTAGGGTCCGAGTGAAGGCTGTGGGGTATGAGCTATAGTTCCACCTTCTACTAAATAACAAACACCATTGGTTTACCAATGAACTTGCACTTTCAGAGGCTGGTCATAGCCTGTCCGCCTCAACGTGGATCCTCAAGCACATCACTAGTACTTAATTGTAACTGAATATGAGATTAAGCCTTGGGACCATCTCTGGGTATAATATCACATAGGCATTTACATATAGACTTTTTTTCTGTTTTCAATATGCTGTAGACTTTTTAAGGATTTTGTATCGTTCCAGAATAACTTTTGAAAAGTCTTAAGCTTTTCTTGATAGAAATAAAATAATGCTCAGAGTTCCTGAATTTCAACATTGGGCAGGTATATATGAGAGCAAGCAGCCAGTGCACCTAATATTATGGGAATGCAGAGCACAGTTGGAACCTGCAAGTGGAAATATCACTCAGATTTATCACAGGCTTGATTTATGGTAGGCATCGTTTAATTTACCCACATATCCTTCCACTTGTTAAATGTAGTAGACCAAATATCTGGGCTGAGAGAAAGAGTTAGTAAGTTCTTACCTTGGCTATATTTTCAGTAATTCATCAGACAAAAATGTGAGAAACCTTTCTACATTATAGCTTATGATCCAGGAAAGTCAAGGGACAGTACCTTCATTCTGAAGACCTGACAAAGTGGTTTACTTTGATCAAAAAATGAATGAGACACTAAAATATGGTCATGGAAGAACTTAAGACAGGGAGGTGCTCAAACCCTCCCCGAGTCTGCTATTCATTCCAGCACCTGGAAAGAAATTATTCAAATACAAAGGAATGACCTGTGAATGGCGTTTCCGCACAAGTTCTGCATATGCTGCCTTGCGTTTTTATCAAGACGACAAATATACACCAGCGTGAGAAAGCAGATGCCTTTTTCCCCCATATCTTTTGAACATCAGTATTTCCCAGCAGTTAACTGCATGTGATAATGGCCAGCACACAGAAACGTTTTGATTTAGATCCAAACTCTTCACCCAGAAGCAGCTTTTTGTTGTATATTTTAAGCTTGGAGCTTTTGATGCAGATTTTATTATATGGCAGATCATTTAAATAAGAAGGCAAGGAGGCTGATTGAGGGGGAACTTCATAAGATGTTGGAGTCTCAAAGAATATTTCAGCTCAGAGGGATTTCTTTTTCGAAGCCAAATTCAGATCCCACCTACTGAGTTAAAGTAATTAATTATTAACCAGAGACATATTAAAATTACAAGATATCAGGTTGACAGCACATTGCAAGGAGCCTTAGGATTGCGATTTCCCAACCTAATGATGATGACAAGATAGGACTGAATGGCAAATTGCTATTGCTTTCAGTTGAAAATTTGAAAGTGCTATGCCCTGATCACTTGTTACAGAGAACTGCTATTCATTCAGCCACACTCCTAAAAGAAATCAACCCGGGGTCTTGTGTGGTGGCAGCTGAGATGTTAATTCACAAGACAGCAAGCAGAGAGAAGCTGCTAAGTGGCTCAGTGGGTTAATGACATGCTACAGTGCTTCACCATGGGAGAAGTATGGGTTGAATTCTGGCATTGTTCACAAGTGAAAATTGGTCTGCCAATCTTAGCTTGGTCCCTGGTGGACGGTTGTCCTTGTCCTAGACCTCCTCAGATGCTGTCTTAATTTTCTGCACAGGAGAGGCTCAAGCCTGGAAGAGCAGGACGGTTACTTATAAGAGTGCAGTTGGTTTGGCAGAGTCAGAGGAGGAAATGGGCCCAATATCCTCCTCCTTTTAATCTGGCCCCTGCCAGTATCTCATTTTCACAAGCATGAAAATCCACTCGGGGCAGCAAAAGAAAGAAAGCAATAAACAAGGTCAATTTCCTTTCTGAACAAAACTACATTCCCAAAGAGCAAAGAGGGCTTAGCATTAATTTATTAAAAAGGGGATATTTGTTTGCAACAAGTCTTGCCCCCAGTTGAGGATCATGGAACCAAATGCTTAAGATATGGGTAGAACAGTCTAATGAAAACTATATACATCTGCTAGAATAATAGTATAATATATGACTGTGTATAATTTTTCTCACTATAATACTCATGCTCTTAGTATCAAGAGAATGTATACAGTATTAATAATTTTCTAATGTATTTGTGTATTTTAGATTATAAAGAGCCTTCCCTTTAAGAGAAAGACTTTCACTTAATTTACTGTCTCAGAAAAAATAACCAGGAATAGACATTTAAAAATTGCAAACAAAAGAAAATGATGAGAGAAAAAGAAACTTAATTAAAAACTTCATACACAAGGAAGTCAAAGGGGAAACAGGAGGAAATTACAGAAGTGGCTAATACTAAATATTTCCAATTTAGAAAATTTAGAAAAGGTATGGAGTAGAAACTAAAGCATTGAGGAGAAAATGGAATGAAATATAAAAAAGAATTAGGAAGGAATATCTAGAACAAAAAAAAGGTTTAATGTTTAACGAAAATTAGAGGTAAATACCTATAGAAGACTTTTTAAACTGGCACACAGTAAAAAATGAAATGTTGAAATCATCTTTGTGGATTTCAAGCTGTCCAGATATTCCAACCTCTGTAATCACTACTTTCTGGGATTATTTAATATACTCTTTCATTAATTCTGCCTTTAGCCAATTATTCCTTTTCAAATCTTTCAACTGGTATTAGGAGTGGCTCATGGAATCAATATTAAAAGAATACACGAAAGAGGGAGCTGCTACAGAAAGAATTAAATGAAGGTGGGATTTATTAGCATCATATTAAAGTAGAAAATAGAAGAAAAGCTGAAATGCAAAATTGCTTGAATAAAAATTTACTTTTAATTAATTATTTCCAGCAGCCATGATCCCTAAAAGATAGATGCATCAAGCCCACATTTTTCTTTCTTTGGAATTTTGGCTCATCCTTTCTAAAAACAGTCAACATCAGGAAGCAAACTCTATCCATTAGTCACTCCAGCAAGACTCTTTCATTCATTCATGGTCAATCTGTCCCCCATTTCCCACTTTCATTCCTCTACTCACAGCAAGTTTCCAAATGAGCTTTTAAAATTCTGTTCTCACATCAGTCTCAGCACTCTTTGGATTGTCTCCGCCCTTTCAGCCTATTCAAGTCTAATTAATTTTATTTCCTCCATACAAAGGCTTCACTGGCGCCTGTGGTCCCTGTGGTCTCCTACTCCCATAACAATTACCTCATTAGGAATTGTCAGTTCAGTTCAGTGCAGTCGCTCAGTCATGTCTGACTCTTGGCGAACCAACCGACTGCAGCAACCAGGCCTCCCTGTCCACCACCAACCACCGGAGTTCCCTCAAACTCATGTCCATTGAATCAGTGATGGCATCCAGCCATCTCACCTTCTGTCATCCTCTTCTCCTCCCGCCTTCAATCTTTCCCAGCATCAGGGTCTTTTCCAATGAGTCAGTTCTTCGCATCAGGTGGCCAAAGTATTGGAGTTTCAGCTACAGCATCAGTCTTTCCAATGACTATTCAGGGCTGATTACCTTCAGGATGGACTGGTTGGATCTCCTTGCAGTCCAAGGGACTCTCAAGAGTCTTATCCAACACCACAGTTCAAAAGCAGCAATTCTTCAGTGCTCGGCTTTCTTTATAGTCCAACTTTCACATCCATACATGTCTGCGAAGAGCTGACTCATTGGAAAAGACCCTGATGCTGGGAAAGATTGAGGGCAGGAGAAGGGAACGACAGAGGATGAGATGGTTGGATGACATCACTGACTCGATGGACATGGGTTTGAGTGGACTCCGGGAGTTGGTGATGGACAGGGAGGCCTGGCGCGCTGAAGTTCATGGGGTCACAAAGAGTAGGTCAGACATAACCGACTGATTAAACTAAACTGAACTGATGGGAAAAAAGCATAGCTTTGGCTAGACGAAACTTTGTTGGCAAAGTAATGTCTCTGCTTTTTAATATGCTTATTAGGTTGGTCATAGCTTTTCTTCCAAGGAGTAAGCATCTTTTAATTTCATGGCTGCAATCACCATCTGCAGTGAATTTGGAGCCCCCCAAAATAAAGTCTCTCACTGTTTCCATTGTTTCCCCAACTATTTGCCATGAAGTGATGGAACCAGATGCCATGATCTTAGTTTTCTGAATGTTGAGCTTTACACCAACATTTTCACTCTACTCTACACTTTCATCAAGAGGCTCTTTAGTTCTTCTTCACTTTCTGCAATAAGTGTGGTGTCGTCTGCATATCTGAGGTTATTGATATTTCTCCCAGCGATCTTGATTCCAGCTTGTGCTTCATCCAGCTCAGTGTTTCTCATGATGTACTCTGCATATAAGTTCAATAAATAGAGTGACTATATATAGCCTCGATGTACTCCTTTCCCAATTTGGAGCCAGTCTTTTTTTCCATGTCCAGGTCTAACTGTTGCTTCCTGAGCTGCATAGAGACGTCTCAGGAGGCAGGTCAGGTGGTCTGGTATTCCCATCTCTTTAAGAGTTTTCCACAGTTTGTTGTGATCCAAATAGTCAAAGGCTTTGGTGCAGTCAGTAAAGCAGAAATAGATGTTTTTCTGGAACTCTTGTTTTTTCGATGATTCAGCGGATGTTGGCAATTTGGTCCCTGGTTCCTGTTCCTTTTATAAATCCAGATGGAACATCTGGAAGTTCAAGGTTCATGTAGTGTTAAAGCCTGGCTTGGAGAATTTTGAGCATTTCTTTGCTAGCATATGAGCTGAGTGCAATTGTGTGGCTGTCAGCATTTTGTGGGATTGGAATGAAAACTAACCTTTTCCAGTCCTGTGGCCACTGCTGAGTTTTCCAAACTTGCTGGCATATTGAGTGCAACACTTTCACAGCATCATCTTTTAGGATTTGAAATAGCTCAACTGGAATTCCATCACCTCCACTAGCTTTGTTCATAATGACGCTTCCTAAGGCCCACTTCACATCACACCCCAGGATGTCTGGCCCTAGGTGAGTGATCACACCATTCTGATTATCTGGGTCATGAAGATGTTTTTGTATAGCTCTTCTGTGTATTGTTGCCACCTCTTATTAATATCTTCTGTGTCTGTAGGTCCATGGAATTTTTGTCCTTTCTTGTGTCCATCTCTGCACAAAACATTCCCTTGGTAGCTCTCATTTTCTTGAAGAGATCTATAGTCTTTCCCATTCAATTGTTTTCCTCTATTTCTTTGCACTGATCACTGAAGAAGGCTTTCTTATCTCTCCTTGCTATTCTTTGGAAGTCTGCATTCAAATGGGGATATTTTTCCTTTTCTCCTTTGCCTTTTGCATCTCTTCTTTTCACAGCTATTTGTAAGGCCTCCTCAGACAACCATTTTGCCTTTTTGCATTTCTTTTCCTTGGGGAAGTTCTTGATCCCTGCCTCCTGTACAATGTCAAGAACCTCCATCCATAGTTCTTCAGGTACTCTTGTCTATCAGATCTAATTCCTTGCATCTACTTCTCACTTCCAATGTATAATTTTAAGGGATTTGATTTAGGTCCTACCTGAATGTTCTAGAGGTTTTCCCTACTTTCTTTAATTTAAATCTGAATTTGGAATTAAGCAGTTCATGATCTGAGCCACAGTAAGCTCCGGGTCTTGTTTTTGCTAACAAGAGCTTCTCCATCTCTGGCTGCAAAGAATGTAATCAATCTGATTTCAGTTTTGACCACCTGGTGATGTCCATGTGTAGACTCTCCTCTTGTCTTGTTGGAAGAGGGTGTTTGTTATGACCAGTGTGTTCGCTTGACAAAACTCCACTAGCCTGCTTCATTTTGTACACCCAAGCCGAACTTGTCTGTTACTCTAGATATCTCTTGACTTCCTACTTTTGCACTCCAGTCCCCTATAATTAAAAGGACATCTTTTTTGGGTATTAGTTCCTGAAAGTCTTGTAGGTTTTCATAGAATTGTTTAACTTCAACTTCTTCAGCATTACTGGTTGGGGCGTAGACTTGGATTACCATGATACTGAATGGTTTGCCTTGGAAAGGAACAAAATCATTTTGTTGTTTTTGAGATTACATCCAAGTCCTGCATTTTGGACTTTCTTGTTGACTGTGATGGCTACTCCATTTCTTCTAAGGGATTCTTGCCCACAGTAGTAGGTATAATTGTCATCTGAGTTAAATTACCCCATTCCAGTCTGTTTTAGTTCACTGATTCCTAAAATGTCAGTGTTCACTCTTGCCATCTCCTGTTTGACCACTTCCAATTTGCCTTGATTCGTGGACCTAACATTCCAGGTTCCTATGCAGCATTACCCTTCACAGCATCGGACTTGACTTCCATCATGAGTCACATTCGCAACTGGGTGTTGTTTTTGCTGTGGCTCCATCTCTTCATTCTTCTGGAGTTATTTCTCCACTGATCTCCAGTAGCATACTGGGCGTCTACCAACTTGGGGAGTTCATCTTTCAGTGTCCTATCTTTTTGCCTTTTCATACTGTTCATGGGGTTCTCAAGGCAAGAATACTGAAGTGGTTTGCTATTCTCTTCTCCAGTGGGCCACATTTTGTCAAAATTCTCCATCATGACCTGATTTTAAAGCAGCCAAAATCCTGCCATGGAATCCCCTATGTGACTTTAAATGGATATGAATTCTTTGTGTATATTTAGTTTCTTCAAATAAACTTAAGATTAAGTAACAACACACACAAAGTAGTTTTTCAATAAATAATTTGAGATTATATTTCTCTTTTGCATACATGTGTGCTCAGTCTAGTCCAACTCTTTGTGACCCCATGGACTGTATCTCACCAGTCTCCTCTGTCTACGGGATTTTCCAGACAAGAATACTCAGGGGAATAATCATTCCTTTCTCCAGGGAATATTCCTGACCCAAGCATCGAATCTGCATCTCCTGAATCTCCTGCATTGGCAGGCAGATTTTTTACCACTGAGTCATCTGAGAAGCCCATATTTCCCTTTTGACTTATATATTCATTTTGATATACCAGAAGAGCTAGCATACTGCCTTTCTCAGAGTAGTAACTTAATAAATATACCTGAAAAAATGCTTACTATAAAATAATTACAACTTCTTTTTCTTTGTTAACAGATTGTCCTCCCCAATTCTAATATTGAAGACATTCAAAAAAATTAAAAAAAATTTTTTTTTTTATTAGTTGGAGGCTAATTACTTCACAACATTTCAGTGGGTTTTGTCATACATTGATATGAATCAGCCATAGAGTTACACGTATTCCCCACCAACACTAAGCAGAATCATTAAATTATCTATTCTTAATTTGATGAGGACACATTTTAAAATAATAAGACTGCATTTTGATTTTAAAATACTTCATTCAATACTTGGAAAATTGGGATATAACTCAAGTACAATTCTGGATTCTTTCAAAACAAATTGTGACAAATTAAAATTCTTTAAGACCCTCCAAGACCCTTCCTACAGAGCATAAAATCAGTTAACATTTAATTTTAGGCATAGTAGAATGTCAACTAGAAATATTTATGCTTCAAAGTAGTTGGAAAAACAACATGCCAAAATATATACCACATTTAGATTATTTGAAACACTGAGATGTTAAGAACCTGGAGCTCCACATTGGTAGGATGGTGGTCCATATGAATTCTTCCAGTCAAGTAGTTTTGAAGAGAATAAATAAGGGAACTACTCATTGAATAATTTTAATGGGATAAAAGAATGTTTGAAGAGCTACATACCCATCCCTTCTCTGTGTTTTTTGTCTACTAATGCTTAAAAACTAATCAAAGCAGGAAAATTACCATGTTCCTCTTCACTTTCTCTTCCTCGTTTAGAACCATTCAGTCTATTTCTCCTAAAATACAGGAAAGTCATCCTTTCATGTGATGGTCAGTTTCTTGAGGGGGGAAGAATGCTGTCTATGCCTGTCTTAAAGTTTAATGCTTCTCCTCTGATCTTTGATGCTCTGACTTTCTGCCCAAGAAAGAGAGACAGATGGACATGGACACACACACAAGAAACAAAGTAGAAATGACTGAAGGGAGAAAGGAAGAAACTCAAGGGGAAAGCGGTGGCCACTACTGGTACAATACATTTTGAGGGATGTATCAACAAGGGCTGCACTGTAGTTGTGGCAGGAGACAGCAGACTGAGAACACACATAACTCTGTCCATGGGAAAGCATTTGGTCTGGATGGATTGCTTCAAGAATCTGGTGTCACAAAGAAAAATGACAATAACAACAAAGACGTGAGCTATGAAATTTCCATACGACAAGGGAAAATAAATACGATTCGAGATGAGTGTCTATAGCCAAGATTACAGCCAGTGTGCTGGCACTCATCTAGATGTGGCACGCAGACTACAAGTGGCAGAAATTTATTCTTTTCAGCTCTCAGAGTAACCAGGGGGAACCTGACATATAGCTGGAACCCATGAGCACTCAAGTTTGCCCTGATTCAAATGTCCCTTTTCTATGTGTTTGAAGAACGATACCAGAAAAAAACAAAAGAAATGATAATAAAATTATTCACTATCCCTGTAGTAAATAAAATGGCATGATTTTCATGAAAAAGAAGATTAAGTTTTTAATGTCTATATTTGTTTATGTTACCATCAATTCAAACGTGAGGTTTCTGGATCAAGACAGATTGTTATTACTGACAGTAATACTTGTGTCAGTTCACTACACAACAATTTCTACCTTCTTCTGGGGTGATGCTATATGGACAAGCTGGTGTGTTTGGGTGTCACATAACAGGAGAGAAGCCATGAAATTAAGAATCAGGGATTCAATACACATGCTGTCCAGTTAACATCCTTCCTTCCTGAGAAGAGAAATGATTCTCCCTTATGCAAACAAATTCTCCTAGGGTAGAGAAAGGGAAGTTCCCTTGTGGGAAGTAAGTAGTGGTCTCTAGACGAACTGTAAGTCAAGTGTCTCCAGGTTTATATATCCTGGTATACACCCAAGGTTCCAGGTTTCCTTCCCTTTTGGAATGTAAATATATAGTTTGGGGAGGTAAAGTTCTCTTTATGGAAAGCACAATCACAGAAAACTTACCAAACTGATTACATGAATCACAGCCTTGTCTAAATCAATGAAACTATTAGCCATGCAGTGTAGGGCACCCAAGATGGACGGGTCATGGTGAAGAATTCTGACAAAAGGTGGTCCCTGAAGGAACGGAAAGCCACTTGAGGATTGTTGCATTGAGAACCCCATGAGCAATATGAAAAGCCAAAACTATGACACTGAAAGATGAACTCCCCATTTTGCTCGGCGCCCAATATGCTACTGGAGAAGAGCGGAGTAATAGCCCCAGAAGGAATAAAGAGGATGAGCCAAAGTGGAAACAGCCAGGTGTGGATGTGTCTGGTGGTGAAAGTAAATTCTGATGCTGTAAAGAACAATATTGCAACAGAAACCTGGAATGTTAGGTCCACACATCCAGGTAAATTGGAAGTGGTCAAACAGGAGATGGCAAGAGAGAACAGTGAAATTTTAGGATTCAGTAAACGAAAATGGCCTGGAATGGGTGAAATTAACTCAGATGACCATTGTATCTAGTACTGTGGGCAAGACTCCCTTAGTAGAAACGGAGTAGCCCTCACAGTCAACAAAAGAGTCCAAAATGCAGGTCTTGGAGGTGATCTAAAAAATGACAGAATGACCCCTCTTTGTTTCCAATGCAAACCATTCAATATCACAGTAATCCAAGTCTGTGCCCCAACCACTAATGCCAAAGAAGCTGAAGTTGAACAGTTCTATGAAGACCTACAAGAGTTTCTAGAACTAACACCAAAAAAAAAAAAAAGATATCCTTTTCATCACAGAGAACTGAAATACAAAATTAGGAAGTCAAGAGATACCTGGAGTAACAGGCAAGTTTGGCTTAGAGTACAAAATGAACCAGGCTAACAAAGTTTTGTCAAGAGAATGTACTGGTCATAACAAACACCCTCTTCCAACCACACAAGAGATGAATCTATATGTGGAGGTCACCAGATGGTCAATACCGAAATCCAATTGATTATATTCTTTCCATCGAAAGATGGAGAAGCTCTATACAGTCAGCAAAAATAAGACCAGGAGCTGACTGTGGCTCAGACCATGAACTCCTTATTGCCAAATTCAGACCGAAATTGAAGAAAGTAGGAAAACCACTAGAGCATTCAGGTATGACCTAAATCAAATCCCTTATAATTATACAGTAAAAGTGACAAATAAATTTAAGGGATTAGATCTGAGAGAGAGAGTGCCTGAAGAACTATGAACAGAAGTTTGTAAGACTATATAGGAGGTGGAACTATATCCAAGAAAAGAAATGCAAAAAGACAAAATGGTTGTCTGGGGTGGCCTTACAAATAGCTGAGAAAAGAAGAGAAGTGAAAGGCAAAGGAGAAAAAGAAAGATATCCTCAGGTGAATGCAGATTTCCTCAGAACAGCAAGGAGAGATAAGAAAGCCTTCCTCAGTGTTCAGTGCAAAGAAATAGAGGAAAACCATTGAATGGGAAAGACTATGGATCTCTTCATGAAAATTAAAGATACCAAGGGAATATTTCATGCAAAGAGGAGAACAATAAAGGACAGAAACGGTATGGATCTAACAGAAGCAGAAGATATTAAGAGTAGATGGCAAGAATATACAGAAGAACTACACAAAAGAGATCTTAATGACCCAGATAATCACAATGGTGTGATCACTCACCTAGAGCCAGACATCCTGGAGTGTGAAGTCAAGTGGGCCTGAGGAAGAATCACTACAAACCAGGCTACTGGAGGTGATTGAATTCCAGCTGATCTATTTCAAATCCTAAAAGATGAGGCTGTTCAAGTGCTCAACTCAATATGCCAGCAAATTTGGAAAACTCAGCAGTGGCCACAGGACTGGAAAAGGTCAACTTTCATTCCATCCCAAAGAAAGCAATCCCCAAGATGTTCAAACTACCACACAATTGCACTTAATTCACATGCCAGCAAAATAATGTTCAAAATTCTCCAAGCTAGGCTTCAACAATACATGAATCCAAAACTTCCAGATATTTTAGCTGTATTTAGAAAAGGCAGAGGAACCAGACATCAAAATGCCAACATCCACTGAATCATAGACAAAGCAAGAGAATTCCAGATAACCATCGACTTCTGCTTCATTGACTATGCACATGCTTTCAGGTGTGGATCACAACAACCTGGACCATGTTTTAAGAGACAGGAATACCAAACCACCTTACATGCCTCCTGAGAAATCTGTATGCAGGTCAAGAAGCAAGATACAACCAGACATGGAACAATGGACTGGTTCCAAATTTAGAAAGGAGTACATCAAGACTGTATATTGTCACCCTGCTTATTTAACTTATATGCACAGTACATCATGTGAAATGTCAGGCGGCTGGATGAAGTACAAGCTGGAATCAAGATTGCCAGGAGAAATATCAATAACCTCAGATATGCTGATGACACTACCATTATGGCAGAAAGCAAAGAGGAGCTAAAGAGCCTCTTGATGAAGGTGAAAGAGGAAAGTGAAAAAAACTGGCTTAAAACTCAACATTCAAAATAAATGGATTAAAAAAAAAAAAAAAACCTCAACATTCAAAAAAATGAAGATCATAGCATCCAGTCCTATCACTTCATGGCAAGTAGATGGGGAAACAATGGAAACAGTGACAGACTTTCTTTTCTTGGGCCCCCAAATCACTGCAGATGGTACTGCAGCCATGAAATTAAAAGACGCTTGCTCCTTGGAAGAAAAGCCATGACCAACCCAGATGGTCAATTAAAAAGCAGAAGCACTACTTTGCGGACGAAAGTCTGTCTCGTCAAAGCTGTGATTTTTCCAGTAGTCATGTTTGGATGTGAGAGTTGGACAATAAAGAAGGCTGAGTGTCAAAGATGTGATGCTTTTGAACTTTGGTGTTCGAGAAGACTCTTGAGAGTCATTTGGACAGCAAAGATATCCAACCAATCAGTCCTAAAGGAAATCAGTCCTGAATATTCATTGGAAGGTCTGGTACTGAAGCTGAAGCTATAGTACTTTGGCCACCTGATGTGAAGAGCTGACTCACTGGAAAAGACCCTGATGCTGGGAAAGCTGAAGGCAGGAGGAGCAGGTGACAACGGAGGATGAGAGGGCTGGATGACATCATTGACTCAATGGACATGAGTTTGAGCAAGTTCTGGGAGATGGTGAAGGACAGGGAAGGCTGACTTGTTACTGTCTGAGAGGTCACAAAGCATCGGACACAACTCATTGATGAACAACAAAAGCTTTCTAGATTTCTCACTAGAATGCCTGAAAGAAGTATGTATGGACAGGTTTATAAGACTATATAGGAGGTGGTGATCAAAACTACATATTGTCACACATCTTTAACGTCCATGGCTTGCTTATTAACTCTTGTTCCATTAATTCCTTGCTTAGAGGGCCCTAACCTTGCAGAAACATGAAAATATTTACTTGTTGGCAAAGAAAGAGAAAGAAAAAACTGAGGTAAAAAGATGGCAGAATACAATAAAAAGGGGGGGGGGTTACAACAAGTAATCAGATTCTAGGAACTAACATAAATGTTAGTCTGAGCAAGACAACCTATAGAACTCATTCAAAACTGCATGAATCAAGGTAGACCTGTGGGATTAAATATGAGAAGGCAGCTAAAACAATACAAAAGATGTAAGTAATGAGCTGAGGCACTGTGAAGAGAGCCCCGAGGAACATGAACTTGTACGAGACGAAGACCATTGCAAGGATCCCAAGAGAGAATATCCATAGGACTAAAATAAAATCAAAGGAATCTGTAGTGTTACAAAAAGTAGAAAACTTTAAGATGAGCAGGACTGTCAAATATTCTTTTAAGCAATTTAACAGAGGCAAAATATTGCTACGAAGTATAATAAATAAGAAGATATTGGCTAGAGATGTTCGTAGGAACACAAAATGTGTTCAAGCTCTTTGAGGAATGATTGGATGGCACTGATGGGGTGATACAAATTTAATTTTGGAAAGTTATTAAGAGACAGGAAAGAGTAAATAAATAACTGGAAAAAGAAACTGTGTTATGCTGACATGTTTGAAACTTCATAAATGTTGTTAACTATATAATTCATAGAGTAAGGGTCCTGAGAAGGGCTGGAGATGGCATAGGCAGAAGCTATCAGTGGACAGGCAGAAGAGTCCTTCTTTAATAATATAAAAAGAGGAAATGTCAGGCAGATATGTTCTTAGGTTCCAGGACAGAAATTTGAGAGACTTATCTTCTGATGCCTTGATTTTCTCCATGAATTAGAAGGTGGGTGATGAGGGACGAAATGGAATCATAATAAGAGTGGGTAACTATTTCAACAGATGCTATAGAGAATTGAAGAGTGAAGAGTAAAGAAACAAGGACACTTGGCTAGGCAGCGATAAATGTTGAAACCATTGTGTGATTGTTTTTTTAAGCATCACTCAGAAACCCAGCAATGGGAATAAAGAAGATAAAATGTTGAGTGTTCAGGATTGGTGTGTCTCAGGGTGTCTGTGACAGATGGACAATGGGTAAACAGACATAAGGATATCGACAAGAAAAAAGGTTGACATTACACATTTTCATGAGTCAATTTTGTTCCCCAAAGGACATCTGATAATCTTGGAGATATTATTGATTGTCATAAGAATAGGCTATGGGTGAAATAGCAGTTATTTTAAATTATAGCTCTGATATAAACTTTAGTACAAAGAACTAGTGGTCACTGTTGGCAGAATTGCCAGAAGCCCAACTTTAGGCTTGCCCTGACATTCAAAAGGAATTCCTTAGCTAAAATAGATCTAGGACCTTCCAAAATTGGTCTAGAAGTTCAGTAAGGAAGAAATAAACATGAACACACTTATCAATATGATTTTCCCACCCTCTGCGGGGCTCCCTTCTGGCTTCACTCTTTGTAGAAAGACTTGTACTTTTACAGAACTGTGGAGCTTTTGATGAATTTCTTCACCACCAAGGATCATGACTTTTTTTTTTGGTTTTTTTTTTTTTTTTTTTCAGATTAAAAGCTCATCGATCATTTCTGTTGGATGAACCTCTCTGGTATACCATCTGAAGGGTATTAGGGAAAAAAATGTCATATTCCTCTAAAGACTGAAAAAGAAACATGATATTACTGATTCAACATGATAGCTGTTTCGAAGGCAGAATTAAAGGAACATAATTTCAGCAGCTTCCTCTTTTCCTCTAATCCCAGAGTTCATTGTTATTTTATACACTGAGGCACTTTGGAACCTCTCAGATGCTTTTAATCTGGCACTTCCTAGTTGGCAATTACTACTTCATCTTCGGTCTTTATGCTCTTAAGAATTTGAGCTCATAAAACAACATTGTTCTTATAATTGTGGAAAAACCACAGGAAAAGAAAAATTCCCTGTCTTGATCAAGCCCCACTTGTGAACATTTCTATATTTATTATACTTATTATTCTTTAACATGTTTTACATTTAAGGTGGAATTGCACTCTCTTTTTGAAAAAGGGGGAGAAATCAAGAAATCATTCTCACTGAACTACACTGGGAACATACACTAAGGGGTGTAAAAAAATTAAAGCGACTCCCCATGTTGCAAAATGAAGTTTAAAAGGCGTCTGAACTAAAGCTAACATCGCATGCGGCCAATGCCCTGGCAGAATGGAGGGATGCTAACTATGCCTGCCTGCAGTGTCACAGGAGCCAATTCATGGGAGAAGAATGATGGGACTTAATTAAAGGTGGATGATGTCACTTGAAACAACTTTTGGACTGAGGTTAGGTCAGGGTTAAGTTAAATTCTATGAGGAGTCCCTCTATGCCATGTCAGTGGACAGTTCAAACAAAGTTGATAGAAGGGAGGTAAAAGCCAAGAAGTTAAAAGTCGCACAGTAAAATAAGTGTCAATGTGTAAAAAAAATGATGACAGTTTAAAGCATTTTGAATGCTGAAAATGTTTAAGCAGGAGCATCAGAAACAGGCTTACAAAAGCTGTTAGACCCCGGTAAGGGTGGAGCTTTTATAAGATATATCCAATGAATCCTGGCTCTTTGAAAAGGGCTCCATTTCAAATGAGTCACTTACATACTTTCCCCTGCACATCAAGAGCACCATCTTAAAAGGACCAAGGAACACTAGAGAAATCTCGTGGATAGTACACATTTTAATAGCATGTTAAGATTATGTAGGCAGGGTACACGGTTGAGAAATGTGAATTTGATCTACATAAGTAAATGATCTTTGTAAAATAATTTTAAGGAAGAAAAATTTACTCTTGGTACTATGAATTTTGCCTAAAATGTTTGACAAACAAGATATATCAATGTAATAGTCAAGAAATATGTATTGATTTCCCCATTGATAGACATTAATATAATGTCTGGAAATGTTTTAGAAAATGTAAAGATGAAATGGACATGACCATATCTTTAACAAGTAAGAGAAACAGGTATTAAACAAATGGTAACAATTAATTTAGGTAGGCATAGATATAAGAAGTCTATAACAGGTATAATCAATGTCATGAGGAATGATAGGTATAATCAATGTCATGAGGAAAAATGATAGGTATGATCAACATCATGAGGAAAAATTATGGCCTCCTTCACCTAGGAATAGTAACAATTATATGATAGGTATAACCAAAGTTGTGAGGAAAAAAAAACAACAACCAGTATCCTTCACCTAATTTAGAATTATAAACATGGATTATAAGCCTACCCCAGTAAGACTGGTGCATCTAACCACATGAACCAGGTCTAATCACATGGTTCCTCTAACCACGTGGACCACACCCTTGTCTAACTTAATGAAACTATAGACCGTGCCAAGTAGGATCACCCAAGATGGACGAGTCATGGTGAAGAGGTCTGACAGAATGTGGTCCACTGGAGAAGAGAATGGCAAACCACTTCAGTATTCTTGTCTTGAGAACCCCATGAACAGAATGAAAAGGCAAAAAATAGGGCGCTGAAAGACGAACTCCCCATTCGGTAGGTGTCCGATATGCTACTGGAGATCAGTGGAGAAATAACTCCAGAAAGAATGAAGAGACAGAGCCAAAGCAAAAACAATAGCCAGTTGTGGATGTGACTGGTGATGAAAGAAAGGTCTGGTGCTGTAAGAGCAATATTGCATAGGAACCTGGAATGTTAGGTCCATGAATCAAGAAAAATTGGAAGTGGCCAAGCAGGAGATGGCAAGAGTGAACGTCGACATTTGAGGAATCAGCAAATTAAAATGGACTGGAATGGGTGAATGTCACTCAGATGATCATTATAACTGCTACTGTGAGCAAGGATCCCTTAGAAGAAATGTAGTAGCCATCATAGTCAACAAAAGAGTCTGAAATGCAGTACTTGGATGCAATCTCAAAAACAACAGAATGACCTCTGTTGGTTTCCAAGGCAAACCATTCAATATCACGGTAATCCAAGTCTATGCCCCAAACCGTAATGCTGAAGAAACTGAACTTGAAGAGTTTCTTCAGCAGAAGAACAGAAGAAACTTGAACGCTTCTATGAAGACCTACAAGACCTTCCAGGACTAACACCCAGAAGGATGTCCTTTTCATTATAGGGGACTGGAATGCAAAAGCAGCAAGTCAAGAAACACCTGGAATAACAGACAAACTTGGCCTTGGAGTACAGAATGAAGCAGGGCAAAGGCTAATAGAGTTCTGCCAAGAGAATGCACTGGTCATAGAAAACACCCTCTTCCAAAAACATAAGAGAAGACTTTACAAATGGACATCACCAGGTGGTCAACATTGAAATCAGACTGATTATATTCTTTGCAGCCAAAGATAGAGAAGCTCTATACAGTCAGCAAGAACAAGACCGGGAGCTGACTGTGGCTCAGATGATGAACTCCTTATTGCCAAATTCAGGCTGAAATTGAATAAAGTACAGAAAACGACTAGACCATTCAAGTATGACCTAAATCAAATCCCTAATGATTATACAGTGGAAGTGAGAAATAGATTTAACGGACTAGATCTGATAGACGAGGGCCTGTGTTTCTCCACTTCCCCCTCCAGCCTGTGACCCTGGTGCTTCTTTTCATCACAGCCCCCACTGAATGCTCAGGGCACAGCTGGTAAGTGAATAGATCAGAGGCTCCATTCCTCCACTGAGAAGCTCGGATGCTAGTAGGAGGAGGTATAGGCCAGGTCAGGGGCAGGGGAATGTGTAGGAGTGCAAGGGCCACTCTCCTCGCCCCCGCACTGGACACATGACCCCTTTGATGGGAACCTCTCATACTGCACACCCAGCAGGGAAAGCACAGCACAGACCCTACCTCTGAGAGACTTCAGGACACCAGCATTCCGTGGGCCCCAGGAGGGAATGTGAGAGGATCCACAGGAAGCAGGGGCTTTGAGAGGGACCTTGAAGAGGACCCTCAGCCTCCTCTTGTCCACTTCAGCCGGGGGGTGTCTCATTCGCTTCTCAGGACTCCTCACCACAGCCAGTGCAGATGTCCTGACCTTGATTCCATACGAGGTCCAACAAGGTGGTCTTTGCCTCAGTCCAGGAGAAATGACGCATGTTTCTGTCACCGTTGCCACCCCAAGGTCCACCCCTCCCCTGACCCCACTGCCTATGCTCCCTTCCTCTGACGTATGTCAGTGTGTACTTGTGTGCACACGCAGAGAATCTGCTCCACATTGCCAAAATATCCTGGGGTCTCAGGACCTCTAGTTCCCACGGCAAACTACGTGGCAGGGAGACAGCGCTAGCCTAGGAGATCCTAACTCTCCCTTCATCTCAAGACTCTGCCCCTGCCGAGGCTGATTAGTAGTAACACACACACACACACACACACACACACACACACACACACACACACACACTAAATAAAACTTCACAGGCTAAAACGTATTGACTGAAAATTTATAGAAGCAATAGATAAGTTTGGTACCTATTATCTGACTCAGTTGACCAAGTAGAAATTATTATTCTTAAATCTTACAAAGACAGAATCTATAGTCATGAAATGATGATTAGGATAAGAAAACTTGACATTTATTTTTTTAAACAACTGATATCAAGTCCAACACTCTAAGGAAATGTAAAGTCAGGATTTTCCAGCCAGGAGTCCTGGGGCTGACAAACGCCCCTCCCCGCCCCCACTGGGCCTGGAGCGAGTGCGCAGGCGCGAGAGGCTGCAGGTGCGAGTGCGCAGGCGCGAGCGGCCACAGGCGAGTGGGCGGAGGCACAGGGACGCCAGAGCTCCCGGACCGCTCCTGAGGGGAGGGAAGGTGGAGACTGGGTCGGTCCCCACTGCGAAAGGCCCCGGACCGGGGAGCAGCGCAGACACGAGTAAGTGCAGCTCTATCCGCAGCCCCTCACCGCGCGCCCCCGCCTGCCCAACGGCCAGCGGCCCCCGACTCCTCCAGCCTCGGGGAGCGCGAGCCTCGCTGGGTCCTCGGGTCCGGGGTCGCCGCCACCGGCCGCAGGGTGAGGACCCCGGGCCGGGGCCCAAGACGGTCGTGGAACTGTGGGCGCCCCGCGCGCTCGCAGCCCTCCCTAACTCGGCGCCCCTCGACCGCGGGGGGCGGCCTCTGGGTCTGTGGGCGCCGCCTGGACCCGGTCGCCGCGGGCTCGCGGGTTCGGGAAGGGGAGGTGCCTCCGAGGAGCCCGAAGTCGGGGCCGCGGGGTGCGCGTCGGGCGCGTTGGGTCCGCGGGTGTGAAGAGGTCTCTGCTCCCGGATGCGCGCCGGTGATGGGGGCGCCCAGCTCGGGATCCTGTTCGCTGGCCGCCAACAGCGGGTGTTCAGGTGGGACTCCGTGCTCTTTGCTAAAGCCTTCTGGAGGATAGGCTACAAAAGGTTATTAACGTTCACTTTCAGCGTTTTCAGGCTTTATTGACGGTCACTGACTCTAAGAGCGCGTCTTGGAGGGCAGTTTGTGACATACTAACATCTAAGCAAAGTTTGAAATAAAACTATTCCCGCCTTTGTATGTTTTGGGGTATGGTGAAGAGTTTTTCTTGATTCCGTTAGGCTTTTCAAGCCTAACGACTTTTGGCGACTTTTGGCGGAGCTGCACTGCTCTTAAATGGTGACAGTATTGTCGCTAAGTCATGTCCCAACTCTTGGGACACCGTGGACTGACTGTAGCCCTTCAGGCTCCTCTGTCCGTGGAATTCTCCAGGCAGGAATACTTGAGTGCGTTGCCATTTGCTTCTCCAGGAGATCTTCCCAACCCAGGAATCGAAGCCGAGTCTCTGGCATTGTAGGCAGATTCTTTAGCAACTGAGCTACTAGGGAAGCTCCTAAGTTAAATGAGCATTTAAAAAATACTTCTTTGAGCAGTTACCATAGACGCTCAAATATTTGAGAATTTTAGTTATAGTAATGGGCGTGGTTTCTTTGGTTTTTTGTTTGGTTTTGGGTCTTTGGTTATTTTTTGTTGTTGGTTGGCTGGTTTTGGGATTTTTGGATTTCTTTGGGTCGGGGTAGAGTTTGCATCAGGAGGAGATGGTATCCAAATCAGGAGAAATGTTTATTTCATGGTGTTCTGGTATGCAGTGTTGCAGTTTAAAGTATCTAATCCTGGTTAAATCTCAGATTGGCTCCAGCAAATGGATATTTTTATTGAGAATAGTTTGGGTTTTGTTCTGTGGGTTTTTTATGTGCTTTTCTTTTTTAGTACAATCTGCTTATTTAGCATGCTTCAAATCATAATAGATTGTAGTTAACACTGGTGGTTGATGCAAGGAACAATGCTTTGTAACACAGAGATGGGTTGTCTTTTTCTACAGAAATTTGTTCTTGAGTCAGTAAATTTCCACGTAAAACTCTCAGGAGTGACTTTTGCTATAGCACTTTGGTCTCTGTAATGAGGAATAAAGCATATCATTTCACTGTTGAAGATAATGGCATATACTATAAAGATAGGCATCGGGTACATAAAAGGAATTCGAGCCTTGAGTTTGGTGAATTAGTGTCCTCAATGAAACGGCTTGTCTCTTCGAAGAGAAGGAGAGCGATAACCACATGGTGATGACCAGGGTTCTTTCCCTACCTTGAACACCAAGAGGAACGGGAGGAGACAGAGTGATTTTCAGAAGAACTGACGTTCATTTATCAACCACGTACCCTCGTTCCTTGCTGTTTCTTAATTCCCAGAGAAATTAAAAAACGTGGTTCCTAACCAGGATATTTGAATGGGAAAGGTCCTTTCAGTTCCCAGGCAGGTAACTGAATCCGTTGTATAAGCGTTCATCTGCCTGTACCTTGGAAGTAACACTGAGAAAATCGTCTTCTCTAATGGATGAAGTGGGCAGAATAGGAGGGTGGTGGAGCTTTTTGGGGCAAGTTTTCCAAAAGTTGGAGCAAAAGTAAATCAGTCTCTTCAAAGGAACAGACTCATTAGATACCAGCATTTGGGCCTTAAGGTCTTTTGCAACATCATGTAGCTTGTTAGTAAAAATACTCCAGACCAGAGAAAAGTCCACGTGGTCAAATGCTTATTGGATGAAAAGTAATGAAAGAAAAAGAACATGCTGAAGATTTTTAATATCTGGTATTTGACCCAGATCAGTTGACTGAGTACAAATAAAGGTCAGTCAAGAAATCTTCCAGAGAGAGAATTTAGTCATTCAGCTGTGATGTGGACAAGAAACCTGCTATTTATTTGTTAAAAATTAATCCCAACTAAAATACTTTGTTAATTAGCAATAAATATGGATAAACTGCAAGTAGTTTACTATGCTGTGTTTTCAAAGCAGGATCAAGGAATTAAAAGTTACTGAAGTTTTCTCTGGAAAGTACTTTCTCAACATTATTTTTCCAATATTGTAATTCTGATTGCAGTGTGTATGAATCTCAGAGTAAAATCTGTTGAGGAATTGATATTCTCTGAGGTCAAATGACTGATTCAGAAGAGCAGGGTTAAATTGGAGGGTAAAAGTGTCAATAACACAAATTGATGTCTGTCATTTTAAATGTACTAGATTGAGGGCCATTTAAGTGGATCGTATAATTAGCATAATTGTGCGTATAATGGTTTATGCTAAATTACCACACAACTCCCCAAATTTCAGCAGCACAGCACTATGGTTCCCACATCACAGCCCTGGGTGGGTATTCACTTTGGGGAGACTGCACTCCTTCAGATGGTCATTCAGGAACCCAGACTCCTCCCATCCTATACTGTCTCCCTTCCCTTAGACCTCATCCCCATCTGCATCCATCAGCAGAAGGGGTCAAGAATATGGAGAAATGCATATGGAAGTTTCTGATGAGCCAGCTCTGGAAGGATCCAGGTCAGTTTCTCTGCTGCTGTTTTGGCCACAGTCCATTTCTGTGGCCACAAGAGAGACTGGGGATTCTTCCAACTGTTCTCCCCAGGAAGGGAGAACAATTAAAGTTGTCAGCAACTTTATGAATGTCAGTCATTCATTTCGATTTAATTCGTTTTCAAATCTTTATTGGCTGTTTGCCATACACCAAGCGCTGTGCAGAGTGTGACCTGAGAATTGGTTGAGCAGCATCTTGATCTTGGAGGAGTTGTGAATCCTCAGGAGAGAAGACAGAGTATGAAGTGCCTGCCATCCTAGGAGAAAGGGATTAAGAGAACCTGCTTTGAAAGTTCAGGGAATGATTCTAGATTTGAAAGCTGCCTGGAAATGATTGATTTGGATTCCACTTTCAGAGATGAACAAGATATGATTGTGAAAGAAGCTGGCATCAGGAGCCGTAGAAACAGGTCCTGCGATACAGGGTATCATAAAGAATATCATGTCGTCATTGTTCAGTTGCTAAGTTGTGTCGGTCTCTTTGCGACTCCATGGAACTAAGAAGAGATATATCATTTTACAGCTAAAGCAGCTGAAGCCTAGAGTAGGAAGGTGACCATCCAGGTCAGGTAAAGGGGTTGAAGATCAGGTTTCAAGCTGAGAAAGAGTCCACGGGGACTCAGTCTGAGCAGTTCAAACACTGAAAGGAGACCACTAATGTTCTGGGAAGGCTGGCATCTGGCCTCAGTGTGGGATTTGAGACAGAGAGTGGGCCCAGGGGGAACTGAGCCTCCGCAGTGGGCAGAGGAGGCCACCCCATCTCCGAAAAGTGCCACTGACCTCAGAGTGGGTGGAATGAGCAGTGAATTCTAGTCCACCTGAGAAAGCAGTCCAATCTGAATAACTCTGAGTTTAGGTTTATCTTACAAACTTCTTAAGAAAGAACTTGGACAAGGCCAAGTCAAGTGCAGCCTCTTGAATTCCACACCCAGTATTCATTGGTGGAAGTGCTTAAACCCTCCAAGTGATTCCAGTATTTTAATTTTACTCTGTATTTAATTCCAACAGTCCTATGATTACTTAATGAGCAAATAACTGGAATCAAAAAGAGTGTGAATATATTTTTAATGTGAGGACAGGTGAAGTGAAGCAGTCTGGAAGAGGGAACCAATAAAAAGGGATCTTGGTAAATAAATAAAGACATCGTTTAGAAATGGAGAGGTATTTGGAAGGAAATTAGTGCCTGACACCATACTCTGCTCTTTGCATGTTTAGGAGCTAGTTTCTGATGTTATTTTCACCACAGATCTCCCTGTGGTGAATTGTATTTGACCTCCACACTGTTTATCTCCTGGACACATTGTGAAATTTTGAGAAGAAGCAGGTATTAGAATTTGTCTTGAGAGCAGCTATAAACATTTCCTGGAACCCCTCTAGGGTAGAAGAAAAAGGAAAGGAAAATGGAAACAAGGGATAAAGACAGCTAATAATGTTGGAGATACCACTGGGATTTGTGGTCTCTTTTTGAAATGGCTTCCCTGGTGGTTGAGACAGGAAAGAATCCACCTGCAATGCAGAAGTCCTGGGTTCGATCCCTGGGTTGGAAAGATCCCCTGGAGAAGGGAACGACTACCCACTCCAATATTCTGGCCTGGAGAATTCCATGGACAGAGGAGCCTGGTGGGCTACAGTCCATGGGGTCACAAAGAGTCGGACACAACGGAGCACTTTCAATTCACTTTTTGAAACTAAATAGAAGAAGTCAGAACGTGACTGTTTCTTGATCATGGTTTGTTTTCATTTTTGTCTTTTTTTTCTTACTCCTTCATCAGTTATTCCAGTTGATAGAACATTATGTCATCTTCAGTTTCAGTGTGAGTGCTTGTCTTGCTTCCATTTGTATTATTCATGCAAACGTTGATTGAACTGATGACCCCAAGTCATCAAGGAAACATTAAATACACTGATGAATACATTTCTTAATTTTAGAAAAAATTAATGAGTGAAGGTTAAAATACTCTTCTTAAATTTGTCATTTAAAAAATTCTCATATGCATACCTCATTGCCTAATACTGCCAGAAAAATGAGGAATTCCTATGTGTTAATGAGCCTGTATATTTTTTTACAGGTATGACTATTACCGAGTGTAACAGCCCAGTTTGCTGGCCACGTCCTGTCTCCAGGAAAGTTGTAGCTGCTGTTGTTTCAGGTAGTCCCTTGGGTACCAGAGGTGAGTTTATGAAGCTATACGACCTTTTACACTTATTTAAAAAAATTGAAGTGTCGTTGATTTACAGTGTTGTATGTCAGCTGTACAGGTAAGTAATTCAGTTGTGTGTGTGTGTGTGTGTGTGTGTGTATTCTTTTCCATTACCGTTTATTACAAGGTATTGAGTAAGTTCTCTGTGCGATACAGTGGGTTCTTATTGTTTATTTTATATATAATATGCCTTGCGTGATTCACGCTGGTCAGACAACGTGATTATGTTCACTTCTGATATAATCTTTTTAGGTACAGCCTTAAAGTCTTTGATAAGATATTTTAAAATAATTTTAGCATGTGTGTGTTCTAATTCCAGTGGTAGTTATTAGAGATATGATTTTGCATGAAGTATTTCTCTTTTTGTCCTTGACCAATTAAAAAAATTGTTTTTTTTTTTTTTTTTCTGATTGGTTTGCTAGATATTTGTGACTACATTAAAAATGTTAACTTTTGTCTCATCTTAAAATACGATCTGAATTAGCAATGAATATTGTGCTATACATAAGCGCTGTGACATAAATATAGTTTCTAACTTCATAAACACATAATCTAGAAGGGAACACAGACACATATGTAACAACTGCATTTGTTTACTGAGTGAAATAGTGAGATGGATAAAGTTCTAGTAAGCCTTGAACAGCCAAATCAGCTTCAGAAATAGATGTGCAGTTATTTTAAAATATTTTAAACATTTTCCAGCTACATGCAGAAAATAGTGTGAAAAAGGTATGGTTTTTACTATAAGCAATTTAGCATTTTGACATTCTGAGCATCCTCATCATGAAATTAAGTCCAGAAGGAGTTTTTTTCCATGTCTCTTGAAATGGTCCTTGTTCGTCCACAACATTTCCCATAATAACAGAGGTGCTTCCAAGGGCAGGAAACGTCAACATTATTAAAGTTTCACAAAGCAAAGTCAATTTTAAGAATATGATGTCCCCAAACTGACAAAGGTCTTGAAAAATAATTTCAAGGGAGGCATAAATTATTTTCTGCTTGTCAAAGGGCAGAAATATTTAGGTTGAGCTAATGAATGGTAGAGTTTTAGAGTGGAGAATATCCTTAAAATATTACATAGATTTATACTGTCAGTAGATGCTACCTACATGAGGTTATTTGTATTTAAACAAATTTTAAAATTAAAACTTCAGTTTCTCAGTTGGATTTGCCATATTTTAAAGATGTTTATTAGCTACATGTGGCTAGTGAATACTGCATTGGATAGTACAGATGCAAAACATTTTCATTATCATAAAAAATTCTATTGAGCAATACTAAATATATACCCAGATATTCATAGAGGAGGCAACCAAATCTCAAGGAAGTAATAAAACTTCCAGAGGTCACACAGCTGTGTTTTTAAAGAAACGCAGAATGATGCAAAGGAAGTAATAACAGAGGCATTAAAGAAACCCAGGAGGTTTCTGGAACAGATAAAGTAGAGTTTAACCGTGCAGGCTTAGTTGTTAGCAGGGTTGAAGCTCATGATCATTAGGACGACCTACCTGATTGAATGTGGACAGTTAAAATTTTATGCAGTGAATTAAAAGCAGAAAAATATTTCAATTTCAATCAAAAGCTGCCAGCTCCATATTTTTAGCCTGTGCTCTGCTTCCAGATTATGTTTATCACTTTAGTATACAGGGCACCACTCAAACCAAACCCGAAGTTTGGTTTGCCTGGCCCCAAGAAATGAAACAATCTTGAGGGGTTATGGCTATATTTGAAAAGGTTGATTTTTCAATGCATCATGCAGACTGGCCCTGTTTTAAAAGGGACTCCTGCCACCACATAGTCGAAATGTGAACTCTTTTCTCACTTGGCAAAAGTCAAAGATAGGCCCTGCCTTTTTATTATTTCATTAAAATCCAAATATTATTTTTCCATTTTCTACCTTGTTTTCATCACAGTGTGATCAACTGTAGTCAAGAAAGGAAAGGTTAGATTTATCAATCGAAGTGTGATAAAGGCCCTCTAAATAATTGAACCCTCAGGAGAAACAATCCTCATGTATTCTTTTTCTGTTGCTTCAATATCTTCATAAAAAGTCATTTCAGTATGTTTGGTCCTGTAGCAGAGATTCTGTGAAGTGCTTATCTTCCTCGGAGGTCCAGAAAGCCTGTGAGTGTGTGGATAAAGGTGGGTCTTAGAGAGAGAGAGGGAGGATGGAGAGAGACTTGATGCTGAGAGAGGACAATGTTCTAAAACCTCCTTGGGTTGAAGGTAGGGGAGCAGAAATACCCATGAGTAATCTAGAGTAAAAGTTAAATAATCAAGGAGATGAATACTCTGAAGGAATATGGTAACTTCCCTCCTAGAAATAAAAGTTACCCTTATTAATTCTCTTCCTTTTGCCCCAGAAAAGCATTAGTTAGGTCTAGAGAGGGGTATTATTGCCAGAAATGGAAAAGGCAGTTTGAAGAGACTAGCCTGGAGCAGAGAGAGCAAGAAAGCTGAGCCAGTAGATGGAAAGCAGACTTCATGGAAGTCTCCAGCTCAAGTTCTGGGAACACCAAGTTCAAGTCCAAAAGGGCCCACATGGGAACTGAGGAAGACTGGCAGAGAGGGCAAAGTTACACTGAAGGTACAGTATTTATTATGGGATTGAACTCCTGAAAGGCCTTCCAGTAGCTTCCGATCTGTTCAAGAATCCTTCATGTCCTGCTGCTTCCCAGTGAGTGGCTCACAGCTTCAAGACCTCTTCTCCAGGCTAAAGAACTATTTGTAATATACCCTGCCTGTATTTTTTACTTTGGCAACCCGGACAAGGAAAGTTGAACAATTTTCAGATTCTAGAGCTTTTGCCCCAGCCCTGGAAATGCTGCAGACAGCCAATCTCAGCTAAAGGGAGCCACTTAGCCCAGGGTCACATCACCCCTTCGTACAATGCCCTTCATCCAATGACAGGTGTAAGAATATAAAAGTTAAGACATCCTCCTGAATTGGGACATCCCCCTGAAGGGGTCATCTCATTTTAAGAACTCTCCCCCAAAGGGTCACCTGAGGTTTCCTGAGGCTGCAACACAACTTTACTTCTACCTTTGCCCAATCTGATGTCCTTTTCTTCCATACGTTGTTGATGCCAAGAGTTGTCCCTAATTAATCTCTTAGACACTAATCACTGTCTCAGGGTTAGCTCTGAACATGGTGGCATTTGTTTATGATTTGGAGTGCATACCTAGACTTTAAAGTGCAGCAGTGCCCAATTGCACAAATATGTCTTTGTATTTCTCTCTCTCATCTCTGTTTTCATTTTCTCGCTGCTAGATTAGTCAGGGGACTCCCAAGTTCTTCATTGTGTCATCCTGGTACCAAGATTCTCCTGGAAATTATAAAGTTATTCACCTTCTACATCAAGTACTTCTTATTTTTTCCCTAGAAACATAAATCATCCTTAAAAGGAATTAGAGTGTCAAATCTTAAATATATTTTAGTTTCTCCACCACTTTATACATTAAATGCTTTTTCCTGGAGACTGCTTCTGACATTGGCGTTCACTGTGCTCTCAAACTGCCTAATTTGGAAGCTACTCCTGTTTCCAAATGCTGCCTTCTGCTGGTCTCCTGAAGTTCTGAAGTCTGCCCTGCCTCCACTATTAGGTATAGTTCAGTAGTTGTCTACCTCAAGGTAATAGGGTATCTTTTGGAAGCTTTATTCTTTTTCCATTTACACAACACACACACACGTATATGATTACATATATTATATAATTCTAATACTTAAGCGTCTGTGTGACCACAGCTTTATCTGCAGCCCACAGGTTTTGCTACAGTATATTTTCATTCAGTTCAGTTCAGATGCTCAGTCATATCTGACTCTTTGCGACCCCATGAACTGCAGCATGCAAGGCCTCCCTGTCCATCACCAACTCCCAGAGTCCACCCCAACCCATATCTGTTGTGTTGGTGATGCCATCCAACTGTCTCATCCTCTGTCGTCCCCTTCTCCTCCTGCCCTCAATCTTTCCCAGCATCAGGGTCTTTTCAAATGAGTCAGTTCTTCACATCAGGTGGCCAAAGTATTGGAGTTTCAGCTTCAACATCAGTCCTTCCAATGAACACCCAGGACTGGTGTCGTTTAGGATGGACTGGTTGGAGCTCCTTGCAGTCCAAGGGACTCTCAAGAGTCCTCTCCAACACCACAGTTCAAAAGCATCAATTCTTTGGTGCTCAACTTTATAGTCCAACTCTCACTTCCATACATGACCACTGGAAAAACCATAACCTTGACTAGACGGACCTTTGTGGCCAAAGTAATGTCTCTACTTTTTAATACGCTGCCTGGGTTGGCCATAACTTTCCTTCCAAGGAGTAAGTGTCTTTTAATTTCATGGCTGCAGTCACCACCTGCAGTGATTTTGGAGCCCAGAAAAAGAAAGTCAGCCACTGTTTCCACTGTTTCCCCATCTATTTGCCATGAAGTGATGGGACCAGATGCCATGATCTTCGTTTTCTGAATGTTGAGCTTTAAGCCAACTTTTTCACTCTCCTCTTTCACTTTTATCCAGAGGCTCTTTAGTTCTTCTTCACTTTCTGCCATAAGGGTGGTGTCATCTGCATATCTGAGGTTATTGATATTTCTCCAGGCCGTCTTGATTCCAGCTTGTGCTTTCTCCAGCCCAGCGTTTCTCATGATGTACACTGCATGTAAGTTAAATGAGCAGGGTGACAATAGACAACCTTGACGTACTCCTTTTCCTAATTCTGGAACCAGTCTGTTGTTCCATGTTCAATTCTAACTGTTGCTTCCTGACCTGCATACAGGTTTCTCAAGAGGCAGGTCAGGTAGTCTGGTATTCCTATCTCCTTCAGAATTTTCCACAGTTTATTGTGATCCACACAGTCAAAGGCTTTGGCATAGTCAATAAAGCAGAAATAGATGCTTTTCTGGACCTCTCTTGCTTTTTCGATGATCCAGCGGATGTTGGCAATTTGATCTCTGGCTCCTCTGCCTTTTCTCAAACCAGCTTGAGCATCTGGAAGTTCACGGATCAGGTATTGCTGAAGCCTGGTTTGGAGAACTTTGAGCATTACTTTACTAGTGTGTGAGATGAGTGCAATTGTGCGGTAGTTTGAGCATTCTTTGGGATTGGAATGAAAACTGACCTTTTCCAGTCCTGTGGCCACTGCTGAGTTTTCCAAATTTGCTGACATATTGAGTGCAGCACTTTTACAGCATCATCTTTCAGGATTTGAAATAGCTCAACTTGAATTCCATCACCTCCACTAGCCTTGTTCGTAGTGATGCTTACTAAGGCCCACCTGATTTCATATTCCAGGATGTCTGGCTCTAGGTCAGTGTTTCATTATCATTCAATTAATGAAATTCTAATTCCTATTATGACTTTATCTTTGACATCCATATTTATCAGAAGTATGTTTTGGTTTTTTTTTTTTTAATTTAATTTGTTTATTCAGCTGCACCTGGTCTTAGTTGTGGCTTTCAGGATCTTCAGTCTTCATTGTAGCATGCAAGGTCGTTTAGTTGTGGCATGAAAACTCTTTGTTTGTGGGAACCAGTTCCCTGACTCGAGATGGAATTCAGGCTCCCTGCATTGGGAGTATGGAGTCTTAGTCACTGGACCACCATGGAAATCCAGAAGTGTGTTTTTAATGTCCAAATATTTGATAAAATATTGGTTATACATTTTAAAATTTCTTGATTATTCTGAGTCTTGTTTTATACCCAGCATTCAGTCAACTTAAAAATGTGCCATGTACACCTCAAAATTTGTATGTAAATGTGCATTTCATTCTTGTTAATGCAGTGTTTTATGCAAATGTAGGCCAAAGAGTTTTTCAATTAATTTATTTTAATTGGATATAGTTACATTAAGGATATTGTGATGGTTTTTGCCATAGGTCAACATGAAATGGCCACAGGTATACATGTGTCCCCCCCAATTCTGAACCTCCTCTCCCATTTCCCACCCCACTGTATTCCTCTGGGTTTTCTCAGAGCACCGACTTTAGGTGCCCTGGTTCATGCATCAAATTTGCACAGGTCATCTATTTTACATATGGTAATGTACATGTTTCAATGCTCTTCTCTCAAATCATCCCACTCTCATCTTTTCCCCCTGAGTCCAAAAGTCTGTTCTTTACATCTGTGTCATCTTTGCTGCCATGCATGTAGGATTGTTGGTACCATCTTTCTAAGTTCTCTCTATATGCATTAATATAGAGTATTTGTCTTTCTATTTCTGGCTTACTTCACTCTGTATAATAGGCTCCAGGTTCATCCACCTCATTAGAACTGACTCAGATGCATTCCTTTTTATAGCTGAGTAATATTTCATTGTGTGCATATAGCACAACTTTCCTATCCATTCATCTGCTGGTGGACATCTAGGTTGCTTCCTTGTCTAGCTTTGTAAATAGTGCTGCAGTGAATGTTGGGGTACATATGTCTCTTTCAATTCTGGTTTCCTCGGGGTGTATAGGCCAAAGACTTTAACAATGGTATTCAGATCTTCTGTAGTTTACTGATTTGTTGTTGTTCTGAATTATTGATCTAGGTAATTTAGATTTTATTTCTAGTTAGTTTTCAGAATTTCCCTTCATATATTGCCTCGAAGTTTAGTTTTATGACATGTTCCTTGTAAAGTAATGGTTGGTTTTATTATCCTGTCTTATCTCCAGTGATACTTTTTGCTTTCAAATCTCCCATTATTTTTTTTTCAGTTTTGCTTATTGTTTTTATGACATAAGTTTTGCATCCTTTAACTTGCAGTCTGACTATGGTGTCTTGTAAGGGGCATAGAATTAAGATTTTTGTTTGTTTCAAAAAATCTCTGCCCTTTAATGTGACTATTTACAGTTAACGTATCTTATTATAGACCTTTTACTCCTTGTTTTCTGCTTGTCCTTCCTTTTTATGTTCCTCTGGCTCTTCCTTTTAAATTCATCAAACTCCATTTTCCCTTTATTAGCTCACAATGCTTATATAGGTAGCAGTTACACATGCACCGTGACTTATTAGCTCCTTTACTGCTTCTCAAGCAGTGCTGAGACCTTAAATTTATTTTATTACTTTTTCCTCTTCCTCTTGTTTTAATGCATTCTAATTTTTATATATTTCATTATTACTCTTATGTGCAGTTAGATTTTATTCAGATTTATTCACTTACGCTTCCTTTCTGTTCTATTTAATTCCTTTGTCAAGTCCTTATTTTCCTCTATGATAATTTTCCTTCTGCCTGCGGGTCTCCCTTTCAGTTGGTTCTGATGAGAACATATTCTCTAAATTTTGTTTGTTTGCAGATTTCCTTATTTCATCTTCCAAACAACATTTTCTCTGCCTCTAGAATTCTCAGTGAGCAGTTATTTTCTTTAGCACTTTCCATTATTTTCTAGTATTAATCATTTTTGTTGAGAAGTAAGCAGTAATCTTAATCTCATGCGTTGTTGAAAGGTCAACTGTTGTTTTTCCTCTGGTTACTTCTAAGGTGTTCTGTTTTTCTTTGCTATTTGTAAATTGTACTCTGGTGGTGTTAGATATGGTTTCTTTATATTTACTCTTGTTGCGTTTTTTAGTGCTTGTTGAATTTATGGCTTGATATATTCTTTTTAGTTTTTGAGAACTCTCAGCTATTATTTCTAAATATTGTTCTCGCCCGAATCTCTCTCTTCTTTTCCCTTTGGACTCCAATGTAAACATATGATGAAAATGTTTACTGTGGCCCATATGTTTCAAATGCTCTTTTCTGTACTTTTTTATCCTTTTTGTTTTCCACGTTTAGTCTTCCTATTTTTACTGCTACTCTGTCTTCCAGTTCATTTATCTTTCTTCACCTGTGTTCGGCCCACTACTGAGTTTAATTTTGAATTCTGTCAGTTCAACTTTAATCAGTTTCTAGTTGTCTAGTTAAATTCTCTACCTTGTCATCTATTTTCCTGAACTTGGTAATATTTATCAAAATATATTTGAACTTTAATATCTAGGTCATCCATGATTCTGATTCTGTTTTTTATTCTAATTCTCCTTTTCTTGGGAGTCTTGGTGGTTCTTTGATGAACACCAGACTTGGGATATGACAAGTTGTAGAGAATCATAATGACATTCCAGTTGACCTTTGAACAACCTGGATTTAGATTGCACAGATCCACTTATATATGGATTTTTTCCCAACAACTGCAGCACTGCATGATCCGTGGTTGGTTGAATCCTCAGATGCAGAACCATAGATAGGAAGGGCCGCCTATCAAGTGATATGTGAATTTTTGACTGCATAGGGAGTCGGTGTCTCTAAGTCTTGTATTGTTGAACGGTCAACTGTCCTTTTTTCAAGAGAGAATTTCCTATTCCCAGGTAAGGAGCAGAAGGAAAGATCAGCTTATTGATCTTCAGTCATTGCACAAGCTTCATACTCATTTTCCTTCTTTATAGATGTTTCCATCAAGGTAGCTGTTTCATCAACCTTCCTAACACACATTCACGTGGACACAGATACATATAGAAACCTCCAGTGTCCTAATTCATATCATTAGCTTTCCACCGGGCCACTATTCTTTGGTGGGTTCTGAACCTCAGTTTTATCTCCTCAGCATTACAAGACTCCTGAGTCTTTGTTTTGACTTCAGTTAGCTTTTGTTTGACTTCTTAACATCTTGCCTTGTCTACCTACGTGGAAAATGTGATAACGTCAAGGGACCACTGTTGCTGAATTGAGCTCGAGTCTCTGAATCTTTCCCATCTCTGGGATTTTGATCCTTAAAATTCTAGCTGCCTTGTTATTTCTAAAGTCCAACCCTGCTCTCTCCTCAGTCCTCCAATATTGTCCTAAGATCTACTGGCTTTTCTGCCTCTTAGGAGCCATATTTGGTTTCTCATGCTTTTGATTTTCATCAATAGTTTCTAAATGACTGGATTAGATAAAGCATGTGCAGAATACTGTTCTTACTTCTATGAGTTTCTTTTCTATTTTATTTTTCTATGTCATGGCTACCTCATTAGCTTTATAATGCTCACAGTCAAATGTTGCTTATGATTTATCTGACCTTTCTAGTATGGTTTCCTAAGGTAAACTGATATAGTTGGAAGCAGAAGTCCTTACCTACTATTGAAAAATTCTGTTTTAGCTTTCTATGAATTCTTTGATTTATTTTATTTTGTCCCATCTTCCATCACTTTTTCCTACCAGAAATTCCGATTCTCACAGTTAATTTTAAAATTAAAAATTATAATTAAGCTACTATGTTAATAGTCAAGGGATTAATTTTGCTTTGAAGAAGAACACAGATTGATGAATGGAATATGGAGAATTTCTTAAGACCTTTGTCATTTCTAAGCATGGGAATCAGCCATCTGCACCGTGATAAATTAGTCAGATATGTAAGGAAGCACTCATTATAAAATCAGCATTACTCAGTAACAATCTCAAAAGTTGCTTCACTTTCCTACTCATGTTACCAATTTCCACATGTTCAATAGGAGCTTAGAATCATGAGATAGGCCATTTTCCATGTCCTATCTTAGTAACTATAATTATTGGGAAAACAAAACTATAAATAAGGATTTGCTATGAATATATTCAAACCTTTTGTTCCTAAACATCTTCTAGAAGAAGACTGAAAAGTTTGACATAGAAACACCTCTTGATAAGTAAGAAACAGTAAAATTTCTCATAATAGTTCTTTTCTGATCCCATTATGTGATTCTCAGGTTCACACAAAATTATTTTTATATGAACTTCACAAATCTTATTTTTACTATTAAATCAGTGGCCCCACTCTTTTGAAACATGGGGCAAAATAGTTGAAATTGGAACAATTTTCCAAAACCCAGGGCATATGACATATGTACCTATAGAACGCAATATTTCTGTCTGGTTCTGCAGTAGAATTTTTCATACCTGCCAGTCTAAGTTGACTATTGTTTTTACAGTGCGTTAGTAGAAATCAAATGGTAAATTCAGTCAAACAGTCATTTCATACATCAAAAAGAAAAATCAGTCAACACAACTGTCTGACTGAAATAAAGGAAGAAAACAATTCAAGGCAAACAGTTGTCCTAGGAGACTTGTATAAATGCAGTAGCGGTGTCATGTGCAGAATTAACCTTTCCCCACCTTTAACTGGAGAACATTCTGCCAGCCAATTCAGTCAGCTCAGATAAGCCTGAATTTTAATATTCCAGTCTCATCACTCTCAGTTGATGGTGACTGCGCTTCCTTCTCCTTCCCCTGTCACTCAGTGGAGAACGTCAGAGCAGGAGGACAGTGATATCGGCATACTGTAATGGCCTGCCCTGGACTCTACAGCTTCAAAGTTCTTAAGCTGACTCAGTGATCTTACAGAGTCTGGTGCAGAAGGAATATGTGAATTAAATTACAGACCGTTGACTGCCTTCTAGCACTAACATCCCTTATTTCTGGTTCTAATATATCACTAAATACTCAAGAAGAAATTTTTGAGTGTTTAGCAGAAATATGGCTCCAAAGCAGACACATTGAAAAGAAACATTGTCATCTATGATTGGTTTTAAAGTTGACTTGTCTTTTACTCATAAACAGATTTAGTGTGAATTCAGTTTTGCTAAACGTTAGAGAATCTTTTGGAGGGACGTGCCAACTCTTTTGAGTTTTTTTGCACTCTGACTTTTAAAGCAAGGTTATTTTTCAAAAAGTTTAAGGGTTACTTGAATACTATAAAGATTATTTGTATTTTTGAGTTGCCAGTTCTCTAGAACAAATTTGTGTGCTTGAAGTTCTTAACTGTAGTACCTAGATGGCACGTGGAAAGCAAGCAAAAGAGATGACTTTTCTGCTTTGAGAGACCTCTGCCTATCTTTGTAAGTAACAGGACTCATTCCTCATGAAACAATGTTCAGAAAGGAAGGAAAGGTAGTTTTCTTAGTTGAAGCTTATGATACTGAAGAGGACTCTAAGAATAGCTTCATAAAGAGGATCTGCGTAAAACAGAAGTAACCCTAGGAAACATGTATTTTCTGATGGACTCTTATCTTTGTGATGGTGAAAAGAGGATATGGCAAGGAAGTGACACTAATACTGGCGTGTTACATCAAGCTGTCTCCTGGGATGCAGGGGTAAGCACGTGGGACAATAAAAGCACTTGAGAAAGAGTCAGCTGTCAGCCATCCATCACCTAGTTTGTGAGCATACTTGTGCCTCTCCTCCTCCTTTCCTTTTGACCATTTTACTTTTCTCAGCATATTTAAAAGAAGGCAAGGTGAAAAGAGTGGGTTAACTGTCAGATCAGTCTCATTTTCTGTTTTATAGTACCTCTCACAGTTTGAGAACAGATAGAGAGCTTTGGAATAATGGGAAAAAAAGAGTCTCTTGGATCAGTAATAGACTCTCATGATATTTGGCCAATCTTGTGCTCATTTAGGACGCTAAATAGCAGTTGAATGTACCAACTTCTAATTCAGTAACTAATTAAGTGCTCCTTTAGATAATATACCTGGGTAAGGGGAAAAAAACCCTATTTTTCTTTACCTTGTCATAGCATTAATGGATGTTGGGGGGAGTCTGTGTTTATCTGTCTATCCATCTAGATATAGATACATATTTTGGATTTGCTAGATTTATTATTCCTGTACCTGTTTCCCCTCAGATGTATTCCCTCTCCCTTTCTTGCTCTGCTGACCCCTAGAAGCTACATACTGTTCACATGATTAGATTTAATGAGAATCCTTGATATGTAGTTGAGGAGCAGGAGGAAGGGAGAAACCAGAGTCTTTTTCTCTATCTTGATCTTGCTGGCATCTCTGGCAGGAATGTCTTCAACTCTTTGACTCCAGGTCCTAAAAAGCCTGTCAGCCAGGTGACCATAGATGCTGTCTTGACTCTTGGTGATATCACCTGTTTCCTTTGACCTCCAGCCTAAGAGAATAGTAGTCTTCTGTTGGTGATAATCTGTGGATTGCACACATCCCTTATTTGGTCTCATGGCTCTTCCATGACTGGTATAACCAATTCTCTGTACTTAATTCCCTTTAATCTTGCTTGTAAAATGGTTTTCTTTCCTTGGCTAGCCCCTGGGATACAATGGATAGGGCAGTTTTTCTCATGACTAACTCACTAATCAGTGAGGATCAACCAATTCCCAGTAACATTAATATCCTAATTTTACTAACTCATTAGCTGCATTTGACTAACTGTAATATCTGAGCCATCCTTAGAGTATCTTTAAGGTAGCATGATTTGGGGGGTCTTGAGAAAGGTTGTAGGACCTTTCTACCAACTTCATCAATTCTCCTTCCAATGTCACATGTATAATCATTTCTTAGTCTCACAAAATCTGAGGGATAGAGGGGGAATTATAACTCTGCAACATAGTTTCTGGAATCAGATGCAAACATTTAAAACATTAATCACACCTGTTTTTTCTAAGACAATATGAATATTTCAAATATTTGGCCTATATGAAACTTAGTAATAAATGCAATTTATAATCAGTGTCCCTATGAGATATGCCTACTGCCACATTTAATTTTTACTAACAAGGCATTTCCCCATGCAATAACAAACATGAATCATTACACAATCGTAGGGGTACAAGTAATATCAGATTTTTCATATAAATACCATTTATTTTGGATCCAGACACAAACCACCTAGTTGGGCAAATGTACAGTGTCATCTAATAGTGGGAAACCCTTCCATTATTTTGTAGACGAGATCGGAGGCTTCTTCTATACCAGAAAAAGTGAAGAGAGACTTGGTCCTCATTTGCAAAGGTCATGCCTGCCAATACTTTTTGATCAGACCAGGAATGATCCCTTTGAAGGTGGAGGGGATTCCAGAATATCATGATTTAGAATCCACTCCATAGACACAGCACGTTTAGAAATCCTTCCATACATGGGTGCCATGTTCAATTTGTAACCACTGTCCTCTGCTTCATCCTCAGTGACCTCACAATAGCTAGGGTCAGATCATCCTTGTTAGACCTTGGCACTCACTCTGTCAGCCAAGTGATATGCCAGCTTCGTAATGGACTCACTGTGAAACTGAAGCCACAGTGTAGTGTTTGCCAATTTCTGTAGTGGGACTGCTCCCATGGTGGTCAGTTTCATGTTACCAACATGATGTCAGTGAAGGCAGAGTTGGGAACAGATTTTTTTTATTATTTCCACCATACAAATTTAAGACATGTAAATAACCTCAAGAAAGAGCACAGATTATAATAAAATGCAGTATAATAATTAGGAAGTGATGAGTTTTGAATATCCGTTAGTATTGTTGTTAATAAAATTAGTTTCACAGTAAGTTTATATCATTTAAATTTTAATGATGACTGTATTTGACAACACAAAATTCCTGAAAAAGATAAGCAAGAGAATATGAGCTCTCTGTAGTACACTACCATTTGTCTTTCTCTCCTTAGATTCTCTTGGAGCCTGCCAGGCTCCTCCCGCCATGGAATTCCCCAGGCAGCAACACTGGAGTGGGTTGCCGTTCCCTTCCCCAGGGGGTCTTCTGGACCCAGGGATGGAGCGCAGTCTCTTGCACTGCAGCCAGATGCTTTACCCTCTGAGCTACCAGGGAAGACCTGGAGTGTCCCCAGTCTCCACACAGAAAGAGCCGTTGTAAGAACTGACAGCGTCGTGGTCCATGGTCCTGGGTCTGATTTCTTTAAAGAGGTGTGAAGAGGATCCTGTCTACTATGCACCTTGTCACATGGAGAGTTAAGAACTAGAACTGTGGGGCTGACTGTGCTTCTGGAGAGAAGGGAGTTAGGGTTGGAGACTGTAGGGAAGCTCATTTTTATATGTTTTTGTGAGTACAGAGCAGTAAAACACAAAATGAAAATGGATTTATCAGTAGACTATTTCACTACGTAAAATTATGACTCAGTCACCCTACTATGAACAATGTTCCTGCTGCCCCCACTGTTTTAGGATGTCACAGAGGGCTCCCTTAGAGTGCTCCCTGACTAATGTAGATGCCAGGCACCGTAGGGGGCTCCCCAGCTGGCACTAGTGGTAAAGAACCCGCCTGTCAGAGCAGGAGACATAAGATGGACAGGTTTGATCCCTGGGTCAGGAAGCTCCCCTAAGGAGGAAATGGCAACCCACAAGAATGATAGTATCAAGAGTTAAGGGTGTAAGGAAGTGACTTAAGAGTCAAGAGGTGAACCCTTATGAATGAGATGAGTTTTCTTATAAAAGAGGCCCCACAGAGATCCCTTGTTTTTCCTGCTATGTGAGGATGCAATAAGAAGTCTACAACCCAGAAAAAGTCAGCAGCCAACCATGTTATCACTCCGATCTTTTGATGTACAACTTTCAGAACTCTGAGAAAGTTCTGTTATTTATAAGTTGTCCAATTTATAGTATTTTGTTACAGCAGCCCAAGTGGATTAAGACACCAAGTATTTGCTAAGAGTGTTTTTGGATGAGATTAAAATTTAAATCGGCATATCGAGTAAATCAGATTGCCCCCCCCCCCTAATGTGAGTGGGCCTCATTTAATCATCTGAATGCCTAAATAGAACAGAAAAGCTGACCTTCCCCTGTGAAGAGGGAATTCTGCCAACTTGTGTCCTTTGAACTGGGACACTGACTTTGCTCCTGCCTTTAGACTCAAACTAAAACATTAGCTCTTCCTGATCTCAAGCCTGCTAGTTTTTAGAATGGAACATCATCATTGGCTTTCCTGATTCTCAGAATTGTGGACTTAGGCTTGAGTCTTCAGCTCTGACTTACCACCCTGCAAATACTGAGACTTCTGCATCTCTCTAATCATGGGAGCTAATTCCCTGTAATGAATGTGTTTGTGTATAAATATATACATATATTGTTATAAACACACATATATACATATTTATGCCCTATTGGTCCCATTTCTCTCGAGAACTCTAATGCATTGCCTGATATTCTTAATTTTGACTCTGTTGACCTCAGCACTCTATTATGGAACATGGTATAATTTTTATTTAGCAGTAATTACCTTATTGAATACATTTTTGAAGTAGGAGGAAAGATATTTTCTTTTTTGCAGCAATACAGATTTTTCTTTTTTGCTATAGATGTAGATCCCAATGATTATTTCAATTAGCTGATTTAGTATTGATGAAAATGATGGAGAATATTTTTAAACCAAATTCCAATTACATAATCATAAACCTTCACACTTAATTAATCATAGTTTACATGTTTGGAAAATTGAATCACTCTTAAGGAGCCTAAGTAGTTATTTATGTATACTATAGAAAATTACAGAGGCAGGAAATTTGTTGATACTCCTTTTAAGGTTCTTTTGAATTTCCAAAATATTTTATAAGGTTTAGGTTACTTTGAAGTAGGATTCGCATTTATAAAGAAGTAATCAAAGTTGAAAGAAGGAGCACAAAACTAAAAGTCAAGTCTCTTAGAAACTAACCTTGACTCTGACAATGATTAGCTTTTAACTAGTTCACAGCAGTGGATCTCACTTTCATTATGTATGAGTACTGGTAATAATCAGATAATATGTATGCTCTTAGTATTATTTCATCTATAGGCAACAGTGTGAGATAAGTTTCTTTGTTCTGACTCATCTAAACTCATCTTACTGACTTGGGTTTTTCTCATCCTACTTCTATGACCACAGAATGACTCCCTCCTCTGGCCAGACTGCACTAGGGAAAAACAAATCTGATATTCATCTGTCATGAGTTTAAATAATTTAAAAGGGATTCAAGTGTGATTGACTCTGTGTTGCTGCATTTGTTTTGCATTTTAACAAGACCGACATTTTTAGCTAAATGAATGAAACTCAAAAGTGGAATTTCAGATGACAGTATAGTTTGGGACAGAAGTTTTCTTAGCCATTTGAAGAGCTTTCAGGGTGATTGTTTATTTGGCTTACCTATAATATTGAGAGAAGAATGTACAAGTCAGGATTGGCCAAGAGATAGAGGAACTGCTGCCAACCATACTTCATTAATTTTTAATCAAGTATTATGTACTAGGCATTGTGCCGGTTCATAGGTATGTAGGGTTAGCGAAGATGGTGCATAGAACTTATTAACTACTTGTGCTTACTTGTGACCATGAAATCTACAAACTTAGAGAAATATTGAAGACCCCAGGCCCACAATGCCCTACATCGCATAACAGTCATCTATTCTTACTTGATAGAGTTTGAAACACTGTTAAAAGCTGGAGGAAAGATTAGAACAATTCTTCATATCTTACTTCAGCCCTGAAATAACCTCCACATTTTCTCCTGTATCTATCTTTCTTTCTTTTTTTTTTTTTTTGTCCTGTTTTGCTTTAAGGAAGAAAGGGCACTTAAAACAGTAAACAGGGTGATTGAGATAGAGACAAGTAAAAAAATAGTATCAATGCATTTTGATAATTGATCCCTCAAATTGTACAAATAGTATGAGATAATTGTATAATTAAATTGTAAAATTGTATAAACGTGTATGAGATTAAGTTTAATTGAAAAGAGTGTTACTGAAAATGATTAAATACCAGTTAGCAATATTTATCTGCTACTATTCAAAGTCACAAGCTGGACACTAATAGTAATGCTCAAATTTATAATCAACAGTAAGTAATAAATAGACTAGCAAAAATTCTTTTATAGGACTTCTATAGCCTCTTAAATTAATTCACCAAAACTCAAATACTGTCCTTGATAGCATTGGAGATGAAAGCTTTACTTTTTAATGGGAAATCTGCATCTCATTGTAAAAATGGAACACTTCATTCCTGGTCTATACATATTTTCAGAAACAGTAGTTTTTGGATTGCCAAATACTTCACATAAAGACAGTCTTGAAAATTCATTTCAGGCATAAGACACCTATATATATAGAAAGAGGACTATTAAAATGAAATAACCACTTCCTGGGACCAAAAGGTTATAATGATGAAAACTCTTCAAAGTGATACCTTTTGCCTTATGTTTTGCAATCCTAAGCCTGCAAGTACAAAAAAAAGATTGAAGAGTGAGAAATAGATACAGTTTATGATGATTATTGATATAATTGCAGTTCCTGGTACTACTTGGGTCAACTATCAAGGAGCAGGGAGAATTTCGGCAGTAAAACAGTCTTATCAGATTTATCAAATTTTTTCTTAAACTTGATCATTAGTGTCTCCTACATGCAACCATTATTACATTTTTCCTTTTGACATTTTCCTGCTTTGCTAAGAAAGAAAATATATATTAGACTGGTAATATAGAGCCTCAAGTTTTGGTTCCAAGTTTGTGATTTGGAATAAGTCCTGTATCTTATATAAGCCTTCTATTGTAAAAGTAAAACTTCCATTTCCAAAGTTTTAGAGAACAATATTTACAGTGGGTTTAAGTTTATGAAGATTTTTTAAAAGTCCTATATAAGAATTCCCTCTAGATTTGATTATATTGACATTTGATTATAAATTTAGAAGGTGGATCATGACCCCAGTTACCAGTGCTGGGTACTTTCTACAACACCAAGATATCTCTCACCTTGAAGATCAAAAAAGTAAAGTGTGTTCAATTCAGATTGATCTGATCTGACACCTTGGTGTTGAGACTCAGGCTAACTAACATTTGTTAATGAATGTAAGCTGTCTCTCAGAAATGTGAGTAGATCCGTTGGTATTTAGATTGAGTTTAAAGTCAACCAGTTGGAATATATATTTCACAAAGTTACATGCGTTTGTAGATCAAATGATCCTGGGATTTCTGTGACTTTGTTGTGAAATGCCTAACTGATAGAGCCTCAGAAATTACCTGTAGTTTGTGTAGGAGAACATAAGGACAATGTGGCAGATGTGGCTAATGGACTGATAATGAAAAGTCATACTTTCCTGAGCTTGTTTGCAGAGAGATGGGGCCCTGTGGCTGCTTCCCCCTAAAATGAATGTAAATGAGAGCAACACACACATCTTCAGGGCCAAAGCAGTTAAGGACAGATGCAACTTTCCTAAGGTCTCTTTTCTCCAAATACACAGTGAGAGGATCCCAAAGACTGAGCCGAGGACAGGATTTCTGAAGGCCGTTAAATGAGGAAACCCCACCTGGCCATTCAAGTGTCAGAAATAACATCTGTTGTGTGAAGGCACTAAACTGTGGAGAGTTGCTGGCCGTACTGAATTATTACCAGACCTTCCTAATACAGAATTTGATTTTTTTTCTTTTCTTTTTTTTTTTTTTTTTTTTTGCTAGTGATAGCACTAACTCAAAGATATTTAAGGGCTGAGGAAGAATGATACCATCAGTTTGTTTGCAGTCTCTCAGTTTATATGGTTTACGTTTATGTTTTTGTCCTGTTTATGCTGTTTGTCCCTACTGGGGAGTTGAGGGGCACAAATCCATAAAAACTTTACTGGAGAAACCGAGGGTTTAGGGGACTTCCTTAGAACACATTGCCAGTGAGTGTCACAGTGCAGTGGAGATTTGTAACTCAGGCAAATGGATCCAAAGCCCACACTTTTCCAAAGTTCTTCAGCCTGAAAAAGCCTACAAGTTAGTTAATCCAAGAGATCCATGGTGGTACAGATGCAGTCTTAAGGTCCAACTATGTCCTTCCTTTGCAAGTTTTATTGAGGTGTATTCTATGTAGAGGAAAGTACAAATATCATGAATGTTTCATTTCAAAGACTGTGACAAATAAAGCACAACTGTGCACCCATCATGCAGATGAAGGCGGAGCCCTCCATACCCCCTGCACTAGTTCCTTTCAGCAGCTCCTCGCCTCCTTTAACCTAGAGACTAGTTTGACTGCATTGCATTTTATATAAATTTGGTAATATAGTGTGTATTCTTTGGTGTCTGGCTCTTGTTTTTTTGTTTTTTTTTTTTGGCTGATTAGCGTATTTAAGAAAGCCTCACTGTTGGGTGAAGTGAAGATGATTCTTTTTCATTGCTTGTGTTTTCTTCTTGTTTGTGTAAATCACAATCTGTTAATCCATCCTTCTACTCACGGGCACTTGGGTAGTCTTCACTTTGGGTTTATTGGAAATAATCATACTCAGTGAGTCCCACATTTTCCCAAGGGAGCACACAAGTGACAGGACCAGAGGGCGCAGTGTCTCCTGCTTGCCGCCTCCCCTGCGTCCCAGCCCTTCACGTTTCGCTGGTCGGACTCTTAAAGGAAAGGGAACTAGAGGACCCTTGGCATCCACCTTCTATCTGATTTTACACTGTGTGTTTTGGTATTTTTACTCCTTGGATACTCTGTATAGGTTTACCTTTTTGAGTATGCTGAATGTAGGAAGTCTAATTTTAATTTATTCTTTATATACAATATTAAAACAATTAATAAACATTTCAAAGTTGAAAATATCAATTTAGTATACAGAAAAGATCATTGGACTTTGAATTCTGGAAAAGTAGATTTAATTTCTATCTCAGGGACTTTGTTTCAAAAAAACCATCTTCAAGACTAAAATTTGCAATCTGCGTGATGGAGCTATATTCCTGCTGCAGAAACTTTTAATTGTGCAGATGTTACATTTGTGAATGTCTTTGGTAATCCTAAGGGCAGTACACAAATATTGGTCATTATTAGGGATAAACTTGCAAAGAAAGTGGGTGCTAAGTCTGAGTGTTCATAATAGCTGAAACAAATCTAAGGTCGAATTTGTTGAGATTTTCTTCATTTAATTTTCTTTTCTGTGTGTGTGTGTGTGTGTGTGTGTGTGTGTGTGTGTATGAATGTATGAATGTACTTTTAGGTCTACTTTTATTTAGTTAGACAAGAGAGTGAAAGAAAAAGAGAGAAGGGAACGCTATCCAGGAAAAATGAAGCTTAAAATTCTTGCCACAAACTAGACAGGCTCCCCACAGAGTGAGGTGTTACGGTTATGGACATCCGTTGCCCCCTCTCTTGGGACTCATAAACTGGCTAGATGTCCTCCAATTTCTACCCCAGACATAAAACAGCTCGGGTGCATTGTCAGCAGTGATTACACCCTCCCCAAGGGACCTGAAGTTTCAAGCACCCACTCCTAATCTCCCTGCTACAACAGAAGTCCCCTGCAATCAGACAAATTTGTAGGTCAATGAGTTGAAAATTGGTTGTCTTTAACTTTCTGATTTTTAAATACATTTTGTACAAATTGGTTCCAAGGAAAAATACGATGGGATGGTGAAAAATAAGAGCTGCCACCTTGCATTAATATTCACAATATTGTCGTCTACTTACTTTTGGTTTCTGGATTAATGTAGCTCTGACTTGGCTCCTGTCTCTGTCAGTAATAAAAAGATAATAAAATGGGTAAATGGAAACCAGAGAATTTGCAAGCTGTATGATAAGTGTGGTTTTTCATGTTTAAAAAAAAATGTTCATCTGGGAACAAACTAACTTAAAGATTTTAAAAGCCAATTTCAGCTTAGCGGCTGGGGTTTGTTTGAAATCTTAACCACTGACTGAGGTGTGACACTTACATTTGATACAGTAAATCTTGTCGACTGTTATTTTAAAGGACTGAAATGTGCTTTTATTGCAAAATCGTCTCAGATAAAAAATACATTTTTACAATCTCACTCTGTCATAAACTTTCATGTCAGGTTTTGGCTCTGCAATGCATGCGGGGGAAGCATTATACAGAAATAAGAAGGAGACATGTATAATATTTTATTTTCCATTTTAAGAGAGGAACAGAGATGGTCTTATACCATTCTTGTTATCAAAATACTAAATATTACATACTTGATCGGAAATGATCTGTAAGCATATCTCAAGTCATAAGACTATTGCTTATTGTTGCAGAATCGTTTTCTTAGTTTGATATACTATAATGTCATATATATAAGAAGTTCTGTGAAATGTGTTTATACTTTCTCTCACTTATCATATTTCCTGAAATAATTATTAAAAACTCCAGGCCAAAATTCTACAGGAGAGGGGAGCTTGATTTATATGATTCTCACACTAACATTTCAAAAAATTGAGTTTCTCAAAAAAAGTTTTCAATGAATTGTGTTGTAATTACTTAAACTGTAGATTTCTCACTATTATAAGTCCTATGATTTCAAGTTTAAAAGTACTTGAAAAGATTCCATTTATATGAATAAAACGTCTACTCAAGTCTGTGTTTGAGAATGGAAGGATACAAATTTGAAATGACATTGATTAGCACAACCATTGGCATATTTGTCAATAGATATCAATGATAGAAAACAAACTGGCAAGCAGTTTTTGTCTCAGGGCCATTTCTTTTTAGAATATATTATTTGTTTATTGACCTTAGAAATCTGGGCACACATTAAAGCTTTTAAACATAAAATAATGATGGTGGGAAAATTAATTACAAGGCATTGCTCACATGTTTCAAAACACCAAAATGCTATAATTCTCAAAGAGAAGTCCTCTGCCCTTAGCCTTAGGATTTTAGGGCTTCAGTGTATTTATATATAGGCATACCTCAGAGATTCTGTAGGTTCAGTTCCAGACCACTGCAGTAAAGCAAATATGATAAAGTGAGTCACATGAATTTTTTTGGTCTCTTGAGTGCACAAAAAAGTTATGCTTACACTATACTGTAGTCTAGTGTGCAACAGTATTATGTCTAAAAAAGTACATACCTCAGTTGAAAATACTTTATTGCTAAAAAATGCTAACCATCATTTGACAACGCAGTCTTGCCACAAACCTTCAATATGTGAAAACCACAATGTATGTGAAGCTTGATAAACTAAGCACAGTCAAATGAGGTATGCTTGTATCTGTATATTCACAAATAAAGAGGGTTGTTCATATTGTTCCTTCCCTTACACTGGCACTAGAAAATGCTCTTAGGGTAATTCAAACAGGATAAGGAATGTTAAAGTGCTTTGCAAGCTAAGAAAAAAAAAAAAAGCTTTGACTCCTGTGCCACCCCCCTGAGTTTGGTATACTCTTCACATCTGTTGACTTTTAGAATGACTTTTGTGATTATTTTTGCTTGACATGAGAGTCTCAAGTGAGCTGTGATTTCCACTTGATATGTGGGTGTTGAGCGCTTCCTTGGTGGCCCAGCAGTGAAGAACCCACTGATAATGCAGGAGACACGGCAGGAGCTGAAGGTTCAGTCCCTGGGTCGGGAAGATCTCCTGGAGAAGGAAATGACAGCACAATCCAGTGTACTTGCCTGAAAAATCCCATGGGCAGAGGAACCTGGTGGTATCTCTAAACAGTTCAACATGACTTAGCGACTAAATAGCAACAACAGCAGCAGAGGCCAACTCGTTCATAAGATTTCTGACACCAGATGTCTGGGATTTTTCCCACGCTGAATCTCCAACACCAGCTTGATATCCTTTATTCAGTTCTGACACTAACCAGCGGTAGCATAGAGGCTGCTGGTTAAGGGTTGTGAGACTGCCCCTCCCCCAACCCCTAACTTCAGATACTAATCACTAGTAGTAGATCCTCGGGTTGCCTAAAATTTCTGACCAACTTGGCTGCAAATTGGAGGTTCCCACAGTACCCTCCCTGGATTCAGTAATTTGATCGAGCAGCTCATAGAGCTCAGGAAAACAGTTCACTGATTTTATATTTTATAAAGGTTACAAATGAAAAGCTGGATGAAGACATACGTAGGATGAGGTCTGGAAAGGTCTTGAGTGCAAGAGTCTACCTTTTATAATTGAAATGCGCTGTCCTCCACGCACGTAGGTGTGTTCACTAACGGGGAAATACTCTGAACCCAGTACTTTTAGGGTTTTTATGGAGGATTCCTAATGTTAGCATGATCACAAACTGCACTTCCAACCTTTTCCCCTCCTGGAGAATAGGAGATGGGACCAAAAGTCCCAAAGTTCTGCTCCCAGCTTGCTCTTTCTGGTGACCATCCTCCATCCAAGAGAACAGAAAGATATTCCTATCACCTAGGAAATCACAGAGGACTTAGGAGCTCTGTGTCAGATGGTCCCATCACTCAGTAAATTAACGAAAGTCTCAAGAGCTTTGTGTCAGGAACTTGGGTCAAAGAGTAATGATAGTATCTCCCTCTACAAGTCCAAGAGATCTGTGTCAGACACTGGGGCCCTGACCAATATATATGCATATATATAATGTTTGTTTCTTATTTTACAGAGGGTCTACACTGCTGAAGAATGAGACAGCTAGGCTTTTAATCTAGGCTTCCATGATAAACTCAGGGCACTGAGTTTTCTATCACATTAAAAATTCTAAGGAGATACTAGCATCATTAAAATCTTATTTAATTATACTTTTTATTAAGAAGTGTTAATGTGGTTACCGAGTGCTGCTGGATTGTTAATAAATAATCTTTCCAACAAGAATTTTATGATCATGATATACTAAATAGAAAAGCTCTTTAGATTTATCCATGTTATGATTTTGAAAAGTAGTCAAGTTAGGTATTTCTGATGTCAGAAACCCAGTAAGAGTAAGCTGCTGAATTCAAGTTAGTAAAGATATTGAGCCATTTCTTATCTGTATGAACAGCAAGAATCTGAAAGCATAATTCCAGCAAATACACTCTTTGAGAATCAGCCCATATGTCACTAGAAGTCTTAATATTTAAGGTGAACTAGAAAATAAGACCAGAAAGATTTCATTTACTTCCAATCTAATTCAACAAACACTTATTGAACTCTTATTAAAGGAAGGTTCTGTTTCAGAGACTGTGCATATATAGATGAATAAAACGAAAACAAACAGAAAAATCCGACTCTTGCCGACCTCATCCGCAGCGTTTATGGTGGTTGAGCTTGCGCTACGTAAAGCCTGTTTCCTCTGGTCTGCCTTACTTAGACCAGGACAGAGACTCTGGGTACCTGCATGTTCCCAGTGAAGATTAAGACCTCTGCAGGAAGAGTCGACAATGATTTGCGGACCTGCTCAATCATTTCCTGCTGATTGCTATTGAAATTCCTTGGAGACTGACACTGGCTTACACATAGCTATCGCTATAGTCCCTACACACTTGTTGCTCAAAGTATGGCCTGTGGGCTAACAGTGTTTGAGTCTACTTGAAAAGTATAGATGACAACTTTTCTCTGTTTGGTAGAATTCACCTGTAAAAGCTATCTAGTCTTGGCATTTTGTTTTGGGTGCAGTTTTTAAATTATCTGTTCTGTTTCATTACTGGCAATTGGCCTGTTCCTATTTTGTATTTCTTCCTGACTCAGACTTGGGAAAATGTGCTTTTCTAAGAATTAGTTCAGCACAGAGGGCCTTGAGACAACTCAAACTCTTTATTTAGTACTGAATTATGATTGGGTAAGTGTGTATGTTTCATGCTTAAGTGATTTTTATCCCACTTGTGTGTTCTTTTGGAGTTTAGATACCTAAATGTATTAATGCAGACCAGGTTATGTCCTGTACATTCTAGGTAAGCATTGTGATGTGTGTTTACTGAAAATGCCCAGTGCAGTCAGTGAGTTAGAATGCTGTCTCCTGCAGTAGCTGGTCTCTGTTAGGGTTCCATAACCAGTCCCAGCTGCAGCTTCTCTCAGAGTCACTCTGTCTGACGCTTCTGGAGACGCCGTGTGGAAACAGAGCTTCGGGCGCTGAGCTGTGTCTCCTGTGCGTCGTGGGCTCAGTTTTGTCCAGCTCTCTGTGGCCCCGTGGAGCGCTGAGTTTCACATGGTCTCAGTCCTTCCTCCTCAGATCGAGTGTGTTGTTTTATTTAAGATCGATGAAACATATCTCATTCCTGTCATCTATTATTTCCATTATGTAAGATACTTGAAATTTCACTTTTGTATTTCCTCCCGCAAGTGGTTAATTCTATATTTATGTATGCATTAACTTCTGAAAGATTTGCCTTCTTACAACTAGAATACAAGTCCCATGTATTTAGAGAACATTCGCTTTGTTAACCATTATGCACCAGTTCCAAAAACTTGACTCAACCTATAGTAGTTATTAAAACATATTTATTAAAAAAAATTTTTTTAAACATATTTATTGAATAAATAAGTACATTCCCATACTGTCAAATACCTTTAAACCTCTTTTAGGAGTAGATTACTTATCATATTATGAATGATTTAGTTCAAAGCCCTTCTACATGTTCTGTTTTTCTCTTTAAAATGCTGTCTTTATAAAATGTGGCAAATTTTACTGCTTCTCTAGGCTGATATGATCCTCTGAGTTTCATTTTTCCATTTTAGATAATTTCTACACTAATTAGAAAGCAATGAAAAACATACTATTATTTTTAGTCTCTAAAGCATGAGACTGTAGTGCATTTGTTCTTCCACTATAGTTATTTTTAAAATAAAAGGCAGTGTTTCAGTTTCATAGGTTTCTCTTAACTGCCTGGTGAATGCAGTCATTCTTTTGGGAGGTACTTTCTGACATATACTTGGAGAGTAGAGTATAAGAGCCTGTCTTTAAAAACTCACTGTCCAATAGAATATAAAAATCTTAAGGGGTGTGCCAACAGCCCCTAAAGATCAACAGAAAATCCTGAATCCAGTAAAGCTAAATTTATTTGACATATTGCAATAAGGGAAAATACACTATAGCTGTCACACTCTTGGTAACATCTCTGAAGGGGAAAACCGGGGAGGTGGGGAATAGTTGCATGGTTTTAGAATTTTAGAGAGTAATTTTCAGGTGAATCTTGCAAGAGAGGGAACCAGCTGGGACCGGGCAGAGTTTATGCTGTAACTGCTTTGGGTTGGCACGTACAGGGAAGTGAGGGTTTTGAAGTGCGGTGTGACAAGTAAGTCTCGTCTCCACAAGTCAACTGCTCTTATTTGCTCAGCCTTCTCTTCTAGGAGGGAGTATTCCCTGGAGCAAAAACCTAATTTTACTTTGCTTATTCTCAGTATTGTTTAACATAGTCAGAGGAAGTTTGCTCAGTCTCTGTATTGTTTAACACAGGAAGAGAAAATTATTTTGGCATCAGGTTTCAGTCCTTCGTTTTTGTGATTTATCAGCTTTGGCTGAAGAAGACTATTATCATCTGATCACATGATAAATTATATATGTATCACTGTTTGAGCTATCCAGCTCTTTGGGAAAGACCCTGATGCTGAGAAGGACTGAGTACCGGAGGAGTAGGAGACCAGAGAGGATGAGACAGTTGAACGGCGTCACCAGTTCAAGGAGTCTGAGCAGACTCTGGGCGATAGTGAAGAGCAGGGAAGCATTCTGCGGTCCTTCAGGGCACAAAGAGTAGGACATGATTGAACGACTAAACACCAGCAGCACTGTTTGATGTTATGGCTGCATATAAAGTTTCTGATAATAATCACTGCAGCTGTTTAAGATTTTCTTCTCTATTGGGGGGCAGGTAATTTATTATATACATATTGTTTGATGGAATTGCAGCCATGAAACAATATTTAAGACTGAAGATTAAACAATTGAGCACTACAACACAGACACATACTAATATGAATTATTATCATCAGAACTGTGGTTCACTTCTAAGCCAGAAATAGTCCTCATTCTTGAGAATAGATCAAATCCCACACCCACATTATCTCAAATTATGTATGGGTATTTCTTGTGTTTGTCCAGTTTTGGCATCAGGGTAAATTGAAATAATAGAATGAGTTGAGAAGTATTCTGTCCTCTTCTGTTTTTTAGAAGACTGTGTAAGGAATTGGTCGTGTTTTCATTAACTGTTTGACCATAAAATTCTTTGGAATTCAGCCTCAAAGCAATCTGTACACTGCATTTTTAAAAAATTGTTCATCAACTCACAAATCTACAAGTTATCTGAAAAGTTTATCTGTAAAACTCTACCTTTCCGTAGCTTCATCACATACTATGGATATTACCTTAGCACTTTATGGAGCAGTGTCACATACAAAACAAATCCCCTCTTCTTTTTCCTGAATGTAAAGTATTGTTGATTTGTTACATTGAACTCATAGTGAGCAGCACTATAAGTCATGCTTGAATGAAGCTTATCTAACACACCTTTTTTCCTAAGAAGCACATCACAGCCGTCTTGTGCTTGTAGACAGCACTTCACTACAGTTGAGGCCATTTAAAATAGCAAAATCACAAAAAAGCACAAGAACATGAAAAACTTGACACTAAGTATACGTCAGAAAAGAAACTTGTTCCGTGTGAGAGCTGAAATGACAGGGCAGTGTGTTGCCTGATTTGACCTCAGTTAGAACATGTTTTGGGTGACTCAGATGATTCATTACTTTTTATATAAGTTTGTAAATGACTGTGAACTTGCGCTGAGTGTCCGTTTGGGGGGTTACAAACACATTTTGCAAGTCGTCAAATTTGCAAATGCAGAATCCATGAAGAATGGATCCGTACGTTAGTATGCTCAATAGTGTCCTACATTTCTCCAAGGCTCTCTTCATTGTTCCTCATTCTTATTTTTTTTCTGCTCTCAGATTCTGTGATCTCTATCAGCCTGTCTTCGTGTTTACTGGTTTATTCTTCTCCTAACTCCCATTTCCTGTTGACCCCTGAAGCAGAATTTTTGTTTGGTTATTGGGCTTTTTGAACTCCAAAGTTTCCTTTTGGTTCAACTTATCATTTCTATTTTTCATTGATCTTTTCTAATAGATGAGACATTATCATCATATCTTCCTTTAATTCTGTAAGTGTGACTTTCTTTAGTTCTTTGAAGGTGTTTGTAATAGCTACTTTAGAGTTTCTCTCCTCAAAGTACATTTGGGCTCTCTAAAATGCAGTTTCCTTTGCCTGTTCTTTTAAATCCTGAAACTATGCTTTCTTGTTTATTTGCCTTTCTCATAGTTGGTACTTTTTTAGTTCCAAACTGGATATTTGATAATACATTGTAGCAGTTCTGATACTAACTCCCTATTTCTAGGGCTATCATTGTTAACTAGTCTACTTGTTTGTTGGCATTTATTTTCTAGTTAGTTGCTTGTTTTAGCTGAGTGAAATTAGTTTTTCCCCAAATGTGCAACCCTTAATGTTGAGCTTAGAGAGTGCAGGCTTGAGTATGACTCCTCCTACCCCACTGGGTTAAAATGGTTTTATCTCTGTCCTCTTTGATTATCTCTTTCAGTGAACTCCCTTTGAGGATACTGCTTTAGTTGCAGATGGCATATCTGCATTGGTATCAGATGCCACAGTTAGCCTATGCTAATTTCTAGCTGATTGCTCTATTGTTTTGACAACACCCTGGTAAATAAATTACTCTGAAGTCTGATCTGATTCTGCTTGAACAGAAACAATCTGATTCCAGTGCTTCTACAACTTCTGTAGGAGTTGTCTTTGAGGTCACATTTTAAGGCTTCCGCCACCCCCAGGAGGACCCTGCTACTTCTTTCCTCAGTTATTTCTACTAACCTTCTAGCTGTTCTGCCTTTTCTCGTATTGCTGTTACAGAGCTATAAGCCCCAACTAATTTACTTATCACCAAAATCACCACTGGTGATTCCAGTGTCCTTAGGCTTGAACTTCTCCACACTCCATTCAATATAAGATGAGTCCTCTTAAGGAGAAGTATGGAGTGCTCTGTGCTTTTAGGCTTCCTCTTCTTCCCGGGCAGAATGTACCTGCTACTGCTTCAGAGTTTAAGGTGAGGACAGCACCCTGTTTCTCTTGCAGAGACACCCATGTTCTATGAGCAGAGTTCTAGGCAAAGATACTGTATGGTCGTCTTGGCTTTCTCCTCCTAACATGGAACCTCAGCTATACTCGTGTACTAAGACGAGGATGCTTAAGGTCTAGTATTCTCAGCCTGTCATGGCTGCTGTGGAACTTTTGTCCTACAACAAGGCCCAGGTAGAGGAAGAGAGCCTCTACCTTCTCAGTCATTTTTGCCTGAAATAGAGCTTTAGCCACATGAAGCTGGGAGAGGAAGGGATGAGAAATAGGTGGTCTGCTCCTCTTGGCAGATACCATAACCCTAGGCTTGGACTGTCATGAAAGACTTACTCCATCTTCTTAACTTCCCAAGCCTAGATTAGACCTCCTGTCACTATACCTGGGAAAGGAAGGGGGCAAGGCATGGTTCAGATGGCACTGACTCTGTTCTTCTAAAAGTTAGCAGATTTTCTTGAATAAGTATTTCTCCATTTGTTATATGACCTTAGGATGGCTTCCAGACATATTTAAATTGTTTTCCATACTTTGATCATTTGTTTTTTATTGGGAAGAGGATCCACAGAGTTCCTCACATCACTATTCTAGAAGTGCTTCTGACTTGACTTTTCTGGGATGTGTCACTGTTTATAACATCTTTGCATGAAAAGTTCCCTTGATATCTCTAATTTTCTTGAAGAGATCTCTAGTCTTTCCCATTCTATTGTTTTCCTCTATTTATTTGCATTGATCACTGAGGAAGGTTTTCTTATCTCTCCTTGCTATTCTTTGGAATTCTGTATTCAAATGGGGATATCTTTCCTTTTCTCCTTTGTCTTTCACTTCTTTTCATAGCTGTTTGTAAGGCCTTCCTAGACAGCCATTTTGCCTTTTGCGTTTTTTTCTTGTTGATGTTCTTGATCACTGCCTTCCCTGCAATGTCACAGACCTCTATCCATAGTTCTACAGCCACTATCAGATCGAATCCCTTGAATCTATTTGTCACTTCCACTATATAATTCTAAGGGATTTTATTTAGGTCACACCTGGATGGTCTAGTGGTTTTTCCTACTTTGTCCAATTTCAGTCTGAACTTGGCAATAAGGAGTTCATGATCTGTGCCAGAGTCAGCTGCTGGTCTTGTTTTTGCTGACTGTATAGAGCTTCTCCATCTTTGGCTGTGAAGAATATAATCAGTCTGATTTTGGTATTGACCATCTGGTGAAGTCCATGGGTAGAGGGTTCTCTTGTGTTGTTTGAAGAGGGTGTTTGCTCTGACCAGTGTGTTCTCTTGGCAAAGCTCTGTTAGCCTTTGCCCTGTTTCATTCTGTACTCCAAGGCCAAATTAGCCCAGAGACTTTGAAAGATGGGGCCTGACTGTTCTCTAATTGTGATATACATCTATCATCACCGTGGTGGTTTGTGAACTTGATAACAGCTGTGAAGTTTGGCACTTCCTCACAGTTAATACATGCCGGTATCTGAAATTTGTTTGTTCTGTTGTGGGATAGGCATTATTTAATTAAATAACTGTAATGTATGGATGTGAGAGTTGGACTGTAAAGAAAGTTGAATGCAGAAGAACTGATGCTTTTGAACTGTGGTGTTGGAGAAGACTCTTGAGAGTCCCTTGGACTGCAAGGAGATCCAACCAGTCCATCCTAAAGGAGATCAGTCCTGGGTGTCCTTTGGAAGGACTGATGTTGAAGCTGAAACGCCAATACTTTGGCCACCTCATGCGAAGAGCTGACTCATTTGAAAAGACCCTGATGCTGGGAAAGACTGAGGGCAGGAGGAGAAGGGGACGACAGAGGATGAGATGGTTGGATGGCATCACCAACTCGATGGACATGGGTTGGGGTGGACTCTGGGAGTTGGTGATGGACAGGGAGGCCTGGCGTGCTGCAGTCCATGGGATTGCAAAGAATCGGACATGACTGAGCGACTGAACTGAACTGAACTGAACTGAAATTCATGCATGAGCAAACTGTTCAGAGTGAGAACTGCCTGTATAGCATATGTTGAGTAATGTCCCATGGTAAGAAACAAATACCTAGAGGCCTGTAGGATGAGAATTTGTATCTTGTTATGAGGAAGTCTTTCTCTAAGCGGAGTGTGAAATTGAGATATAAAGAAAAAAGAGAGTTGCTTTGACTTCAGAAAAATGAAAGAATTCTGCATAGCAAAAGGCAACCCAAATAGAGTTAAAGATAACTGGCAAACTTGGAAACATAAACATTTGATGATGTCTTTGGCCAGCAATTCCCTTTTTTCACCGTAGAATGAGGGGGAAATCTCAGTGAGCCAAACCTCATGAATCAATAGATAAGAGGTTAGACTAAATTTCTCATATGGTGTGGATTTAATTTTATGGAATGCAAAGTATCTTCCTGTAGGAAACACGGAGTATTAGCAGTCTTATCCAAATCCTTAGCAGTGCACGCAGGTAAACCTTGCGTAACTGTGTGATGGGTGAGTCTCTTTTCTGTTCTATAAGAGAGAGAGAACAATGAGCAGAATGTGTGTTTCTCCAGGGCCGAATTCTAGTATTGTCTCTGGACCACTGAGCTTTTCAAAAAATCGAAACGCACAGTCTCTCGCCAATCACTCTGAAACAATCAAGAGGGAAAGAAATGGAAAGGTTGATGAACTTGCCAGTCACCGTTGTGGTCCTGACTCCTGAAAATAGTGATGATGGGGAGGATGAGATGTCACATATCTGAAACTTACAGGGCATGAAGATTCAGATGTCCAGGGTGTAGATTCACATGGAGTAGGGAAGAATGCCTCTCATAACCTACCTCAGCTGAATTACTTATTGGGAATTGTTGATTAAGAAATGAGAGGATACAGGCAGGAGCAACTCCTGAAATAGTGCCTAAATAACTCAAATATTCCTAAGGAATCCTGCGGACAACTGTGTCAGAGAGGAACTGACAAATGGAATATAATAAGCACAGAGATCATGCCCTTGTCAGCTAGCATACGGAGAGCATTACTGATCCTCAGCAAATTGCCGGGAGCCAACACACGAGACCCTACCCCTAAAGAGGCCATAGGGGAGAAAACCTGACGGGCAAGGCGAATCAGGTTTTCAGGGGTTTTGGAAAGCTGCCCCCGGCTCTCACCTTAAAGATGATATCTGTCTTTCTGATGCCTGCCTCAATGGACTACTCCCTAATTTCTCTGACACAGGCAGGAAGGCCTTCCCCGATCTCTTCCCAAATAAGAATCAATTTAGAATTTTAATCAATAAGTTTCCCAGGTGGTGGTATTTTATGAGATTATTTAGGGTGAAAGGAGTGTTTTAATTTAAACTCCTTTGCTGGTATTTTAGTTTGTTTGGCAAATGCGTTTAGGTCCTTGGTACTAATATGCATGATTGCTTATAATATCCTAATCATAAAACAGCATAAAGAACCTGATCACCTAAAGTCTTTAGTAGGCACAGAGCCCTTCGGGGGTGAGGAAGCCCTATGAGAGAACATAAAAATATTATTCTAAAAGTGGTTATAGTTAAAGATTTAGAAAAATAAGAGTTTAAATTTGTTAATTTTAACCAGGAATGCTAAACAGGGGCTGCCTCACTGGAGCTGCAGAGTCTTTGTGTGGTAAACCTTTTAGATAAATTTAACTGATAACTTCTGCAAAAGGATTGACCTTTGTGTTCATTAAAGAATAGATTACGGAAAACAGCTTTGCATTCACCTAGGTCATAAAATGTCAATAGGCCCCAAGGCCAGAAGATAATGTACAAGACCCTCATAAACAAAGAAGTATGCAGAAAACACCCTGGTTTCGTGAAGGACAAGCTGACGTAATGTTAAACTATCTTCCCCTTAGAAATGTACAAACTTAGGGTATAAAAGCTATGGTAAAAAATAAAGCATTGCCAGACTCTTCCAGACTCTCTGCACCCGCGTCTGGTCATTCTCTCTCTCTCTCTCTCTCTCTCTCTCTCTCTCTCGCAGACTTGGCCCTATCAATGCTAGTCTCTCATCTCTCTCTCTCTCTCTCTCTCTCTCTCTCTCTCTCTCTCTCGCCGACGCCGTTCATCCTGAGGGTATCCCCTGGATCCTGCCGAGGCTGGACCCCGGCAGCAAATCATTACTGATCCTCAGAAAAATGTAATGTGACTGGGCCTAAAACCTGGTTGGAATTTTCCATAGATGTGTGATATTGGAGATGTGTTTGCAGCTGCACTTGCCAAATCTCCTTTTCAAAGCACAGTAGGTCATGGCCAGAGGAGCAAGGGCAGCTCTGCTCGCTCTCAGGCAGAAAAGGATTTTAGAAATGTCAGGTTCTCTCCCACAAAGGAAGGGGTTAGCAGATTATGAATTGGTGATTAGTACAAGTGTCTGTGATCCCTCAACTAATTTCCATCTTGAAGCTGGGATATAAAGACTCAGGTGCTGGGTGGTGAGTCACAATCTCTGAATAGGTGCTTAGTCAGGACGGATGGGCTGAATCCGGGTCTCGGCATCTGGTACCCAGCTCTTTTTCCAGCAGGATGCCTTTAGACATGACCCTGACACCTTTGCATCCATAGCTTTTTGTTGTTGTTTGGTTGTTTGAGTATATAAAATGGTGATAACACTACTTGGTGGCATATTCAATTAAAAAAAAATAGCAACCTTTCATTACTCAGTGCAGATCAAACAGGAAATGCTTTCTCTTAGTAACCCTGCTTAACAATTTTCTGGACTCTTCTGCGCTGGGCCAGATTCAGAAATACACAAGTGAAAGATGAGACAGTACATCATGTTTTATTCAATTGGGTCTTGATACCTGTGTGTGACTCTTAACCAAGTAGTCTGCAGTAGTTAAGGACACAGATTGAAATTGTTTAGAGTGTGTCCTAAACTCTGACTGCCAGGATTTAAACCTCAACTCTGGAGATTGTAAAACCTGGGAAAAATTGCTCTCCTAAACTTCATTTCCTGCAACCGAGAAACATAACTGTATCTTCCTTGTTGTGTACTGAATAATACCCTTGTCCCTAAATATCCATATTCTAATGCCCAGAACCTGTGAATGTCACATTAAATGACAGAAGGGATTTTGCCAATGGGATTAAATTAAGGTTATTGATAGGAAGATTCTCCTGGGTTACCTGGATGGGCACTCAGTCATCACTGGTGTCCTCACGAGAGAGAGGTAGAGGGAGATTTGACTCCAAAGAGAAAGTGATGATGAAGCTAGGTTTGGATTGATGCAGCCAGAAACCAAGGAATGCTGACAAGAAAACAGATTCTGTCTTAGAGCCTCTAGAGGGGGCATGAATGGTCCTACCAACTCCTGATTTCAGTCCAGTGAAACTGGTTTTGGACCTCTGTCTTCCAGAACCGTAAGAAAATGTGTTTCGTTTTAAGCCACCAAGTTTGTAGTAATATTACAGCAACCGTACCGAACAAATGTGCACCTCTTAGGAACTATTACCCCAGTTAAGATGTGTGCCTGGAAGCACACTTAGTGGAATAGCGGCATGCAGCAGGTTTGCCATCATAAGCCATTCTTAAAAACCTGAATCCTTGGCTTTGCGGGATCATCAGATCCAGTACAGTGGTTGCCGTTTTTCTCCTTGTTCATTCTGGTTACATGTCTGGACAGCTAGTAGAGAGAGCTCTGTCCTTCTCCACAGGTCCTCTCACCTCTATTAATTAGAAGGAAAGTAAAAGTTGCTCGGTCATGTCCAACTCTTTGGAGACCCCATAGCCCCCCAGGCTCCTCTGTCCATGGGGAGGCTCCAGGCAAGAATACTGGAGTGGGTTGCCATACCTTGCTCCAGGGGATCTTCCCAACCAAGGGATCGAACCCAGGTCTCCTGCATTGCAGGCGGATTATTTGCCAACTGAGCCACGAGGGAAGCCCAAGAGTACTGGAGTGGGCAGTTTCCCTTCTTCAGGGGATCTTCCTGACCCGGGAATCGAACTGGGGTCTCCTGCATTGCAGGCAGACTGTTTCCCAACTGAGCTACCCAGGAAGTCCTAACGAGAGGGAAGAGGTTACTTAAGTAAGACGTTACTTAAGCCACCATCTTCTTTTCCTCTCCTTTATGACTCTTCATCCAACTGGTCTTTATAAATTTTAAAGAAAACAAAGTCATTTCTCAATGGATTCAGATACTACCCCAAATTAATATTCCCCAAAAGTTCTTATTCTTATTTCTAGACCTCATCACCAGAAATTCCTGAGCCTAAACCCTGCCTAGCTTCTAGGATCAGTCATTTTCTCATTTCTCCCTTTTCCTTTTAGTTGAGTCTTGTCATTTTTGTCCCTTCCCTAAACATAACTTGTAATAAGGTGACATAGCAAAGTGATGAAAGTATAGATGGTTTGTTTTAATCCTGGGTTTTTGCCATCTACTTACTGTGCGACATTGGACAGGCTCTTTAACCTCTCTGGGCCTCAGTTTCAAAAAAATAAGTCAGTATTATAAATAATACCTACCTAAGATTGCAATTGTGAGGATTAAATGGGCTTAAGCACTTGCTAAGCACTTAAAATAGTACTTGTTGTAGTGTAAGCACTGTAATTGTGCTTGCTAATAATCATAAGTGCAATTCCCAGCACATAACTTACTCAACTTTCTGTCATCACTTTGAGGTATGTATTTGATGAAATCAGTAAAATCATTCTGTTTCAAGGGGAACAGAAAAGTATTTTTGAGCAATTGTCCATGTGGCTATTTCACCACATTTAGTGTTTTCAGATTTCTGTACAACAGCCTGGGCTAGTCCAGCAGCAAATTAAAAATGGACAGAGCTTATGTTTTGCACCCTTTATCTCACTGTCCCCCCGCCTCCCCCACACACATCCCCATCTCTTTGGACATAAGCTTTCATTTTTCCTCCATGTTCTGAAAACCTACTTCTAAGAAAGTGTCTCGGTTCATCCATGTCGCCACAAAGTAGCATTGGCATATAGACACTATCACGTGTGAAATAGCTACTAGTGGGAAGCTGCCGGATAACCCGGAGAGCCCAGCCTGGTACTCTGTGATGGCCTGGAGGGGAGTGAGGGGAGGGCTGAGGTAGGCTCAAGAGGAAGGGGAGATACAGATATAGATAATTATATGTTTATATTATATATAACGTATATATTATATATGTATATATAATTATGACTGATTTGCTTTGTTGTATGGCATAAACCAACACAACATTGTAAAACAAGTATCTGCCAGTTTAAAAACCAAAGGTGTGTGATCTCCAACTTAGCGTGAATTTAAGACAATAGTGCCACTTGTCTCAGAGAGAGAACTTTTCAAGCCTGGTTCTGTTTCTCAAGGTTGTTTTGTTTTTCTGTCTCTCCTAGCCTTTCCACCTTGGGCAAATACGGGAGGTCCACATTGTGGCTCCAACACTTAGCACCCGCGGCGTTCTCCAGGCCCGAGAGGAGCGTCTGAGGGCGGCACCCCTGTCCCGGGGCTGCTGAGGGACCGCGCCCGGCTCCGTCTCACGTGAGGCGTCAGCTGCTGCTCAGGCAGCCCCTCGCCTCTCGTCACCCTGGGTGACGGCAGCGCCCGGTCCAGGGAGGGCCTGGGTGGGCTCAGCATAGGCAAGGGTGTTTCTGGATCTCTGAGAAGAAAATATCGGCGACAAGAAAGACATGCATTCATGAGTCTGGGATTCTCAAATCTTCCACAAGCCGCCTGCTAATTCTTGAGAGGTATATGTGGGGAAAATGCCCTGCTTGATAATAACGAGAGTTTTAGCCTGAAGTTCCACACAAAATTTCTAATCTTAAGAAATGTAAGAGGCCCTAGGTGAGATCTCACTCGTGGCCTAGACCAGTATTGGGCACAGTATGGAATAAGGACTACCTGGCTCATAATGACCTGAAGTACTGGTTGAAATCCAGATTGTTAACTCTCCCACAAGGCAAGGAAATTAGGAGTGATGGGGCCAGAATTATGCCGTTTTCATGATCAGTAACTAGTGGTTATTTCCAGTCTAACCTGAAACCAATTTGGTCTCTTTTCTTTCAGGGTCTTATGCTTCCTTTGGTCTTAGAGCTTCAAACTGAGGAGGGGGAGGGGCAAGGGTTCTGAAAGAGGAGGGGATCCAGGCAAGGAAACAGTGTTGCCTTTGAACATTTTAAAAATAGTTTATTCTGGGGAAATGGTTCAAGAGAACAAAAGAAGGTGGGTCAGATTTTAGGAGAAGTGATGACATTTTGTGAGAAAATAGCAGTTGAAGGAAAAAGCAAACTGAAATACAGCATGAGTTTAAACAGTTGATGATAGAGACAGAAGTAGGAGCATCATGCCTACAGAGAGGGAAATACAGTTCTACCATTCTGTTGTCCCCAGGACCGAGCAGAACTTAGTTAATTTAACTTACTGGTTTTCAACCCATAGCATCAACCTGTAAATAAAACACAGGACACTTTGTTGTGTTTGCATAACAAATTATAAATATTATCATCACAGGTAAAGCAAACATGCTATTGCCCAAAGGTGAGCTGTACAAGGGGAAAGACAGAACTGGGGGCACAAGCAGTCTCAGGCATAAAGAAAATGATGAGATTAGAGTGAAAGTGAGTACTGTAGCTATGTCCTATAGCTAATATTTCCTGAGAGCTTCCGTGTGTTGGACATTGAAGGCTGCAGATGTGTTATTATTTGCATCATCACGAGCAAATCCACGCAGTGGTGGTTATCATCCAGTTCCTCATCATACAGGTGAGGAAACAGAGGCCCAGGAAGGTTGAGTAAATTGCTCAGGATTGCAGAGCTAATATACTGAAGAACAAAGCTTCCGAGCCAAGTGGTCCATCTCCAGAACCAAGGCTTTTAGCCACTAGGCTACTACTTCTCCCTTCAATAAAAGCCAGCAAAAATTGCATGGCATTACAGAAGAGAGGCAGCAGAAGTGATGAAATGAATATGATGTATTGGAGGGAAGAGGGATGAGAAGTAGTGGGGGTAGGAGTTTATCTTCCTGCCTCATGCTAGGGTGCTAAAATGGATCTACAATGGATACAGCAGATAAACATAATGTCTAGAATTATGGGGGCAACATTCCTGTGGCCAAAAACTGTCTCTGGAGAGGGGAACTGGGGTTATAAAAGTTGAATTTCTGTATTTGAGATGCTATCATGTCCACATAGTATTTTCATAACAATATTTCCATTTATTTAGATGTAGCTTCAACTGTGTAAATGCATTAAAACATGAAATTCAAAATCATCTTTATATCTCATACATTTGCTAAGTGCTTGCCTTATCAGAATTGTTGTTTTCAGCTTTGAAGGATTTTTGTTTTTTAATGAAAAGCATTATAAATTTTAAAAGTTAAAAATTGTCCCTGGTGATGTTGTCCTGCATGGCCGAGAGAAGGTGTGGAACTATTAGAAGCAAACTGTATTTCAGCCCTGCTTCTGGTAGGGAAGGAGAGTGTCTGAAGTCAGGCAACAGGAGCTTTGATCCTCTGGAGTCGGAAGGAACAACTTGGAGTAAATGAATCAGGCGGCAGGGTGCCGGGAGGAGGCTGTCGGCCTCTCTGTGATGGTGTTCTTTGTTTTGCAGGACTAATCTCAGAAATGTTGCATTAGGCTCAGTGCTGTGCATTTTTAGGCTGCAGTATTTTTCCATCTGTATACTTCATGAAAGCAAGCACTTTTATGCTCCCTTTAAAATGGGAATCTCCTATTTGAATTGCCTGGTGAGGACATTTGAAGTAATTCATAAAGCATACATATGCATGCTCTATCTCCATCTATGTAGCTATCAGTTATCCTTTCCCTACTCACCTGCCTGTATTAGTCTGCTCAGGCTGCTATAACAGAATAGCATAGACTAAGTGGCTTAAACAAGAGACATTTCACACTTCTGGGAAGTCTTAAGAGCAAGGCAGAAACACTTCCAGGTGAGTCCTCCATTTTTGGCTTGTAGATGGCCATCTCCTTGCTGTGTCCTCCTCACATGGTGGAGAGAGAAAGCTTTCGTGTTTTTTCTGTTTCTTATAAGAGCTAATCCTATCATGACAGCTCTACCCTCATGGCCTCTTCTAAACCTAGTTACCTCCTAAAAACTCCATCTCCTAATTCCATCACACATAAGGGGATAGGGCTTCAATATATGAATCTGTGGAGGGGGACAAAAAAATTGTCTTAACTCTCTATATCTGTCTGTCTATCTGTCTTTATGTGTAGAATAATAACAGTGGCTTATAATTCATTTCCCTGTGTTATTTTATCCTTCCAAACTCGTGTGAGGTAAATTGGCCATAGGAAAATCACTGATTTCACTGAAACTTTTGAAGGTTGAATTAACTTTGTGATCACACAATCAATAAATGATGATGCCACAATTCAATCCACATCTTCTCCATCCTCCTTTCCTCTTCTCTTCTCCCTTCCCACTTTCTGACTTTCTTCCAGCCGCATTATTTACTAGCTTTTCCCTTAGGGCATTGGTGTCCTTCTTCTGGGCTTTGGAGAGGTTATTCCCATTATCTGGAATGCTTTTTCCTCAGGTATCTGACTCAGTTCCCTCCCGCTACACTGTTCAAACTCCACCTTCCCAGTAAGACTTATCCTGTTCTACTGTTTAACTGGAACACCTTGTTTCTCTGCCCATACACTGCTCAATCTCTGTTGCGTTTGTTACTAGGCTTCCCTGGAGGCTCAGTCAGTAAAGAATCCACCTGTAATGCAGGAGACCTGGCCCGATCTCTGGGTCAGGAAGACCCCCTGGAGAAGGAAATGGCAACCCACTCCAGTATCCTTGCCTGGAAAATCCTGTGGACAGAGGAGCCTACAGGTGGGCTACAGTCCCTGGGGTTGCAAAGAGTCTGACACAACTTAGCAACTAAACCACACCACCAGCTTGTCAGATAATTTACACTGATTTCTGTTCTCCCCTCTGACTACAGGATAGGCTACAGAGAGTCAGGAGTTTTGCCTTTATTGAACCTCCTGGAGGCCCAGCAAAACTCTAGGGTCTGCTAGAACTGGACACAGTTATACCTCTTATGTTTGGTATTTTAGCAGCCTATCTCAGAGCCAAGCCAGTTATTGAAGAGAATCTTTTCTGATACTTTAAGCAGTATGATCAACTTGAAGTAAACTTAAATTTTCAACAATTACAGAGCAGGCATGGACTCTTCCTTTGTTTCTCCAGACACATGAACCTGGATACAAAGTCCATCCTCTCTGGGTGAAGTGGGAACATACAGAGATGACTGGCCTCAGTTTCAATTGGATCAAAAGATGCACAAAAGAGACATTTAAACGTTTTCAAAAACGAAAACCATCAAGTGTGTTTCCTCTTCACACATCAGGGATTGTCTGGCCTCTGGTGTGGTTCGAGTGGTGCAGGGGGAGAGAGAGAGACATAGAGAAGTAAGGATGAGCTGCCCTGTCTCTCCCTCCTCTGGACCTTAGTTCTTCCTGGACTGTCACTCCTTACACTCAAAGCAGATTTCAGAAGTCAGCACACATGGTCATAATGTATGCCTAGCTCCACAACCCAGTCACTGGGACCCAGAAAATTTTGCAACCTTAAGTCTGCCTCAACACATCATGACTCATATATATCAATGGGTAAAGACACACAAACAGTAGTAGATTAACAGGAATAAGTTTTTACTTATATATAAATTACCTATATACATATTTGCCCATAAAGCTGGGAAAGATAAGTGTCCATTGAGGCAAATGGGTAGGGGGAGAGGAAGCAGCTAAAGACAGCTGTAGAACTTGCCAGTTCCAAGTGTAGGGAAAATATCCAGAAGTTTGGGTCGGCCAAGTTTACAGTCAAACCAGGGATGGCATAGTGGATGATACATGCAGATTACTTTCCATCCTCCACATGGAACTTCTCAATTCTGGTATGTAGTTCTGAACTGGGCTCAGATACTTCTCAGCCTGCACGACACACACACCCACCTTCCTCACCCATGCACATACAACACACACCTACCCGTGCATATCGCTGAGCGTGTGGTCCTTTGGCTCATTGCTGCTAAAGGCAACATCGTGCTCCTCCAAAGTCAGAGGGGTGCCCTGAGTTGGGGTCCCAGGAGTTCTGAGTGCAGACGTTCCTCTCTAAATATATATGGTGCTATCCCCCATCGTACTACGTGGGTTTGGGCTGGGGAGGCCTGGGTGCTTTGTGTGAATGGGACAGCAGAAGTGTACCCAGTCACAGCGGGTGAGGTGCTGGCCCCCGTCACCCGCTCTGTGCTTTGCATATGTGAGTTCCGAGCCCAGTGGCAGGTGCTGACACTGGGGCCTCCCATCCGAGATGAGATGTGGCTCCTTCCATGTGTTCACCCATGGTGTATTGGCCAGGTGGGTCCCAGTTGTACTGATGGGAAGTGTGGCTACCAGGTCCTCCATTCCTGGGAATGATGACGTTCCCTCCTATACCACCACCACTTGGATCTTGGACAGGTGGACCCCTTGTGTTTGGAAGTCAGGTGGAACTTCTAGTGGGTTTCAAGCCAGGGGTGGGTCTCACAGTTGCAAATCCAATGGATGCAGTGTTGTTCTAGTGAAAAGTTGAAATTGACTTGTCCCTTGACACAAATTTCTTCTTCATGGTGATGGGATTTGTAACTGTAGATTGTCTACACTCATGTGGGTCCTGGGTGCAGTGATGGGAAGTGGTAACACCCCGACCTCTAACCATAAGGATGGTGGTTTCCCCTGCCGTGACTCTACCACCTGGACTTGGCTGAAGGAGACCCCAGGCGTTTGGATTCAAGTTGGAACCAGATACGTGCCCGGATGCTGGGATGGGGGCTTGCTGTTCCTACTGCAGCAGCCAGCTGCAATGAGATGAGCCCAAGGTGATCTGGCCACAGTAGGAACACAGGTGGTGCTGGGTGTCCCACACAGTTCTGTGCAAAAGTGAGGTGGGCCAGATGCTTCTGAATAAGTGAGGCCTAGGGCATTCACACCAACCCAAAACTCCCACCAGCCATAGAGGCTGCAGCCCCATCAACAGTGGGCCTCATGTGGTACTAGCAAGACAGCAAGCTACTGTCTCCAGGACTGGGCACTGTGGTATCCATTCCAAAACCAGAAGTAGCAGATACATCCCTGGGGAAAATACCTGAGCTGTAGACAGAGGGCGGCTGCATGTTGATGGTGGTGGTGGAAGACAGGGGATCTGGTAAACCCGAATCCATTATCCTTCCTCTGGGTGGCTGGACTGCAGAAGAGGTTAGCTTTTCATCTTGTGCTAGGGCTAATGGGTTTCCCAGTGGAATAGACTTGTTAGGCTTCTTCCTATTGTTGGCCCCAGATGTGGGTTCAATGGTGAGTTCTGGGTTTCAAGCTTCACTTGAAACATGGGTACCTCTGTTGACCACGTCCACAGATAAATAAGTCGAGGCTCGGGTCCAGGCATCGCTGCCACTGGGTGCTGTGTTCTCAGAACCAGGAAGAGCCATGTGGTATGAGTAGTGGTTGTCCTTGGAGTCAGAGGTAGACTAGAAAGTAAAGTCTGAGGAGGAGGTGCATCCATAGCTTTGATGTCAAAGACTGGTTTGACATCTGTAGAGATGCTGACTGCTGAAGCATAGATAACTGCCGAAGCCATAGGTGGGGGGCTGGGGGAGGCAGGAGCCGAAGCCATAGATGGGGTTTGGGGAAAACAGGAGCTGAAGCAATAGATGGGGGGCTGGGGGAGGCAGGACCTAAAGCCATAATTTGGGGACTGAGGGAAAGAGCCAAAGCCCTAGAGAGGGGGCCAGGGAAGACAGGACCAAAAGCTGTAGATGGGGGGCTAGGGGAGAGAGTGGGCAGAACCCTAGATGGAGGGATGGGGAAGACACTGGCTGGAGTCCTACACAGTGGGGCCGGGGAAGACAGGACCCAAGGCCGTAGATGGGGTTCCCAGGGAGACATTAACCAGAGTCCCAGGTGGGGGCCCGGGGAAGGCGCCAGCCGGAGCCCCAGATGAGGGCCCGGGAAAGGTAGCAGCCTGACCCCCAGGTGGGGGCCCGGGAAAGGCGGCAGCCGGAGGCCCAGGTGGGGGCCCGGGAAAGGCGGCAGCCTGATACCCAGGTGGGGGCCCGGGGAAGGCGCCAGCCGGAGCCCCAGGTGGGGGCCTGGGAAAGGCAGCAGCCTGATACCCAGGTGGGGGCCCGGGGAAGATGGCAGCCGGAGCCCCAGATGAGGGCCTGGGAAAGGCAGCAGCCTGATACCCAGGTGGTGGCCCGGGGAAGGCGGCAGCCGGAGCCCCAGGTGGGGGCCCGGGGAAGGCGCCAGCTGGAGCCCCAGATGAGGGCCCGGGAAAGGCAGCAGCCTGACCCCCAGGTGGGGGCCTGGGGAAGGCGCCAGCCGGAGCCCCAGATGAGGGCCCGGGAAAGGCAGCAGCCTGACCCCCAGGTGGGGGCCCGGGGAAGGCGCCAGCCGGAGCCCCAGATGAGGGCCCGGGAACCGCAGCAGCCTGACCCCCAGGTGGGGGCCCGGGGAAGGCGGCAGCCGGAGCCCCAGATGGGGGCCCGGGAAAGGCGGCAGCCTGACCTCCGAGTGGGGGCCCGGGGAAGACGACAGCCTGACCCCCAGGTGCGGACCCGGGGAGGGCGCCAGCGGGAGCCCCAGATGAGGGCCTGGGAAAGGCAGCAGCCTGACCCCCAGGTGGGGGCCCGGGGAAGGCGGCAGCCGGAGCCCCAGATGGGGGCCCCGGAAAGGCGGCAGCCTGATAACCATGTGGGGGCCCAGGGAAGGCGGCAGCCGGAGCCCCAGATGAGGGCTCGGGAATGGCGGCAGCCTGACCTCCGGGTGGGGGCCCGCGGAAGACGACAGCCTGACCCCCAGGTGGGGGCCCGGGGAAGACAGCAGCCGGAGCCCCAGATGGGGGCTTGGGAAAAACAGAGGCTCTCTGCTGCCCATCAGTGGCTGCAAATGTAGGGTGAGGGTTGGTTTGGGAGTGAAAGGCATAGTTAAAGATTGAAGCAGGGCAGGAGACCGTCGGCACAAATGGCGCTGGTGGTGTCTGGTCTCCCTGCAGTGCGTGTCTGCTCCACCCCAATACCTGGGGGAGACTGAAAGGTTACAGCATGAGCCGGGGGAGTAGTGTCCATGTCAGTGACGTCCTGATCTGAAGGAGACAGGAAGGTTACACTTGGAGATGCTGTGACTGTGGTGGTAAAAGGGACTCCAGTAGAAGTTGTAGCAGGGGGAGCGATGGGGCGGTCTGGAAGAGGGGTGAGTAAGTATGAGGGAGGGGGAGAATCTACACACATGGGTGTTGGGGGTTCATTTTTGTCGGAGGGTGGCTGGAAGGGGAGGGTTGGGGTGCTCAGGGGTGTGGAGAGGTCAGAAATAGAAGGTGGTGTTGCTCTGACTGCACACGCAGTGCCCGCATCCTCCTTGAGGGCAGTTCCCACAGTGGGATTGGAAACTGGAGGCAGAGCATCTGCAGGACTAGCAGAATGAGAGTCCACGGGGGCTGTGTGTCTTGCCACCCGATCCACATAAGGTGTCAGGCAAGGTGGAAGGCCAGCCAGATTGGGGAATCTGGAGGACAGGTCGGCCAAGTTGGTGGTGGTAGGAGGGACCTGCAACGTGTGACTGACCGGAGGCAGGGAGCCTGTGGTCCCTGGGGCAGGCGGGGCGGCGCTGCGGCGTCGCATGGCCTTCCTTGCATCCCTCAGGATTCTGTTCCTCTGACGGTCCCTGTTTTGTTTCAGAGTGCCCCGGGTTTTGGCGCGAGTCATGGCTGGAAGCTTCGGAGGCGGGGGAAGGTCACTGCGACCCCAGAGCAGCGGCAGCGGGGGCGGCAGTGGCGGCGGCGGTGGCGGCAGTGGCAGAAAAAGCAGCGGGGGCATCGTCCTCTTGCGGGGGCGCCCACTGCCGGCGGCTCCCAGGGGAGAAGAGCTTCTCCGCGGGGTGTCTGAAGGTGGCTCACGCTGCAGCGCCTTCCCGGACATCGGTGACTCTGGGCAGCCGGGTTGGTGGTCTTCACCCAGCACCACTTCTCCTGGCCTCTCGGGCAGCAGGCTGCAGCGCGGACTTGGGGCAGAGAGCACCGTGGCCAGGGGGCCAGGCTGCGAGGGAGGCCGGCCGTCTCCAGCAGTGCCGTCTGAGCAGATGGCGGGGCTTTGGGAGGAAGGCTTCGTCCGAGACACCTGGGCTTTCTCACTGAAGTTGCCTCCTGGGTGCCCCGGAAGGAGGTTTGGAGGCTCGGGAGGGCAGTGGAGGGGCGGGAGGAGCCCGCCGGTCTCCTGGGGCCTAGGTGTCATTGTCATAGCCCCGCTGCGGTCCGGACTCATCTTTCCGTTGTCCTCTCCTTCGGCCTCTGTGTGACCTTCCTCCTCTGTCACGCCTTCCCTTTGATCTTCCTGGACCATGGCCTTACTCTCCTTTGCGCGAGGAAGTGGGCGGTGACTGGTTGGTACCGGCTTCCCAGCCTTGGCTACCTGAACAGGTAGCTCAGGGAGTGAACGCAGGAGAGTAATTTTGCGCCCCGGTGGAGGAATTCTGACGGTTCTCGAAGGTCCGAACATCATGGAATTACGAGTGGACAGGACGGGCTGCTGCTTCGGCCGCTCCCTCAAGTTCGCCAGGGGTAGCCCGCCCACACGGGAGTACCCAGCCTGCTGGATTGGGTACCACCTTTTCGGCATGCTGTAAAACCCGGACGATGAGGGCACTGGATCCTGGTTGAGCAGCCTGCGACCAGGTTGTAAAGCAGGAGCTGGGGCGGCGGGGTGACCCCGGCCAGATGTGGTGGCACCCCGAGGGCGCAAAACCAGCGAGCGCCGGCCCAGCGGGCGCCGGCGCCGGCGGCGGAGCACAGAAAGAAGTTTACACAGTAAATTGCCCGTATTGTGCGCCAAATAACCCGAGAATAGAATGTGAAACTGCGAGAGCGTCTCCCTAGCTTCTTACTCCTCTCGCGGTCAAACACGCCCTGGAGGGAGGAGGACTCAGCCTGGCAATTGTGACGCGTCCATGGTATACGTGTCACAGAGAAACTGCAAATTCCGGGGCAAAGGGCGGGGCCCAGTGCACGACCCCTCCCGGGCTCTCTAGCCGCTGAGACCTCCCACTGTGGGTGGCAGGTGTTTGGCACCAGATGGGCCACCGTGCAGAGACTCTTCAGGACCGTGGGGGCCTCCTTCTCCAGAGCTCATCCCATCTAGCTCCTCATCATGCAGCCCCCTTGGTGCCTGCGTGTGTATCTGCCGGCCCTTCCCTGCCTGGGTCTCAGAGACCTGTGCAAAGCTGACTGCAGGAGCCACCCACCCTCCCGGGGGTGGTCCAGCACCTGTGGGGACCTCTCCAGCTTCTCTGCGAGGCCAGGAGCCAGGAGCAGCTTCTCCGCCGCGGCTCCTCTGCCATCATCACCAGCCGGAATGCAGAGCCCTCACCTGGCCAGGTGCTGCACCCCACCACGTCCTTTTCTGGCGGGTAAGCCTCTTTCTTCACTTCTTTTTAGAAATTTGGTACAACAGTTAAATCTTAGACTGTTCTTCAGGGTGTGCAGATGGTAATGGCTTAGCCAGGATGTGACCCAAACCTGCTCTGGGCTGTGGTGCCTCCCCGCCATACATGCTTCACGTGTTACTGTTCTTTTCTTGTCCTCCTTATGGCACTTAGCCCTAAGTGTCATACCTATAATGAGTCTATATCCTACCCTGTAGGTTTTCTTTTGCTCAATTCATGAATTGATCACCTGCTGCGTTGGGTTCTGATCTCAGAAGAGGCAGGTTAAGGACCACCAGTTGTCAGCATAGCACCAGCGGAGGTTTTCCCTTTGGGATAGTTTGAAGGATCCAGATATGTAAAGATGATAGTCTAGATAAATCATGGGCTTTCCTGAAAGAAATTTACCAGTGCATTATTCTGTATGGATTAGAAGCCTGTTTCTGTGGCCTTCCTGGAGTGTGTTCAGTAAGGCAGCTCATTCATGTTGAGAAAGCAAACACATCACTTATTGCAGCTTCATAGTGGAGCCCTGTGTCAGCTTCAGTCAGTCAGTACAGTTTGGTCACTGTGAGCATGTCAGCTGGGTCCACTCTTTACTACCATATATAATTCTAAAGATTCTTATGCCCAGGAGAGAAGTCACACTCTTGGGTGTCTAGGACAAGGGAGACATGTTATTATTCACAAGGTAGAAGCTTCAAAAGAATAGGATAGGACTGAAAACTCCTAGTCTAACATGGCTTTATCGAGTTTGAATCTTGTTTCTTTGGCTTACTTCATTGGAGTGTTTTCTTTCTCCTGGGCTGACATTGTGTGTTACACAGCAGGCATGTGACATGTAGAGGTTTCAGAACCCAGAATTGTATTGATCAGTGAAACTTTATTTATATATTTTAGTTTAAAATCTATTTAACACTGGACATAATTCATATATTATAAATTAGTTTGCCCTCTGCTCTTGAGATTCTTTTTATAGTATGTCAGAGTAAATTTGGACTTCCATCCCCAAGAAGATTTGAGATTGGAGGACACAAAAGGTTTTTCTCAGACCTAAATTATGTCTGAAAAAAGCGAGAAATATCATAAGCCCTATCTGACCTCTCTAGGAGCAGAAATGATTTACAGCTGTGGCATTTAACCATAATTCCTTGATCTCATTTGAGAAGAGTTCAGTAAGGAACAATCTCTTCATTTTTGTTTCTTCCTTATTTTCTTGTCTTGCTTACCAACAATCCATTGTAATCCATGGATTGATATGGCAGCAGGCTGAGTGGTCTCTGGAGCTCATACAATTAACTTTTTTCCCTAAAATAACTTTAATTTCCTTGTTTTTCAGCTCCTCTTCTTTCCTTGCCCTTTGCTATAACCAGAACTCACTGAAAGCTAACTGGCTTTGTGCAGACCCTCCTTAGGACAGTCTTTCCTTAGTTATTTTATTCATCACTCGGTTTCATTTTTTGCCTTCTCGAAATATGTTGAAATCTTTCTGTAGTTGATGACTTCCACAACCTCTTGGCTTTTACTGGCTTATTAATTTTGGTATTTCTACACTTTTATTTAAGTATGGTTTCAGAAGGAACAGAAAGTAAATGTGTCCTAGTCTGCCATCTTGAGCTGAAAATCCCTGTCAGTTTTAGCATCCAGCATTCCCATGGGGTGGGGCGGGGACCTTGGCATTAATAGGTGTAACACTCAAGATTTCAGCTTTTCTTGGGCAGTCACTAAGGACATAGTATGTGGTAATTTCTAATGGGAAAATAATAACTATTTCATGGAATTTATTTGAGGATTACATTAGATAATGAACATACAAATGCTTTCTAAAGTTTCAAAGTCCATAAAAATGTTTCTTGTTATTGATTTGGTGCTACTTCAGTTTTACTTGACAGTGATTCATGACCTTGCTTATGTGAGAAGATGCCTTCTGAAACAATTATGATCATTTAAAATATTTGTTTATTTTAAATGTTTACTTGTGTAAGGAGCTGTGCAGAATGAACTGGGCATCCCCTGCCCCCTAGTGGCTAAAAAGCTGCACACAAAACACTTTTAACATTTCCAGAGTGACTTGGAAAGGGCTGAGAGCTGGGAGACGCCGCTCTAAGGGACTTGCATTTGTGTACTGCAGTCTGTAATTGCCTGTGCCGAAAGTTTTAGCCCCTCTTTTTTTTCTGGCATGTTATCTAAAGCTGGCTAATTAGCATTCTTAAGAGTAGATCATTTGTTACTTTGAATTAGGTGTGTTTTGTTCAAGGACAAGTTAACATATGTTAAGTCATGCTGAATGTAGATTCTCATTTTCATACAAAATAATGAATATCTAAAACACTTGGAATTTGTGTTTTAAAGCGTGTCCTGTGAATTGTTGAAAATCAGTAACTTTGTTTCGAGGTTTATTTAAGGGTAAAATTATTTTTTTCATTTTATCTCTCGATCTCAAGATTTATGTAAAATCCCATATGCTGAGTCTGTTCTTTCCAGAAAGTGAACTGAAACATTTATCTAGAAAGCATCTCAGTTCTGACCTCCTGGTCTTTTGTTTTGAAGCAGGAAGACAGCTGAAATTTTTGTAGTTTTACACAGCCATGATGTTGTTCTTACTATACAGATATTGAGAAAGTTTCTATTAGCTGATCCTTAGACATTTTATAAACACATGTGAAAAATTTTTACAGAGAGAAATGGAAAGTTCAGTTAATATTTTCATTGCCCAAAATAAATTATGAATTGTAGATGCATTTTTAAAATTTCAATTGGAAGTTATTTGGAGGAAAACACAAAACATAACAAAGATAGAAAGAACAAAAATAACAGAAGAAGGTGTTACCTGGGAAAAAAAGGAAAGCAAATTGTTCCTCATGTGTCCTGAATTATAAGCATTATTGTATTAGAGCAACAGTTATCCCAGGTAGAGAAAAAAAAGAGGTTAGGCTTGTACACGTGTTTCGTTTCCGGTTTTATATTTGTTTTATAGTTTAATTATGTTTTGGGAAAGTGTGACTAAAGCCTGTTTTAACACAAGTCAATAAATTAGACTGCATGCTTTTGTTATAATAGACATGTTAACATATGCGGTTCTTCATAAAAATAAGTTTTTTTTTCATATATTTTGAATCATTTTTTTCCTATTTTTCAGCATCTAAATGTGACCTGTGCTTATAACTGACCTTACCTGTAAGTACAATGCTGTTGTCCTTCCTAGTTTTTTACTACTTTATTTTTAATTTTTACCCTCTTTTAAGAATCTGTTCCAAGTGGAGAAAATCAGAGTGTGACAGGAGGTGAGGAAGAGGCAGTGGATGAATGCCAAGAGTTAAATGCAAGAGAAGAGCGGGATATTGAGATAATGATGGAAGGCTGTGAATATGCAATTTCTAGCGCCGAGGCCTTTGCAGAAAGGTTGTCCAGAGAGCTGCAGGTGTTAGATGGGGTCAGCCTTTCTTGTAACGTGTGGCTAGTGATGTGTGGTAAGCTGAGGAGACTGGTGATGTTCATATTCTGCTGCCGCTGCCTTTGAGCCTAGACGGTGGGATCGTTGCTGTCTTTCCCTAGAAGCGCATCACCAGCTGCCTCCCTCTGTCTTTCACTGTTCTTGGTCCAGAGACAGAACCATTCCTATTAGGCCAGTGAAGGCAGTTGGCTGAGGTTCTGGATTTGGGGAGGTTCTTGATATGAAGTGATGGAAGTAGAAAGTAGCCAACCTGAAACCACCCTGGGGGTTGATTCCCCCAGCCTCTGGAACACTTCAGAATAGTTCAAGGCTAGAGAATATAATTTTTGTGGTTTGGGGGGAAAAACATAGGTACAAGTTAGAAGGAGAGAGAGTGAGCTGAAAGAAGCGAATCCTTTACCCAAAGAGAGCAAAATAGTGTAGTGAAAACAGGAGAGCCAGGGCAAAAGGATGTTTGACGACTCCTCTGAACTGCTGTGGAATAGATGCTGTTTATTTGTATGCACATATCTGAGCTTGTACCTACATGTACATCTTTAGGAAGTAAAAAGCTACAAGTAGCACCTGTCTTACGAGAAAAATCTAAAATGAGAGTGTTTTGTGAGGGGGGTGTCATTTTGTTAGGCAAAGTATGAATTTAAGAAAAACTCTGAGAATAAGGAATGTTTTTAAGACTTAAAAGAGTGTTGGCATTTTATACATGAAAGGTACAGAAGTTGTAAGGTTGAACTGAGGTCCAGAGATTACACCAATAGCCCAAGCTTACAAATTTGTAGAACTCTCTGGAAGTAAAGCCTAGAAGAGACTTCAAGATGTTGAAGTGAAAATTGTCCTGGATCAGTTCAAGTCACAGCTCTGCTGCTTAAGATTCAGTGGGTCAGAGCTCTGCTGCTTTACAGTTGGGCTGCATCTCCATGGGAGTTATTATGAATAGTATATAAAATAACGTGAAATTTTAGCATCACCCATACAATGATATTATTTTAATTCTTTATCCAAATTTTTTCCTCATATCATGTTATCTGCCTTCTTAATGTGGCTTTGTGGTTTGTATTTTCTAGTTAATGTTGCATCTGTGTTTCAAGTCATCATATTACTTTGCAGTTTAATTTTGGGTTTGAAAGCTTCCATATTTCAGGGAATTGAGAATCAATAGAGTCTTTAGAAAATATTAATAAGGGGTCGGTGGTTTGTTGCTACTTTGTCTGGGGAAAAAAAAAAGTAGTTGCAAATGAAAGAGAAAAGAAAGAATATTGTAGAAGGAGCTATCTTATGGCAATAGACTCTTCCACATCCTATTAGTACAAATCATGCTACAGTTATAAATTAGTTCCATGTATCTGTTAAAGACTGGCATGCTACTGCTACCCTCTTAACTAAGGTATTAGCATAGGTGATTATTATGCTTTTGTTTAGGGTTTTACATAAATGTTGCAGATTATAGAAAATGTCTATAGTTGATAGAGCTGGAAGCAGCGTCAGAGATGGTATAACCTAACGGCACTAATGAGAGTCCACCATTGCTGATGATACATCATGGCGCATGCCCTAAATATGCAGTATTGAGATCTGGTCCCTAACCTCCACATAAGGGGACGTGTGCTTCCCTGAAATACTGTGTGAAAAAGTGGAGTGTAAACACAAAGCAGCCTATTAAAGTAGACGTGTAGATGTGTGTGTCAGCCTTTGTTGCCGCTGCTGCTGAGTCACGCTGCTGTCAAAGATTTATGGATATTTCATTTGAAGAATATGAAGTATTACTTCTCTTTTTAACTGTGTAGGCCAACATCCAGTCTATCATGGCCTCTGAAAAGCAAGTCAACATCCTAATGAAGTTACTGGATGAGGCTCTCAAGGTGGTGGATCTGATTGAATTGAAACTGAGCAGTTATGAGGAAATGCTCCAAAGTGTAAAAGAACAGATGGATCAGATCTCCGAAAGCAACCACCTCATTCATCTCAGTAACACTAATAACGTAAAACTCCTGTCTGAGATAGAGTTTCTTGTGGTAAGCATGGTTATAAACTACTAGCAACAATTAAAAAAAAGCAAAACTAATGATCTCTAAAGCCCATTTGCAAGTATTTTCTAGTTTCCTTAGGAGAGCAAGATTTAAAAATACTGAAGTTTCAAACACCCAGTAATAGGATTGCGTAGCATCTTACCTGTAAACTTCCTAAGAGTACACAGACAAATGGTGTGTTTATTTACTTTCCAGAGCCACATGGACCTAGCCAAAGGTCATATAAAGGCACTTCAGGAAGGAGATCTTTCTTCTTCCAGGGGCATTGAGGCCTGCACCAATGCTGCAGATGCCCTGCTGCAGTGCGTGAATGTAGCTCTTCGACCAGGTATGACCATAAAATCTGCCCAAGAACCTGGGACTAAGCTTCTGACTTAGTGTAAAGCTTTTGACAAGAAGTCCATGAGGCAGGTGGTTTAGGGTTAGATTATTAGCTATTGAAACAAGTTTCACTTACTCTCAAACATAATTTATATCGGCACGAAGAACTTGTTCATTTCAGTACCTTCTGATTGACCATCAGTGACTCTACGTTAACACCAGCATTTTTCTTCAGCGCTGTTCACAGGACCTAGCACAAAGTAGATGCCGTAAGGCTTTGCTACACCAGCGGTTCCTAAACTTGAGCTTGCATCGGGATCACGGCTAGGGGCCAGCGAATAAGCAGTAGGTCCGCTCTGAGGCCTTAGAATCCATGTTTCTGACCGTTCCCAGGTGAGGCTGAGGCAAGACCGCAGCGTGAGGATCGCTGAGTTACACTGTTTTTCCCCCTTACCTTTCTTTTATAAACACACGCATAAACCAGCAAAAGGTTGAGTTCTTCAGAACTGAAATACGGCTTCTGTTATAAATGCACTCCTTAGACATCCGGGAGCTCTTTAACCCGTTGAATAAGCTGTCACGATTTCAGGCCATGACGTGCTTCTGGCAGTTCAGCAGCAGCAGCAGCAGCGTTTCAGTGATTTGCGAGAGAATTTTGCCCGGAGACTGGCCAGTCACCTCAACAATGTTTTTGTTCGACAGGTAATTTTATCTTATTATAGTACTGGCATATTCCTGTAGCTTGAAATGAAATGGTCACAGAAAAAAAAAAATTTAATGTATTTAATTGGGAGCACAATATGTTCCTTTCTATATTTATTTGATTTTAATATTTTTAGATATGTATGTATTTGCTCATAGATGTTTTGGGGGCCTCAGTGGTCTCCTATGAAGACAGTTCCTTTTAGCCAAAATTCCCCAAGTTTTAAATAATTGTGCTTGCATGTTACATATACCCCATTTAGACAATCTTGTTTCTAAAAATAAGTCCAAACTTGTTACGTTTTTAATGTTTGGCCTGTTTTATTTTTCAGTATTTTCAAGTGAGAACAGGGACTTGATTCCATGTTTTCAGTATTTCATTGGCTCCATATACTTATAAATATGAGAAAAATGACTAACTCAATTGTAAATTCTAGTTGATTTAATCTTATAGAAAACCTTTATCTCTATTTCTATGTGGAAAGGGTGTTATAATTAAGGTTGTGGCAATGATATAAATGTTACTGTTAAGTATACCTTAGAGGGATTTGACTAGAAGGTGCTTTTTTTAATAAATAATAAATTAGACTTAATATTTCTTGAATAAATTAGGTGTCATAAATTAGATTTTGTGTATTTATGATCTCTTTAATAGGGATTTGGGGCCAAAAAAAGTTGAGTGAAATTTTGTTCATCAAGAAATGCTGACTGATATTCCAGGTTCTTATTTTGTTTTCACTTTGTAGTATTCTGAAACAATTGTATTTACTCTATTTTATTTCTGATTAGTTTACTCAGGCCCTCCTTCAACTCTATAACAGGTCCTACTTTCTTTCCGTGCCTGTGAGTACATCAACTTTGGCTCCAGCTTCTCCGATTCTTTTTTTTCCCCTGTAAGGTTTACTAAGCTTAATAGCAGCAGAATCTTTATAGTTATAATTTACTGATTTGAGCTACCTGTTAACCATATTTGTGGCAGTTTTTTTAATGTCCCATAACAGAAAGTTTATTTAGATCCAAAGGCATTTAATCTCATTCTGCTTGCCTTTCTTTCTGTCATTCTTTCATTCACTCACTCACTCCTTTATTTGGAAGTCATTTGCCAAGTGATTAAAGATGCATTCCAGACGTTTCATTGGAATAGATGAGAGGCTGATTCTTTGCTCTAGTTGCTCACGATCTAGAGAAGGGCGACAAACAGACTGAGGGAGGGTGTATGTTATGGTGGTACCATGGGAGTAAAGGAAGACCAGCTAACTAACCGTGCAAGGGGGAACCAGGGGAAGACTCTCTTAACATTCCACTTGACTTGAAAAGCTTCAGGAAAAAAGTAAACCTAGGAATCACATAGGAAATACTAATGCACATTTTTCTTACACTATTATTTCAATAATATCTATTTTTACACAATTCCCTAGTTTTTTTAAATTATCCTGTTGACAGGCTATAGTCCACATTTGTAAATGGTATGGAAAATACCAGTCATTAAATGATAATCCTTTCTCCACCCTTAATTGTTTGTTATAACATGCTATTATTTGTGATTTTTGCTTCCTTGCCTTATAAACTAATGGCTTTGTTTAAAATGAATGCATCCCAGTTCTGAAAATCTAATATGCATTGTTACATGTGAGTAATGCATGTTAAAAACCAGAATGTTGCAACAACCTGGAATGTGCTGATGAAGATGAAAGACAGTGTCCCAAGTGCAGAAAAGAGATTTTCTGTGTGTTAAATTGAATACTTCGTGTCACCTAGCAAAGAGTTGGGAAACAAGGGGATTTCTGTTCCTGGTTGTGGGACACACTGGGAAGATTCGATTACCGCACTGGGTTACATGTCTTTGTTCACCATCAAATTTTGATTGTGTGTCTGATTTGTGTGTTACATTGTGTGACAGGACTCACTGTCCTCCATATGTAAGAGTAAGAAATGGCTGCTACCCTCAAGATGCTTGTGAGGATGTGGTAAAGGTAATGTACTTAAAACTCTACAGCAGTGTATAGGGGCTACCTTAGGGACACCACAATGAAGTGAATGTGTCAGTAAAGCAAGTCACACAAATTTTTTGGTTTCCCAGTGCGTAAAAAAGCTATGTTTACACAGTATTGTAGCCTATTGTGTGCAATAGCATTATGTCTAACAGAAGAATGTACACATTTATTTTAAAAATACTTCATTGCTAAAAATTGCTAAGCACCCTCTGAGCCTACCATCTGAGTCATCATCTTTTTGCTGGTGGAGGGTCTTTCCTCAATGTTGAAGGTGCTGGAGGACCAAGGCAGTAATTGCTGAAGATTGGGGTAGCTATGTCAATTTTTAAAAATAAGACAAGAGTGAAGTTTGCTGTAATGATCAACTTTTCCTTTCTCAGACAATTTCTCTGTGGCATGCAATGCTGTTTGATAGCATTTTACCCACAGTAGAACTTCTTCCAAAATTGGAGTCAGTCTTCTCAAATCCTGCCACTTGTTTTATCAACTTAGTTTATGTATTAATTATAGTCTAAATCCTTTGTTGTCATTTCAGTAGCCTTCACAGCATCTTCATCAGGAGTAGATTCTCTTTCAAGAGACCAGTTTCTTTGTTCATCCGTAAGAAGCAACTTCTCATCCATTAAATATCTGTTAAATGAGATTATAACAGTTCAGTCACATCTTTAGACTCCACTTCTAATTCTAGTTCTGCTTTCTACCACATCTATAGTTACTTCCTGTACTGAAGTCATACCCCTCAAAGTCATTCATGAGGGTTGGAATCCGCTTCTTCCAAAACTCCTGTTAATGTTGATATTTTGACCTCTTCTCATGAATCATGGTGTTCTTAAAGGCATCTAGAATGGCCAGTCCTTTTCAAAAGGTTTTCAGTCATCATTACTAATTTATTTATCTCTAATAAGAAACTTTAAACAATGTCTTAATTTTTAAAGTATATAAAGAGTAAAATTCTTAGCACGATTGAATTCTAGATATGATAGTTATCTATATTATTGATTGAATTAAGCAATTTAAGTATTTTTTCTCCTTCCTATATATTTTGAAACCAGTTTCTCTTAAAATCTTTCTGTTAACACTAACAATATTTAATATATCCTAATAGTCTGAAGGTAATAATGTTTTTATATCAGTGAATTTTCACATGATGATGATCTGGAAATGCTACTTACAGTAGAAAGTTTTGAATAGTAATATATGTAGAAGAGCTTTGTAAACCATAAAATTCTCTATAAATGTTGGTTCTTCCATTTTGCATGAGAGATGAAGGTTTTTAATTGAAGAGTTTTCCTGACATTAAATTAAATAGTACAACTTAACATGCAGTGACCTGAGTAAACAGCTATAGAAGAACATAAACCATGATTTTGAGTCTTGAATTATTGAAAAAATTAATGAGGAAGGATAATGGAAATATATCTAATGTTATTATTAATAAGGGTAAAATATTTGGAAAACATTTATCAGCAATAACAAGTTTGTCAAATACTCCTTCCTTTTAGTTAGTGTAACTTAATTAAGGCACAATTTGGAGACATTAGCAGACTTAAAACTAATCTCTCTCTGTGTACAGTATCTAATATCTGTGAGTCAGTGGAATCTCAGTCATCCTTCTGATGTGGTAAACATTTCTGAAATGTAATGTTTGTAATGACCTTCAGCAGTTTTTGAGTCTGGTTAGAATGGTTTTGTTTGGCATGTTTTTAAAAGAAAACAGAAGTGAGACTCACATGGCTGAGGTTCAGATTCTAGCCTTCTGCCTGTGTGGCCTGTGTGGATCACTTAGCCCTTTGAATTTCAGTTTGTTCCGTTGGGTCAGCTGATCTACTGGATCCATATACTCTAGAACAAAAGTCAGGATGCATCGTCTGCCTCAGGCTGATTGAAAACGTGCTCATTTATATAAGTCATGTCAAGGATTAAAAACAAAATTATATAGTTGCTTCTGTAGAAAATTAATGGAAAAATTAAAATTACATTATTATTAGGGGTTATCCTGGAAAGGGCTTCCCAGGTGGCTCAGTGGTAAAGAATCCGCCTGCAGTGCAGAAGACATAGGTTCAGTCCCTGGGTGGGGAAGATCCCCTGGAGGAGGAAATGGCAACCTACACCAGTACTCTTGCTGGGAACTCCCATGGACAGAGGAGCCCGGCAGGCTACAGACAATCTATTGGGTTGGCCAAGAATAGGATATGATCCAGCAACTGAGCACTGAGCGCTGTCCTGGAAAGCCCAGGAAGCAGTCATCTGCAGTCCTTCCTAGTTCTGACTTCCCCTGTTCGGTGTGTGTTTCTTAGTAACAGTTTATATCATGATATTTATTTGCTTAGTCAATTGTAAAATGTTATGGGAGAGGTAAAGTTGATTAAACTATTCATTCTCAACTACTCTAAAAGATAAAATGAGTCGATTTATCAGAGAGTCATTCTTGTGTGTTTATGACTATTTTATGGTGGTGGTGTTCAGTTTGTATACACAGGATGATTAAAAAAAGACAAGTAAGTACTCAGTTCTTATATTTCTATGTTCTGTTGTTTTTGCTTGGCCATGCTTGATCATTATTAAGGATATTTAGTTACAACAATGTTTCTTTATACTGTCAGTGATAGTTATGTCCTTATTTATTCACTCTAGGGTCGTGATCAGAGTTCAACTCTTGCTCAGCGCTCTATTGAACTGACTTTACCTAATCATCATGCATTTCATAGAGACTTACTCCGATATGCCAAGCTGATGGAGTGGCTAGAGAGTACGGATTATCGAAAATATGAGGGACTAACAAAGGTATGGATTTGACGTCAGTTACTCACTGAGTATAGAGCATTATCTTTTATTTTATTTTTTTTTTTTTTAAATATTATTTTATTAGTTGGAGGCCAATCACTTTACAACATTTCAGTGGGTTTTGTCATACATTGACATGGATCAGCCATATAGTTACACGTATTCCCCATCCTGATCCCCCCTCCCACCTCCCTCCCCACCCGACTCCTCAGGGTCCTCCCAGTGCACCAGGCAAGAGCACCTGATTCATGCATCCCACCTGGGCTGGTGGTCCGTTTCACCATAGATAGTATACATGCTGTTCTTTCAAAACATCCCACCCTCACGTTCTCCCCCAGAGTTCAAAAGTCTGTTCTGTACTTCTGTGTCTCTTTTTCTGTTTTGCATATAGGGTTATCGCCACCATCTATCTAAATTCCGTATATATGTGTTAGTATACTGTAATGTTCTTTATCTTTCTGGCTTACTTCACTCTGTATAATGGGCTCCAGTTTCATCCATCTCATTAGAACTGATTCAAATGAATTCTTTTTAACGGCTGAGTAATATTCCATGGTGTATATGTACCACAGCTTCCTTATCCATTCGTCTGCTGATGGGCATCTAGGTTGCTTCCATGTCCTGGCTATTATAAACAGTGCTGCGATGAACATTGGGGTGCACGTGTCTCTTTCAGATCTGGATTCCTCAGTGTGTCTGCCTAGAAGTGGTATTGCTGGGTCATATGGCAGTTCTATTTCCAGTTTTTTAAGAAATCTCCACACTGTTTTCCATAGTGGCTGTACTAGTTTGCATTCCCACCAACAGTGTAAGAGGGTTCCCTTTTCTCCACACCCTCTCCAGCATTTATTGCTTGTAGACTTTTGGATAGCAGCCATCCTGACTGGCGTGTAATGGTACCTCATTGTGGTTTTGATTTGCATTTCTCTGATGATGAGTGATGTGGAGCATCTTTTCATGTGTTTGTTAGCCATCTGTATGTCTTCTTTGGAGAAATGTCTGTTTAGTTCTTTGGCCCATTTTTTGATTGGGTCGTTTATTTTTCTGGAATTGAGCTTCAGGAGTTGCTTGTATATTTTTGAGATTAATCCTTTGTCTGTTTCCTCATTTGTTATTATTTTCTCCCAATCTGAGGGCTGTCTTTTCACCTTACTTATAGTTTCCTTTGTTGTGCAAAAGCTTTTAATTTTCATTAGGTCCCATTTGTTTATTTTTGCTTTTATTTCCAATATTCTGGGAGGTGGGTCATAGAAGATCTTGCTGTGATTTATGTCGGAGAGTGTTTTGCCTATGTTCTCCTCTAGGAGTTTTATAGTTTCTGGTCTTACATTTAGATCTTTAATCCATTTTGAGTTTATTTTTGTGTATGGTGTTAGAAAGTGTTCTAGTTTCATTCTTTTACAAGTGGTTGACCAGTTTTCCCAGCACCACTTGTTAAAGAGATTGTCTTTTTTCCATTGTATATCCTTGCCTCCTTTGTCAAAGATGAGGTGTCCATAGGTTCGTGGATTTATCTCTGGGCTTTCTATTCTGTTCCATTGATCTATATTTCTGTCTTTGTGCCAGTACCATACTGTCTTGATGACTGTGGCTTTGTAGTAGAGTCTGAAGTCAGAGAGCATTATCTTTTAGAATCGAGAGGTCGTGTGTTCAGTTACGCAAGTGACATTTGAAGCACTGTTGTATGTTCTTAAAAAAGCAGCAAGTAGTTGAATTTCTTAGTGCTCATTAGCTATGGAGAACATTTTTTTTCTTTTTCATTTATTTTTATTCGTTGGAGGCTAATTACTTTACAATATTGTAGTGGTTTTTGCCGTACACTGACATGAATCAGCCATGGATTTACATGTGTTCCCCATCCTGATCCCCCCTCCCGCCTCCCTCTCCATCCCATCCCTCTGGGTCTTCCCAGTGCACCAGCCCTGAGCACCCGTCTCATGCATCCAGCCTGGGCTGGTGATCTCTTTCACCCTTGATAGTATACTTGTTTCAATGCTCTTCTCTCTGAACATCCCACCCTCGCCTTCTCCCACAGAGTCTAAAATTCTGGAGAACATTTATTTTATGTACTTAGATGGAGAATAGCTAAATTTTGAACTTCAATATAGTATTAGGCCATACTGTAGCTTGAAGTGTCATTTAGTTTAGTTAGTTAAGTAATTATTTCCTGAGTTGCTTTATGTGCAATATAAAAACTAGAGAGTATGAAGTTATATTTTCAATGAGGCATTTGCTTTATAAGAACCTGTAATCTGTTCTTTTAAGCACATGCAGTGTGCCTCTTTATTAAGCAGACATTCCATTGTTCCAGGCACAGAGGAACATGGGTATTTCTGTTCCTGATTGTGGGACACACTAGCTGGAAAAATTGGATTATCATATTATGGTACATTTCTTTGTCACTCACCAGATTTTCACTGTGTGCCTCTTTTGTACTCACTAATCCATATGTAAGAATAAGAAGTGGCTCCCACACATGCTCCTACTTCCAGAGAGCGTCAGGTCTGCCCGGGAAGAGCAACTATCCTTAGCAGCCGGCCAGAGTTAAGTGCTGAACTGGATATGAGTTTAAATGTATAGCATGTTAGAGAAAGGAAATTCATGACCTGTAGCCACAGGAGAAAACTTCATAGAAAACATTGGACTTGACTCTTTTCCCGGGACTTTAAGAAGACCAGCCTGACTGAAGCTGAAATTCCATATTCTAGAAGAGTGAGAAGTTAGGTTGAAAAATCTGAGTCGTGAGTCCTAGCAGCATTCTTCAGACACAGGAAGAGACTTGATAGGGGAAACTAAGAACCTAATACAATAATGAACTGAAATGAAATCTTGGACGAAGAGGATGATAGTAGGAATAGAGATTATAAGTCACAAGAGAGAATCCCAAAACAAGGGACAGGATGGTGCCAGACTTGTGAGACGCAGAGATTAAAACAGTGATAAATACCACTTGGGCTTCCCAGGTGGCGCAATGATAAAAAAAAAATCCACCTGTCAATGTAGAAAATGCAGGCTTGATCCCTGGGTTGGAAAGATCCCCTGGAGAAGGAAATGGCAACCGACTGCAGTACCATTGCCTGGAGAATCCCGTGGAGAGAGGAGCCTGGTGGCCACAGTCCGTGGGGTCGCAGAGTGGGACACGACTGAGTGGCTGAGCACACACACACACGGATGGCCACAGCTGGACAAGAAAGAGCCATTCACACGTTCCCTTAGCAAACGCGCTGAGCATCTGCTGTGTGCTGACACTGTTGTATGCACGAAAGAGAACGGCGCTGAAGGAGACAGGCGAACACTTGCCTGTTCAGAGTACATATTCCAGTGGAGAAGGACCAACATAAAAGTCAACTTCATAGTCTGCTGGAAGGTACTGCTGAGAGCTCTAGAGAAAATAAAGCAGGGAATGCTAGGACATCAGAAAGGTTGCGGTTTCAAAAAGGGTGGTCCGAGAAGGCAACATTTGAGCACAAATTTTACAGATAAGCAGGGGTGCGCAGTGGGAATTTCCGAGGAAAGCTTTCCCAGCACAGCACAAGTGCCCCAAGGCAAGAGCAACCTGGAGCACTGGAGGAGCAACCAGGCCGTGGTGGTGGGAGCACGGCGAGTCAGGTTCAGGATGGGAGGGCGGGCGTGAGAGGTGCGGTGGGGGGCGGGGGGCGGGGCAGGGCAGATCTGGAAGGGACTGGGCACCGGTGTTGGAATTTGGTTTTTACTTGCAGAGAGATGAGGGAGGGGTGTTGATGGGCTTTGAGTAGCAGAATGACATGCTCTCATTTAGTAAACGGCCATTGTAGCAGGAACCCTTGGGCTCAGGACTCTACTGTTGTGTTGTATTCTGATTAGTTTTGAGTCAGCAGAATTCTGATTTGGAGATAGTTTACAGAAGAATATTTGCATGACTGGAATCTTTGCCTTCTGAAGTTTTAAGAGGATTAATACTGTATTTTGAATGATTAAATATCGTTACATCTTAAGAGTTTTGTGCCAACAAGTGCTTTGTCCCCTAGTGAATATTCAAATGAGTAAAATAATCAATAAGCTTTTTGCCTGATTGTGTTCTCAGTGAGTATTATTGCCGTATCTTTATATATATGTAGCTTCATGAATGTAATTTAAAGTGAAGAAGCAAGCCAGTAGCCAGTCTAGTGCTGAAGTATGGAATCATTCTCTGCTCATGGTATATTTTCAATTGACAGTATTGATGTGCTTTTTTAAATGAAATTATCTTATTTCCAAAGAATCTTGCTTTGTCTTGTGTTTGAACTTGTGACAGACCATGCAGTTTTATGCCTGATAATCTAATTTGGTTGCTCAAGTGTTTTCAAAAATAGGAATCTTATTAATATGACCAAGAAAGGAATGAAAGGAAATGGAAGGAAAGGAATGAAAAAAGGAACCTGACAAATCAGTGTTTCTTTGGTAAGAAATAATAATTAAATCCAGATGCTATTTGTACTTGATCCTTTCCATGTAGTGTGTGCTAGTGGTAAAGAACCCGCCTGCCAATGCAGGAGACATAGGAGATTCAGCTTCAGTGTCTGGCTCAGGAAGGTCCCCTGGAGAAGGAAATGGCAACCCACTCCAGTATTCTTGCCTGGAGAATTCCATGGACAGAGGAGCCTGGTGAGCTCTAGTCCATAGGGCTGCAAAGAGTTGAACCTGATTGAAGTGACGTAGCACTCACCTTTGTACTTGGTTATTTGTACCCAGCTCACACTTTTTGGCAGGACCAGGAAAAGCTTGTCTTCATTTCTTTAGGGAAAAGAATAACTAGGCCCTGCCCCAACTCTACTTACGGCTGAATCTAAGCAAACCCCTGATTTGGGGTGTATGTAATTTAGAGCCTAAGGAAAATAGAGGTGCGTTGGGCATGTAATAAGCTCGGCTGCCCAGAATCCCTTCTGCCTAGCTGGGGCAGTAGAGCATGTAGAGCAGTTGAGCAGGGAGATGGTTTATCCTTGTTTAGGTAGGAACAATCTTTCCTCTCCCAATAGCCCCTTGAGGCCGACACATTGTCTCAGCCTCAGTCCTATATTTGTAAATATAGAAAATAAAACATGGTGTTATCTGTAAGACTCTAAAGTGAGCACAAGAAAAAGTTGGAAATACTGCCTGAGATAACAGTATTTAAGCTCAAGATAGTTGGATTTTAAGTTAGGTGCTGTATACAGGATGCTAAGAGAAATAAATACTCCCAGTGAGAAGCTTCTCTCTGAATTCAGTAAGTGAATGAGCTGGGAGTCACGCCTGTCTGTGGGCTTCCCCCCCTGTGGGTTCTGTTGAGAACCTGGGGGAAGGTGTTCAGTCATTTCAATTGTATTGAAAAAGAAGGTGATTTTCAGTAGTCTGCTCAAATCACTGTTTTAGAAATAGCGACTGTTTAAATTGCTTGGGTAGTAGTGTGCACTTAGTTTGGGTATTGGAATGCAGTCTGTTATATTGAGTGAGTTGAGTAGAAATCTAATGAAGATTTTATGAATTATAAGTTGGTCAGCCATTTACATTGATTTCCAGTGATCAGTGTTTTTGTGATAATTTAAAATTCAACGAATGAGATGCTGAAAAGTGAAATAGCTGAATGAAATAGGAATAATTTTAGTGTCTTTTTAGCTTTAGATTTGCTTTTAAAGTTACACACAAAGATCACAGGAAAAAATTTCCTATTTAACTTTCCTTACGGAGAATCTGTGGGAAATGTATGTGGCATGCAAATTGGAAAAAAGAAGGCTCTATATTATGTTTCATCCAAAAATTTTTTATAAGGACATATCTATCAATAAAATATCTAAATATATATAAATATATCTAATATATTTTTATATACTTATAAAATAACTTAAAAAAATCAATAATGAACTATGAGTCAGTATACAAATAATTTAAGTGATATACCTTTGAAAGTTACATCTGATGTTTAAAGCAAAGTAAACTGTTCTAAAACTGGATGTGTTTGAAATTGAAGTGTAGATTTCATGATAAATTTAAAAGAATAACTAGGCATAGGAGTTTTTCTGCTGTGGATTTATTTAAATTTAGTGAAACTCTACATAAGGCATTTAACATAGGATTTGGAAAAATACATGGCCTCCCGCTGTTGACTCTTTCATCAGGGTATAAAATATTTTTGTATGATAATAAGCATAGATGATGAGGGAATGAGTTTGCATGTTAAATAATAGATGTTTTCATTTGAACTAGAATAAATTTTGTTTTTTAAAAAGAAATCATTTGATTATGAAAACTGTAAGATGTGGTAATTAAATTCTTATGAGAGTAACCTATTTGGGGCTAATTTACTACCCCATGCTGGCAAGGTATGGTAAAACTCAGTGTCCTGCTTCAGTGTCATTGATCCTGTCTGTTGGTATAATAATTTTTGAAACAGCATGGCATTATGGAAGAAGAGTTAAAAGATTCCCTTATTCTTTAGCACTGTAATTTTACCCTTAGGAAATTATTCCAAGAAAGCAGTTCATTAGAGATGAAAAGCTTGTTGTAACATTGTCTATCACAGCAAAACATCAAAACCAATTATGTAGTCTGTGTTAGGAGGTTGGTTTACTAAACTGAACATCAGCAGAGCATAATACTGTGCAGTCATTAGCATATGACCTGGAAAAGCGTGATTGTGCTGCCCCAAACACCCAGTATCGTATGAATGCAGCTATGTTTAAAATACATGAAAGGTAATGTGTAAATTACCATCGGATCATTGAAAAAGCAAGAGAGTTCCAGAAAAACATCTACTGCTGCTTTACTGACTACGCCAAAGCCTTTGACTGTGTGGATTACCAAACTGTGAAAAATTCTTCAAAAGATAGGAGTAGCAGACCACGTTATTTGCCTCTCAAGAAATCCGTATGCAGGTCAGATAGCAACGGTTAGAACTGAACATGGAACAACAGACTGGTTCCAAATCAGGAAAGGAGTATATCAAGGTTGTATACTGTCACCCTGCTTATTTAACTTATATGCAGAGTACATCGTTTGAAATGCTGGGCTTCGTGAAGCACAAACTGGAATCAGGATTGCCAGGAGAAATATCAAAATCCTCAGATAAGCAGATGACACCAGCCTTATGGCAGAAAGTGAAGAACTAAAGAGCCTCTTGATGAAAGTGAAAGAGGAGAGTGAAAAAGTTGGCTTAAAACTCAACATTCAGAAAACTAAGATCATGGCATCTGGTCCCATCACTTCATGGCAAATAAATGGGGAGACAATGGAAGCAGTGAGAGACTTTATTTTGGGGGGCTCCAAAATCACTGCAGGTGGTGATTACAGCCATGAAATTAAAAGAGGCTTGCTCCTTGGGAGAAAAGCTATGACCAACCTAGACAGCATATTAAAAAACTGAGACATTACTTTGCCAACAAAGGTCCATTTAGTCAAGGCTATGACTTTTCCAGTAGTTATGTATGGGTGTGAGAGTTGGACTGTAAAGAAAGCTGAGCACCGAAGAATTGATGCCTTTGAACTGTGGTGTTGGAGAGGATTCTTGAGAGTCCCTCGTACAGCAAGGAGATACAACCAGTCAATCCTAAAGGAAATCAGTCCTGAATATTCATTGAAACAACTGATATTGAAGCTGAAACTCCAATACTTTGGCCACCTGATGCGTAGAAGTGACTCATTTGAAAAGACCCTGATGCTGGGAAAGATTGAAGACTGGAGGAGAAGGGGACAACAGAAGATGAGACGGCTGGATGGCATCACCGACTCAATGGACATGAGTTTGAGCAGGCTTCGGGAGTTGGTGATGGACAGGGAGGCCTGGCATGCTGCAGTCCATGGGGTTGCAAAGAGTCGTACTTGACTGAGCAACTGAACTGAACTGAAAGTATAAAAGTGAAAATGTGAGTGTGATTATTCAACTTCATATTTTTACAAACTGTTAATATTATGATGCCAGTTCAGTTTTTTTAAAAGATGGAAAATAGCCTTCTTGTGTCCTATGAAATGCATCAAATATTTTAAGACCACAAAATTGAAAACAAGCACAAAGGATATGGGGGGATTGAGAAATGGAAATTGTTATACTTGTTTTATTAATGAGTATGTGTTGTTTTCACTTTTAAGAATTGCATGGATTGTTTGTCATGACTCTGTGAGAGAGAAATTAAAGATGTCTTTGAAGTTGCAAAGATCAAGATGACTGGCACAACTAAAGAAAGCAAGAAGCTTGGTAAGCTTAGGCACCTCAGTCCCCTTGTTTTCTCTTCTACTAAAAATTATTTATCTGTGACACATAATTTTAAGACTTTTTAGGCAAGGTGGAAGGAGATACAATAGAATTAGTAAAAGAATAAATCTAATGCATTGGTTTGATTTATAGGTTTTTCATGGAACAAGTATGTCTCTAAAGCCTTATTTTTACTAATTAAAATTCTGCAGTATGTGAACTTGACAGCAATTGTATATACATGCCGTGTCTAATAAAAGTACAGCGCAGACGCGGAACCCGTGAATACGGAGGACCAACCATGGGACTTGAGCATCCATGGATTTTGGTGTCCACCACTGGTGCTGGAACCAACCCTGCACAGATACCAGGGACAGCTGTGTATAGTCACAGCAGCAGCAGTTGGCCAGAGAATGAAGTGCAGTCTGGAGAGAAAGTACTAGATTAAGAGACAGATGTTGGAAGTTCAGTTTCTGATTTCCTAAAAGACCTTTTGTACCAGTTGGAGGCAAGTCTGTGATCTCTTAAGTCATTGCACTCCACAGGGAAGTGAAGTGATGCCTGGCTTCTTACTTGTCACTGGCTATTTTGAATCAAAAAGAAAGTTGCTAAGTGTTTTCTCCCCTGTGAAGGGGCTGTAAAAATGTCACCAAAATTTCTCCTGTAATTATACTTTATTTTTCCAAAGAGTTATTTTTGAAACAAGAGGGGTTTTTGTTGCTTCTAAATATGTTAAATAAACAAAAAACTTGATTTAAAAGGATAACCAGTGAAAGTATCAAGTTGCAAGGAAATGATTTGCCGAGGCCACGTTCTGCTCTTGCATGTACCCATCTCTGGGCTTTTTTGATGGAGTTCTGTGCCTGTCGGAGTCAGAACCTGGCCTTAAATGGCTACAGTGTGTCCTCTGTGTCTGCATAGCTCCCCTTTAGAACCATGAGTGTAGCATTTGCTTGTTGAAAGGAGCCTGTGCCCTGATTGAAATTGATAGCTCGTCTTTCCATTCTTTTCTTTAGGACAAAGAAGACTATCTTTAGTAGTGGGTAATTATTTTGTGATTCACTGGTTTGTGGTTTGTTTTTGTTTTTAATACAACACTAATATATTGGTGATACTAGTTCCGATTTTTTAAATGGTTTGAATCTGTGTATTGCACTTTGGTAAAGATACTGATAAAAATATTGGGACAATAGGCTTTTGGAAACAGAAATGCTAACTCATCCTAAAGGTTACTTGTTCTTAAACGGTGTGTTTATATCCTTGTTAATGTTTCACCATGGATATGTTAAATTGAAGAAGGAATTCATAGGGCCTGGACTCCATCTCAGGCCTGTCCGTGCTGATCGTGCTCGGCTGCCTCTCCAGTGGACTCTGAACTCTCTGCTTAGTGCCTGTGGGAACGACAATGGAAGGATAAGACCCCCTCCAGACAGGGGAATCTTGAAGATCACATCCAGGTTGCTCATTGCCTAAGAGGAAGCATACCGTAATCACCCCTGTCTCCGGACAGGTCATAAACTTTTCCTGTATCTATCAGGATGTAATCACAGGCTTATCGATTATTAACTGGTTGGAATGTAACTCCGGGCTTATTGACTATTGACTGTTTGAACACACAACACTTGAATGATGGGGTTATTGTAGTTGTATTTACCCTACCTTTGTTTATGTAAGTCTCAACGGAATTGAGGTGGTGGGTTTGGACACGTACACATGGGGTAGGTGGTGGGGTTTGGACACGTACACATGGGGTAGGTGGTGGATTTGGACACGTACACATGGGGTATAAAAGATTTTCACAAATGCTGGACGGGGTCCTTGGCTAAGAGGAGACTCTGCCTTGGGCCCGCCGGTGTAATAAACTGCACTCCACTATCTGCATTGTCCTTCTGAGTGAGTCTGTTTCCCGGAAAGCGTGGCTATAACAAAATCAGTTTTTCTTTTTAGTAAACAACATATTAATACAGTTACATGTTTAATGTTTTCATTTAGTATATTTGTCATCACTTGCTACTGCAGTAAAAGGGAAATCTTTCTAAAACTACCTCCTTGGGAGGTTATTAATGCCCCTGTCATAATATTAATTTATCAAGCTTAAGATTCTCATTGAGATAAATGACATAATTGGAATATAATTTAAATCAAATACAATACTATCTTAATGGTATCATTGCATTAACCTAAAACCTTAATTTTTTTTTCTTATTTTTTGAAGTTCTTAAATTATCTTGTTAAAAAATTTTTAATTAACCTAAGACAAGTTTAGAAGATACTTTTAAAACAGGGTTAAGATTACATCTCTCGTATGTATCCATTAAGTAGTAAGAAATAGGAGAGTAACCAAAAAATTATAGTTTCTATTACTTTGATGTTATCAGTTACAAGAAAGGAAAAACTAAATAATAAACAGAATTCAGAGGATAAAAACTATTTTGTTCATCTTTGAAAATGTAGCTTGTTGGTCAACATTTAAAAATAAATTTCAAGTTAAATACAAATGACTTCAGAAGTTCTAAGTAGATAGAATGTAAACTTTTTAAAGATACCTTTTCAAGGATTCGAATTATGTTTAAATCAGTTCTTAATAGTAATTACAGTTAAAAGAGAAACCTAAAATTTGGGGAAGGTAAATTTTCAATGGCTCAAAATTAAGGAATTATGAATAAAATTTTAAATTTGTTTTGTTTTTTCCTTGCTCTGAAAATGCTGCATCCGAGATACTAATAAAAATAGAAAGTCAGCGGCGGGCGGTTAAAAAAAAAAAGAGAATAGAAAGTCAGATTGAATGTATTTTACAAAAGGAAATTGTGTATAGTCATAGAGATTCAGGGGAATTCTCTCTTTTTGAACCATTCTTTACTCAAGTCTTTAACATCTACTTAGTTTAGATAATTTAAAACAACGTTAAAATGCCAGTAAAGCACTTTTTCTTTGTGGTAAGGTTTTTATAAAACCTTTGCCTTTCTAAGGTCAGAAGGTTACCCTGATACTCTCAGAGGTGTGGGATTGTCCTCCCGAGATTGATACTTTGGTGTTTTGTTTTTCTTCTGTATTCCTCAGATGTACTGAATGAAAAGACAGGCAAAGGATATCTAGTAATAATTTTTTTAATTGCCCATTTTTTTTCTTTTTACTACTAAGATAAGACACACAAGTATTAGTTGAGTCCATTTACATAATAACTTCCTTATCTTTAGTAATCCAAAACTTAAAAAATGATATGCCAAGCACATTTTTTCCAGTGTTTCTCCACTGAAATTAAGAAATCTTGTTGACTCCAAAGGGAGTCTTGAACACAAGACTACATTCAGTTCTGAGTGGATGATTCATTCAGTAAATGTTTATTAATTACCTATTACATGATAATCGCTGCTCGATACTGAGAATGCAGCAATGAGCAAAGACCCTACCCTCTTGGTGCTTGTACTCTAGCAGAAATTGTTTAAGGATATTTAAAATTTACCAGAATATTGTTACTTCTTGCTGATAAATAATATAGACTTTTTTATGAGCCCAAATAGGGCACTAGTAGTATTTATTAACTACTTTAAAAAAAGAAAACTATATGCAGAATTAGGCTTTGCTCTGAAACTGGTGAACTTAGTAGAGCGACACCTTAAGATCGCCAGCAGGTACTGTTCAGATTGACAAGCTAGTGGCTCCAGTGCATCCCCCGCTCCTGGTTGCTGTGTGTCCAGCCTTATCATTTCATATTCCTTTAAACTTCAGGCAGACAAGGCTAGGAAGATTGACATGTTTTTGGTGTGGCAAATTAGTAGTTTATACTCGAGCTTTTGCCTAGCAATAGCAACTATCACTATCCCTGTTTGGCAGGAGTTGACACCTTGTTTTCCGTTTCTTAAATATTTCTAGAGTTATATTCATTAATTTTCTGTTTTATTCTATAATTTCTTTCTTTGCCATTCAAGTTAGATTCTCATTTGGGTTTAGAATGTTTCACAAAACGATCTCTACAATTGATCGAACAAATACTAAAGAGAGGTTTTAGATAAAGGAAATGCCAAATGACCCTGAAAGAACTCCAATTCCCACATTAGACCTGTCTCTCAGCTTTACCCTTCTACCTACCCATCTCCCAATAATTAGTGTTTTGATACATGTGTTTTATTCTCAGTGTTCACAGAGCCAGCTAAGTTACTAAACAGTTTAGCTTATTATTTCTAAAATGGTTTTAAAACTCCACTCATAATTTTTTTTATCAGAGGGAGTATAAAATTATTTAGTACAGTGGAGATTCCTTCCAAGAGCTTTCAGTGAATACAGGATTGTTAATGCATTTAATGTATAAATGTGCAAGTTCATTCTATTAAATTTTCACTGTATTAAATTATTTACTTGAACTCTGTTTTCTTCAGAAATCAGAACTTGGAAGTGTAGTCTTTAAATTTAAGTACATCAGCTTAGGAGACTTAAAAGTGTGGGGGAGGTTTACACATGTAGATATTTTTACCTGAATATTTGCATCAAATAGTACATTAAAAGACTAGTAAAGGTTTTTCTGTCATGTAATTTCTCAAGCAGTAGCTGACCAACTAAACATATGTTGCCTCTCTCGTTGCTTGGTGCTCCTGGTTCTTTGCATGTGTCTTTTCAACTAGAGCTTTAACTTCCTCTTGTGCGCGGTTTGTGCAGATTGCAGCTTGCTAACTTGTCTTTGTCTGTGACGCTTGCAGCCTAACCCGTCGCAGCCACACTGCCTGGAAAGGCAGTGCTGTCAGACGGGAAGCCGAGAGTGGGCGTGCTCGGCGTGTCAGCAGGTGCTCTCAGTGCGTGTGTGTGTCTAGGAGCCAGTCGTTCATCCTGGAGAAGCTGCGCCAGAAACACTGCTTGCTCTGGGTTGCCAGGGCTTGGCCAGAAAGAAAACCAACAGAAAGGAAGTGGGATGACTGCATCCAAGAAATGTGTGGCATGGTTAAACATGTATGGTGGGTAGTCAGAAACTTATAAAAAGTCTTACCCGTTATACTTTTGTTTTCAGGCTGTGTTTAGAAACTATAAAATTTCTTGTACGTATGGTCAGATTTTGCATAATGAAACCAAAGTTTGTCTCTAACTAACTGTATATCATATTTGTTGTTGTTATTTTTTACTTTACATATACAAATATGATTTGTATATCATATTTTTTATCACTTATTTTATTATTTGTCCCTTCTGACCATCAGTGAATAATACAGGTTTAGCTGAGAAATAGTCAAGAAGAATAAAAATGTTTTACTGTTTAAATTTAATTCTGAATAGAAACATCACATTTTCTTGTAAAAATAGAATCCTTTAATAGTTTGGTGTATGTAGGATATTGTGCAGACATATTGTTCTCATTTTTCCTCATAGCTATGATAGATACCTATGTTTATACCTAAACTCAGATGTCCCATATTAATATAGTTAACTATGTATGTGTTATGTTAGTTGTATTTTAAATACAACAAATATTCAGGGTTTTGTTTTTGTTGTTAGTTTTTCTCTTTTCGTTTTGTTTAGTTTTTAAAAGAACTTTAATCAATTCACTTGCTGAAAAAACAGGAATGTCTGAGTTCAGGAATGTATTAAGTTGAGTCATGTGTAATTGACGTTTTTAGTAGGACAAGATTAATTGAGTGTTGGTAGTTTCATGTGGTTCAGCCTAATATGTTGATTCAATGTAGAGGCAAATAATATTGGAATATGGCAGTTTTTTTCTAGAAATACAATCATTATGTTAGCTAGTATTCTAGGGGGTCAGTGACTTTCATCCATAGTCATGTCTTCTGAGTGGAAAAGAACTCCTCATCTACTTTTGAAAAATCATCAGACAACTGTGATGAGACTGGGCAGGGCACAGTGTGATCTCTAAGATCCCTTTCAGTCTTATTCTGTGATTCTGTATGATTTCACCTGTCTTTACATAGGCTCAGAAGTAGAACACAAATCTTAATGAAAGAGGAAGACACTCTACATCCTCTTCATGTGGCAGAGTTGTGCCCTAACCCATATGAGCCCCAGAAGAGCAGGACAGCAGAAGGGAGCCCTGATGGATGCCATGAACCTTTCATTCGTGAAGGTCACAGCTTTTAAAGGTTTATCATTTCCCAGGTCTTCACGGGAGTTCCGGGAAATTAACCGGGTCTACTTCCAGTCTAAATAAGCTCAGTGTTCAGAGCTCCGGGAACCACCGGTCTCAGTCATCTTCCTTGCTGGACATGGGAAACATGTCGGCCTCTGATCTCGATGTCGCCGACAGAGCCAGGTTTGATAAGGTAAGATAAAATGACGCATGTTTCTTAAACATTACTGTCAGTTTTCTAGCACCAGTTTGTTACTGCTTTAATTGTGTTCAAAGATTTGGGCTCTATTGACTCTTTTAATTAACCGTGTCTTACTTTCCATTTCTGAATCTAAAAAAAAAAAAAAATAACTGGTCAAATGGCAACTGAAATGTGATTCATCAATTAAATGACATAACAGCTTTATTAAAATTTGTTATAAATCATAAAGAGCTTGCATTGTCAATCCAGTTATTTGAGTGACTACAAAGAGGAAACAACTTTTATGAAGCTAAATTGTTTAAATAAAGTTTTATCACTCTGTTCCTCTTTCCAGATTCCAAGTGAGTAATTGTTGTCAGTTTTGTTTTAGGTATGTTCTGACCCTGTTATGCCTCATCAATACTGCATTGTCTTGTCAATCTTGGAAGTATTTGTTTGGGGGATTCTATTAAGATTATAGATAAAGCTTCCCTGGTTGCTGCAGAAAAGTGATTAAATGTGGAATGTTATTTTAAGCGTTTTGTTCAGTTCTTTGTAGAATCATTTTGGTTTTCTTCAGATCTTTGAACAGGTACTGAGTGAACTGGAGCCCCTGTGTCTGGCAGAACAAGACTTCATAAGTAAATTTTTCAAACTACAGCGACATCAGAGTATGCCTGGAACTGTGGTATGGGTGACATTTATTTACTAGCTCATATTTGTGATCTATATCATAATTAGCCTAATCATTATGTTGTCATAATTTCAATATCAGAACAGAAAGAATTTACATTGTAAGGATTTTTTAAGTAATTTTTATCATATAAGATAATAAAAAAAAAGGATAGTGTTTGAGCATCTAATCTAATATTCTAGACTATCTTAGGCCTAAACATTCTCCAAATTGATGAGTGGGGGAAATGTCTGAGTTTACTTGGCAAAAAATATTTTTAAAAAGCAAATTTATTGTTTTAGTGATCAAGAAAAAGTAAATAGAATTAAAAAATTACAATGATGTTTTAATGTATATTTGTTGTTATTTAGTCACTAAGTCGTGTCTGACTCTTTGCAACCCCGTGGACTGTAGCCCACCAGGTTTCTCTCTCCATGGGATTCCCCAGGCAAGAATACTGGAGTGGATTGCCAGTTCCTTCACCAGGGGATCTTCCCAACCCAGGGATTGAACCCGTGGCTCCTGCATTGGCAGGCAGATTTCTTTCCTGCTGAGCCACCAGGGAAGCCCCCATGGTCTTAAAAAATAAATGAAAGCAAGCAAGAGAAAAATGGAGAGCCTCAAATCAGAATCTTTCTTATGGCTTTCTTACTATGAGACTGAGAGAGTAACAGGCGGGAAGGCCAGGGGTCTCCAAATGGAGGAATGAGGCTGTAAGTGCCAGACATTTTTATCTCTCCTAACCGGCAGAAAAGAACAAACCAGCGATCTGTTTTTCCTTCTCTATACAAAATTAAAAGGAGGTTTCTCCTAACATTCTGTGTGGCCATGACACCTGGTCTCACCTAAAGCTAACTACTCCCAAACCTTGAGTTAACCAATACATTTCTTTTTCGTATGGAAATGTTGTCTTAAGCTATGTTAATGAACCCCAGACTCCATCTTCAAGTTGGTTCCGCCAAAGGGCCTAACTTACTTGTTCAGGTGTTGTTCCCCTAATCTATGTAAACGAAACTATTTGTTGGTACAAGATGCAAGTCAATAGTTTTATGGCCTGGGATGAATTATCTGGTGCCATTCTAGATTTTATGACATTCCTTTCTTTTCATTAACAGACTGTGAGTGACTATATACCATACAGCTAAAGACTAGGAGGGGGGTACTCTTTTGCCCCCTTCTGATGCCTATGTCAGAAGCTTTCTCTATCTCCTTTATACTTTAGTAAAACTTTATTACACAAAAGCTCTGAGCGATCCAGCCTCGTCTCTGGCCCCGGATTGAATTCGTCTCCTCCGGAGGCCAAGAATCCCGCGTCTTATCGTTCAGCAACAACCTTTCAAGACCATAAACTAATTATTTAATCCCTACTTTTCCTCATCTATGTAATGGGTATAATAATGCCTATTGAACATGGCTCTCTGGTGGCATAAATGTAAGAAAATAAAATGAGCCATTTGCTAGAGTATTTTAAAGAACTTAAAAACACAATGCAAATCGAGTGATTTTTTTAAAATTAAGATGATCTTTAAAAGAACTAGCATATAAAAACAGTGCTCAAAATTAAGTCTTTCAGATGGTTAGGGGGTTTGTTCTTGTAGATGGTAATTGCTAGTAAATTTGTTAGTTTCTGTAAGAACTTCTGACAGCATTTTTTATGCTCAAGTTTTATTAGGATGATTAATTTTATTAGAATGATTTTAATTTTCAAAATTCTCCCTTGAACATGTCCCTAGATATTTTCAGCTTTTTATTAAATTGTCCCCTCGTTCCTGCACTCCCTCTGAGTCTCCTCTACCTTTCTCTCCCGCCCCACCCCCCCCCCAAATGTGCTCACAAGCAAACACAGCTTCTCATTCTCAGATAAAATCTGAAAACAAAGCTTCTCCTGAACATTCTGAAGCAACATGTTAAATTATATAATTTCATTGATAATACTACCTTTAAAAATCATTATTTCTCATCATACATTCTCTCCTAAGAATTTGGAGACTGAGCAGGCTATTGCTATATAAACTAAACTCTTCAATTTGTTAGCCTTTTATTATGTGAAGTATCTGAATAATTTTTGCAGACTGAAGCAGAGGACACAGATGGAGGAACTTTGTCACGGCAACATAATGCTGGCACACCGCTGCCTGTTTCATCTGAGTATGTGTTTGTTACTATCTGTTGTTTATTGTGAAAAAAAAGTAAACTTTCAATTGAGCAGGAAGGAATGCTGCCCAGTGAGGAGTCCAGATTACTGTCCATAGCTGACAACACTCAGAGCACCGATCTGTGTGCCCAGTGTGTTACAGAGCTTCTCAATGAAGTAAACTTGGTCCCCTTTATGGCTCTTTGGCTTTTCTTTGCTCTTGTAATCACACAAATGCAGTCAATTTTGATGTTTGCTGGTAGGAAGTTGCATTTGAATTGTAGTGTATTTCTCAGAAATCACAAAGCACATTTCAGGACCCAGTTCTACAAAGGACGTTATTTTGAGTGATAAAAATGCAACCTCAAAAAAAATATGTTTATGTTGGAAACCACTCTAGAATAATTAACTATTTGGACAGTGTTAGTTGATATATCAAATTTTAGTCATTTGTGTATACCGAGTGGATTAAAGTTAAAGGTAAATGCACCTGAAGCTTGTACTAACTATTCTGTTTTGTATTTCTGAACAGGAAAGATATGATCCGCCAGATGATAATTAAAATATTTCGCTGCATTGAGCCAGAACTGAACAACTTGATTGCATTAGGAGACAAAATCGATAGCTTTAACTCCCTTGACATGCTAGTCAAAATGAGTCGCCATGTGTGGACTGCACAGAACGTGGACCCCGCTTCTTTTCTGAGCACTACACTGGGAAATGTTTTGGTGACTGTCAAAAGGAACTTTGACAAATGTATTGTAAGTTGGGTATTTTTTTTTTCAGTAACTTAGAACTCTTAACCATTGCAGAGTATCTGTGTGTGTGTGTGTGTGTGTGTGTGTGTGTGTGTGTGTTTCAAAGACTTCTGGCTTCCCACCAGGGGACCTACTGTTCCTATGCCCACGCCTTGCAGCAGGGTATTGGCTGCAGTGTCCAGGAGCAGGCTAGTGCCAAGTTGTGTCCCGTCTACACTGTGAACCATGGCCAGTCCTGGAGTGGCTGACACAGAGGCAGCAGCGATTACACCCGAGATCCACTAAGTAACTGAAATCCCAGGTGACCAATTAGTGACCATAGATTTAATGAAGCAACTGAAACTTGAATTTATTGTTTTTCTTCTTTTAATATATCACAATAGGGTAATTAATATTTGGGTTATTTTAATTGATTAAAGTATTTTTTTCAGTTCAATAGCTTTAATCATATTGCTTTAAGAATAAATTGTTCTTATGACAACTTTTGGTAGTTATCATTTTTCTCCTAATAGGGAAAAAAATCATTAACTTTATTTTTTCTGTTAGGTTTTGGTAAGCTCATAGATATGAAGAGGATTGGGCCAGGTTCTAAAAAGAGTTTCATTTTATGAATATATTTAGTATTAATATGTAAAAATAGGTATTTATCATCTGAATTATTCTACTATGTAACCTCTAAGTTAAATCCAGTGCTTGAATAGCCATAGAATAATGAGTGAGTGAAAGTCACTCAGTCATGTTTGAGTCTTTGTGACCCCATGGTCTGTAGTTTGCCAGACTCCTCTGTCCATGGAATTATCCAGACAAGAATACTGGAGTGGGTAGCCATTCCCTCCAGGGGATCTTCCCAACCCAGGGATCGAACCCAGGTCTCTCGCTTTGCAGGCAGATTCTTTACCGGCTGAGCCACCAGGGAAGCCCATAGAATAATGAGAGAATAATAAAAATATTAAGGGTGATTAAAATCCACTTCATCTTTTATACTTTTTAAAAATAATGCTTACTGATTTCTGAAAGTTTAAAAGCCATCCGTAGAAACGTAAATGTCACCTCAACAGACTTGTTAACCCTCCTTCCCCACCAAATGATTGCACTGGCATTTGAAATATTATGAAATTTGGCCACTTATCCTCTTCCCTGCCCAGCTTTCTTCAGAAGTGATGATAAACCTGTAAGGTCTGATTGTAAGCTGATTGCCAAAAAGAAAATAAAGAATTACTAAAGTCTAAGATAATGAGTCCCATGTGACATAGAATAAGAATAGCTAGAACATTAACCATGAGAACACTGTACATTTTTAGAATATGAAGATTTTCTTGCTCTTATCAGTGAATAAAGCTAGTATATAAAACTTTAATATAATACCTCTCAATCCAGTTGAATGTAATTGTTAGAAGTGTAAGATATAATAGTGTCAGGGAGATGTAGACATAGGTTCAAATGAAGTGCTTAGCACATTGCCTGGTACAGAATAAGAGCTTGTAACTAATTGCTTGTAATGGTGATGATGATGATGATGATGACAGTAATGAAAGTGAAAGTAAAGTCGCTTAGTCGTGACCGACTCTCTGCGACCCCATGGACTGTAGCCTACCATGCTCCTCCGTCCATGGGATTTTCCAGGCCAGAGTACTGGACTGGGTTGCCATTTCCTTCTCCAGGGGATCATCCCGACCCAGGGATCGAACCCAGGTTTCCCACATTGTAGGCAGATGCTTTACCATCTGAGTCACCAGGGAACAATAGTGGTAATTAGTAATAGTTTGCTGAAGAATGTTCGTGTTCCTCTCAAAACTGGGAAGTGAAGAAATTTAGTTAAATTAACCTAGACAAAGGTATAAAGTCGTGTTTTTTCCCTAAATTGCATGTATTTCTAAAAGATGGACCTTGTCACTAAAGGGAAGAGGATGGTTCCTTCTGTTGGTTATCATCAATCTGTTTCTTAATTTAAATCAAGTCTTTTCACAGTGTCGTCAGTTGTGTGTGCTCAGTAAGTGTTACATGTTTTTGGTACTTGGGACAAGATCTGGACCTAAAGCATACCTTGAAAGAGTAGTGAATGGTTCTCTGTGTATTGAGCCAAAGAATGAATGTCAGACAACTGCAGAAAGTGGAATAGATGGTATCTGAGTTTAGTACTTTCATCTGGTGGCCAAGCCCAAAGTGTTCTTCAAGGAACGGGGCTAAAAAGATTAGCCTGCCAAGAACTAGGGATAAAATTAGAAACATAGCAAGTACTACCAAGCTGGACACTGCACTCCAGTACATTTCTTACCTGCATTTACTTTGCTTTTCAGGATTCCTCACACTACAGTGATGTGGTTTTGTACCCTTTAACCTTTGAAAATGGTATGATCTGGGTGTCTCTGCCTCATTGTATAGTCTTGCCTTCTTTGTCATAGATTAATTAACCGTATAAGGATGGGTTTATTCCTGGGCGCTCTGTTCTGTTAATGTACATGTCTGTTTTTGTACCAGTACCATATTGTTTGATGACTGTAACTTTGTAGTATAGTTTGAAATCAGGGAGCATAATACCTCTGATTTTGTTCTTCTTTCTTGAGCTTGCCTTGGCATTACGATCTTTTGTGTTTCCATACAGGTTTTAGAATGATTTGTCCAATTTGGATTCCTTTTATTTATTTTTCCTGTCTGATTGCTATGTCTAGGACTTCCAATACCATATTGAACAAAAGAACGGTTACTTTTCTAATCTCTACATGTCATATGGTTTTCAGGTTATACCCCCAGAATCTCAGCACAATGAAATTTTAGGTAGGAGTTGAAAATGATTCAACACTTTGGCAATGTACTTCTTACTGGGAATAGAACTAGATCCCCTGGAAGTACATAGAATCATAATTGATTATTTTGAACCAAAGTGTCTATGTTCTGTCTATATGTCTATTTGTTACTTTGTATCCATCTTACACAAGTACTTTGCTATACTGATTTAGAGTGAATGACTAATAGGTACATGGAAAACTATATAATGCAAATCCACAGTAGAAGTACCTGTTCTCCTCTGTGCTCATACCCCCAAAACATAGAACTTCTCTATCCAAACAAATTTTAGGCTGATGAGATTTGGAAATGGTTGTGGTTCTCAACTTGACTATATAGACACCAACCAGAAATAATCTTGAGAGATCCTGTGTGTGCTCTGGTATCTGCTCTGCCCCAAAGTGGGCAATCATTATATACTTACCTTTTATAAATGATAGAAGTGTTCATTGGTTGTTTTTACTTGAAACAAAGACCTGAGGTTCACAAGCTTTGAGTGCATTTTGTTTTGAATAATTTGGATTTTTTCCCTTGATTTTAGTTCCTTCAATGATATCTATGTACTTTTTAATCTCTAGAAATAGTTTTTCATAGTTATCCATATTGTGTTAATCTTTGATTAGTAAATGTCCGAAATGTTCTAGGTATTAAATTACATCATGCCTTTGTGGTATATATATTTACTTTTAATTGTACGTTGTTTCTAAGTTGCTTAGCTATTTTTCTCCCTTGCTTTCTGCCTAACTTTAGAGTAACCAAATAAGGCAAATGGAAGAAGTAAAGATCTCAAAGAAGAGTAAAGTAGGAATTCTCCCGTTTGTTGCTGAATTTGAAGAATTTGCTGGACTCGCAGAATCAATCTTTAAAAATGCTGAGTGTCGTGGAGATCTAGATAAAGCATATACTAAACTTATCAGAGGAGTATTTGTTAATGGTAAACTTTTGTTACATTATGAAGAAGTTTTTGGTGGTGGTTTTCCTTATTTCTGGTGTTTTTGGTCAGTTGTTTTCATTATTTCTGATTAAGTTAGAAGTTGGGAGACAGATGTGTTCATTATTTTCCATAGTCTCTAGTCTTTTTTAAGTTTTCTGAAATTAAAGATTTCTTAAATTTGGGACTTCTCTGGTGGTCCAGTGGCTAAGACTCCACACTCCCAATGTGGAGAACCTGGGTTCAATCCCTGGTCAGGGAACCAGATCCCACATGCAGCGATGAAGTCCTGGCACAAGTAAATAAAAAAATATATATATATTAAAAATAATAATAATAATAAAGATTTCTTAAATTTGAAAAACAGTGTGTAAAACCCTTTTGTATTTACCAGGAACTACTTATATTTTAGGGTTCATATGGGCTATCAGTATGCAAAGTTGAAATTCATTTTTTAAACACAAAAATGACCTTGTGGATTACATTCGCATTTTAGCAGGAGTCTTCTTGAGCTGATCAACAGTGATGTCTGTATGTGTGTGTGCTTAGTCAGTCAGTCATGTCCGACTCTTTGCAACACCATGGACTGTAGCCCACCAGGCTCCTCTGTCCATGGGATTCTCCAGGCAAGAATACTGGCACGGGTTGCCGTGCAATCAGCCAGGGGATCTTCCCAACCCCGGGATCAAACCCAGGCCTCCCACATTGCAGGTGGTTTCTTTACCATCTGAGCCACCGGGGAAGGTCAAGAATACTGCAGTGGGTAGCCTATCCCTTCTCCAGGGGATCTTCCCGAGCCAGTTACTGAATCTGGGTCTCCTGCATTGCAGGCCGATTCTTTACCAGCTGAGCTACCAGGGAAGCCCAAATTAATGCTAAAATAGTGTAATTCATCATCTAGCTATGTCAGATCACACAGTTAAGTTACAGAAACAGTGTGGATGTGTTTAATTTGAAATAAATGATCTGACTGCATCAATTCAGGAATTTTTAAAACTAAAAAAAATGACCAAAGTAGAATTATCTCAACAGTTAGAGATAATACATTTTTGGTGGAAACAGGTTTAGGGGAAAGATGATAAATTACATGATTGAATGTTTATATGGTTGATATTTCTTTTAAAATTCAAAGTAGCTTTGCTTTGTCTGATTGTAAAGTAGTATATGCTCATTACATACCCCCCAAAATCAGCAAACTGACTTTAAAAATCAAGAAGAAACTAAAGGTAATTTGTAATCTCATCATACAAAGGTTAACATTTAATTTTTACCTGTGTGAACTTTTCAGTATATCTCTCTCCCTGACAGACATGCACATATTGTGTGTTCTGTAATTTGAAATGTTTCTCACACCTTACACCCTGTTTGGAACCTGCTAGACTCTGTGATTCTAGTGTCTGTCCTTGTCTCCTGATACAGATAACCGTAGTCACTTCTGATGATTACATAGAGTTCCATCTGTCATTGTTTACTTAGCAGATCTTCTGTTAACAGGCATTTGGTTTGTTTCCAGTTTTCTGTATATTTCTGTATATTGTCCAATAATTTCCCTAGGATCAGTTATTAGAAATAATTCCTGGGTCAGAAGTTTTGTGTCTGTTGAGTTTCTGCCAAATAACCACACAGAAAGATTATACCTGTTTGGTCCTTTGAGCGTTTAGTGGAAGTTTCTGTCACATCTGCCTCGAGACCCAGTATTTCTCAGTATTATCAGTCTTATTATCCTTTGTTAACCTAGAAGGATATAAATCAGTTTTGCTTACACAGTTTTACTGTGTAAGAGCTTCCAAATTATATGTTAAGTTTATTCGTCTTTCTCTTTATGACTTCTCAGTTTTGGGCCATTCTTAGAAAGTTCATACTACCACAGAATTATTTCTTTAATTAGGTTTATTTTTCTTAGTACTTACAATTGCATTCATTTATTTGCCTTTGACATTTTAAGCACTTGAACAATTTAGGATTTGGTTGGCTAAAAGATGTGAAATAGGAATCCAAATTTAGCCATATATATATAACTGTTTTAGAATGATTGTTTATTTAGGTTTAGGTCGATCCTTCAATACAGTATGTTTTATTTGATTAAGTCCAGAAATGTGCTTACTTCTTAAAGTTATAAATGAAAAAAATCATGTAATTTTTCCATAGCTAAATGTGGTCATATTCATACCAGGTCATCGTTACATTTTTTCCATTTTTGTTTTAGTGGAGAAAGTAGCCAACGAAAGCCAGAAGACCCCCAGGGATGTCCTCATGATGGAAAACTTCCACCATATTTTTGCAACACTTTCTCATTTGAAAATCTCATGTCTAGAAACTGATAAAAAAAGAAGCCAAACAAAAAAACACAGATCACCTTCAGTCTTATGTCATATACTCTTTAGGACAACCTCTTGAAAAGCTAAATGTAAGCATATTTTCATTCAGTATATTTTTCTTGGTTTTGAACCTGTGTTTAGACGTGAGTAACACAACAGACATTTAAATTTGCTCATTCACTGGTGCAGGAGGATAAGGAAGGATGGACTGAGATATTGAAGCTGCTCAGACACTGCTAGATGTTTTATATACATTATTTCTTTTAATTCTTGTAAACGATGATGTGGGGTAAGATAGCATTATCCTTGTTTTACAAATGAAGAAACTGGAAGTAAATAAAAAGTTATAGTAATTGACAGGTAGCAAAGCAGGGGGATTAACCATAGATTTAGCCTTTTCCATTATACCAGTCTTCCATTTCTTACCTCATAAATGGCTAACCTTTATCCCTAGCTCAGATGAAGATTTTGAAAATTCTATCAAGATAAAAAGAAAATAAAAAATTGTTTTATTCATTGCCTTTTCTTTATCCTTCCTTTCTTGACTTGTCATTCCCCAGAGCAAATCTGATCTTTAAACATGAGAAATGGTAGTTTTAGAGAACTTTGCAACATAGTAGAAGCTTAAATGGACCCTTCTAACAAATTAGGTCCACAGTGTGATTAGTCATCTTTGTTTTGAAGTTAGAGTCAAATAAAAATTGTCTATCTGTTGTCAGCAATTCAAACGCAGAACCAGTGCCTTGTAAACTGAAGAACAGGCAGATGTTCCTTTAGGGTAAAGGGTCTGTCTCAGACCTAAAGCCTGCATGATGCGTAACTGCAACATAAAGGAACTTCCTTTGAAATCAAATTTAGAGCAGACACATTGATAAATCCTTTATTATGTAACATTGTTAGAGAAGCTCTAGCCAATGCAGTAAGACGGAAACATAAAGATATATGGAAAGAGAATCGTACTGGAGTGGACTGCTGCTTCCTTCTCCAGGGAATCCTACCACCCAGGGGTCAGATCCGGGCCTCTTGTGTCTCCTGCTGGCAGGCGGAGTCTGTGACTGCGCCACCCGGGGAGCCCTCGGACTTACAGTCACCTGTGTGTGACCTGTGGGGGTTGTCTCATCTGGTGAAGGAAAGTATGTTTTTTAACCTAGTCAAGGTATATATATATATCAAAAAACAATTTGTTTCCTATATGTTATAATAACCAATTAAAAATCTGTGTAAAATAGAAAAATAAATACATTAATTAAAATCTGTGTAGAAAAAAAATTTAAATATCTGGAACAGATTTGTCTAGAAAATTATTATTAAAAATGTAATAATTTAATGAAGAATAAATAAATAATTGCTAAGAAAATTTTAGAGAATAGTAGAGAGGGGATTTGACTTGTCAGTATTAAATCATGTTGTGCTCAAGTAAAGACTTGCCAATATACATGTTAAAAAACCAATTACACTTTAAAGGCAACCTGAGAAGAATGTTTATAACAGCACAACAGTCAGTATGCTAAATATAAAAGATCTTTTTAAAATCAATCAGGAAAGCACTAGGATCCCAATATATAAATGGGTATGGGTTCTGAATGTACTTACTGAGCATATGAAAAGCAGATAAACTTCATTTCTAGCTGAAGAATATTGAAATAAAATGACAAATAAACCTTTCTTACCTTTTTTTTTTGGCTACACCACTTGGCATGTGGGATCTTAGTTCCACATCCCCGTCCGTCCACCGGGGATCCAATCCATGCCGTCTGCATTGGAAGGGCAGAGTCTTAACCACTGGACTGCCAGGAAAGTCCCCCTTTTTCACTTTTCAAAATGACAAAGATTTTTCTTTAGTTATGATAATGCTGATGATAGTATGATAAGATAAAATAGTGTCATATACTGCTGACAGAAATATAAAGTAACTGAACTTTTCTGGGAAGCAATTTGTGTATATGAAGAGTCTTCAGAATGCTTAACAATTACACTCCTCAACTGAAGAATTATAGTCCTAGAAATTTATGCTGGACAGTCATCAAAAATGTGGGTAAATACCTATGTATGAAAGTTATTTATAGCTGTATTTATATTAGATTTTGTTTTTGATGAGTAGATTTTGCCAACTTCAAGAGAAAAAGTAAAAAATATTAAATACTTAATACTGAAGGAATGAATAAACATAGTATAGTCATTGGACGGAACATGATGCAGCCATTAAAATTTATACTTTGGGAAAAACTTAAAATATTAAATGAAAAATATAGCATACAAAATTAATCTCATTTTCATACTCACACATCAAACGACTAGAGGGAATTCTAGTCTTTTGACAGTGCTTATCTCTGAGTAGTGTGATAATAGCTGATTATTATTTTATCCTTTATATTTTCACACACTGTCTGATTTTTACACAGTGGATATATACTATTTTATAGTCAGATTTTTTTTTTTTTTTAATTTAAGTGGTAGTGAGAGCCGTTCTTAGCCGTTGTTTCTTTTCATTTCCTTGAAGCACTTCTTTGAAGGTGTGGAAGCTCGGGTGGCACAGGGTATAAGAGAGGAGGAAGTGAGCTATCAACTTGCGTTTAACAAGCAAGAACTCCGAAAAGTTATTAAAGAGTATCCTGGAAAAGAAGTGAAAAAAGGCCTCGATAACCTCTACGAGAAGGTTGATAAACATTTATGTGAAGAGGAGAACTTACTCCAGGTATGCTTTAGTTCTCTTAACCTACCTAGATTGCACATCCTTATATATATCTATTTTCCCCTAAATATTCCTCTAGAAATGCTATACATTTTCTAATTTTAGTGCAGGAGGAAAGCGCCATATAAAATGCAGACAAGATTAGTAAATTGTGAGGAAAAAAGGAATATTTATACAAGTTTATATGGCTATCTCTGTGTATTTTATATTTCTGTGGTATCATTTTGAGACATTAAGTTGTTTTGCTTTTGTTTGGGGACGGGTTTTTCATGACTTTCTGTGTTTTGTTTTAGTTTGGAAGGTAGTAAGGGAATGGAATGTGGAGTGATTGTGAGCATGGGAGCCTGGATATGGGTTCATAATCTGCCTCCAGGTAAAACTGCCTGGTTTGGAGCAAGTTAGTTCACCTCTCTGAGCCTCAGTTTCCTTATTTGAAAAGCAGAAATAATACCTGTACTCTCTAGGTGGGCACTAATATTATTGCCATTGCCATTTTATACATGTGAAAATCAGAGCTTGGAGAGGTAGAGTAATGTGACCACGATCCCATAGCTAATGTATGATAGAGTCAGGTTTAAACCTCAGTTAGAGATGAGTAAGAATCACTCTTGATTTTAGCATCATGGAAGGCTTCATGAAGGAAAGCATTTATGTTAGTCTATGGCAGTCAGATACTAACTTAACAGATAAAATAGAAGTGGCATTCCCAGTGGAAGAAATACTGTGAGCTAAAAGATGAGAAGCAAAAAGTGTAAGTAAAGCTGTTTAGTAAAATAGTCTTAAGCTGACTATTAGGAATTTAAGATTTGTGACATTTAGGATTTACAAGGAAAAATCCTCGAAGAAGGCACTCTTTGAACTGGCAGATAGAAATGGTGTTCGTTCATAGTACCCACCCTCACCAGGTTGTCATGAGATTTAAATAGAATAATACGTGCATAAAGCCCTTTGCACTGTGCTGATGTGAAACAAGTCGAGTAAGTGTAGCCTATTGACAGCGCTGCCGTGTCAGTGTGTGTGTGTCAGGTTCTGCCTTGATAGTTGTCTAAGGTTTATTTTCTGATGGGACTGTTCATTTGTTTACTTTTTCTTGACTGAAGTACAGTTGATTTACAGTGTCGTATTGATTTCTGCTTATATCTGTCAGCAATTTAGTTTCCACTTCTAGACTATAGATCCCTTTGACTGCTCATGATTAGTCTGACTCATCTTGGTGTTCTCCATGTCATCAAGAAGTGTTTTGCATCCTTAATTTTAGATAAATTAAACTTTCATCTGCTGTGAAGTTTCATTTAATCCTTAGTCTTATTTCATACATAGTAGTGCATAGCCACATCTGTGTTGGCTATTGGAACAGATACAATAACAGCTGAAATGTAATAAACATTACTGTGTCAAACACTGTTCTGAGCACTTTACATACATTCACTCATTTAATCTCATTTGAACCTGTGGGGAAGGTATTATTATCACGACCCAGTTTACAGATAAGGAGGGCCTTGAGGCACAGAAGAGTGGTGTAACATACTCAAGGTCACTCGAGGAGTTACGAATCTTCCTTCAGGATGTACATTCTTAACTGTTGTTGTTCAGTCGTTCAGACGTGACTCTGTGACCCTGTGGACTGCAGCACGCCAGGCTTCCCTGTCCTTCACTCTCTCCCAGTTCAGCTCCGTCGCTCAGTCGTGTCCGACTCTTTGCGACCCCATGGACTGCCCAGAGTTTGCTCACATTCATGTCCATTGAGTCGATGATGTTACCTAACCATCTCATCCTCTGCCACCTTCTTCTCTTCCCACCTTCAATCTTTCCCAGCATCAGGGTCTTTTCCAGTGAGTCGGCTCTTCACATCAGGTGTCCAAAATATTGGAGCTTTAACTTCAGCATCAATCCTTCCAATGAATATTCAGGGTTGATTTCCTTTAGCACTGACTGGTTGGATCTCCTTGCAGTCCAAGGGACTCAAGAATCTTCTCCAGCACAGTTCGAAAGCATCAGTTTTTTGGCACTCAGCCCTCTTTATGGTCCAAGTCTCACATCTGTACATGACTACTGGAAAAACCATAGTTTTGACTCTACAGACCTTTGTCAGCAAAGTGAAGTTTTTGCTATTTAATATGTTGTCTAGGTTTGTCATAGCTTTTCTTCCAAGGAGCAAGCATCTTTTAATTTCATGGCTGCAGTCACCATCCACAGTGATTAACTATTATGCTATCCTGCTGCTAAGTCACTTCAGTCCTGTCCGACCCTGTGCGACCCCATAGACGGCGGCCCACCAGGCTCCCCCGTCCCTGGGATCTCAAGGCAAGAACACTGGAGTAGGTTGCCGTTTTCTTCTCCAAAATGGATGATGCCATACTACATATATTCAAGAGCAAAACTACCAACCAGTGTGGTAATTTTATTCGCCCAGTAGGTTGTGTACTAACTTAAAGCATTTATCTCATCATAAATGCCTTTATCATTTTTCTACGACTGAACAGGAAATTTTCCTTTATTGTCTCGCTTCTTGTATTTGAGAATGGTTATCCTATATGTAATTCGTTGAGAGTTCTCCAGCTTTCAGTAATTCAGTATTGGTTACAAATCATGTAACTACTAAAATACTGTATCGAATTTTTCCTTCTGAATAACTATTGTGTATATGGATAAGGCTCTTGTGAAGATCAGTTGTAAACTTGAATTTTGAGGATCATGTGATTCTGTGTAACAGTATGAAATACATTTTCCAAAAAGTTGAAATGTGGTAATATTATTCTTAAATTTATCATGTGCTGTCATTTGTATGAAAGCAAGTCCTTATAAAATCAATATAGAAGAGTTATTACATGTCATTTATCATAAAACATAGTCAGTCAGTGGTACTCAGTGAGGACTGAATCACTGCCATAAAGAGACTCGTGTCCTTAATGCATAAACACAAAGACCCTGTCAGTGCAGCGGCTTCACTTTTTTGGCATTTATTTTACTTTTGGTTACGTCAGGATCCTCACTGCAGCCTGTGGGCTTCTCTCTAGTTGGGGCGCTCAGGCTCAGGTCCCATGGCCTATGGGATCCCAGTTCCTGGGCTAGGGATCAGCCCTCATTCCCTGCATTGGAAGGCGGATTCTTAGCCACTAGGCTGCTAGGAAAGTCCCTCTACAGTTTTAATAGCAAAAAATTGCAAATAATCCAACTTTCCATTAGTAGTAGATGGATAAATTAAGGTGTATTCAGTATTTGCCAACAGAGTAGTGAGAATTAGTGAATTTTATCTACAAAAAATACTGCAGATGAATACCAGGAAAATAATGTCAGGTTTAAAAAAAAAAAAGTCACAGAATATATATCATATGATTCTATTAATATAAAAGTTCAAAATAAACAGTATTTAGAGTTACAAGTGTTGTATAACTGAGAAAAAGCAAGGAAATGATCATAAAATTCTAGAGTGATTAGAGAGCAGGAAGGGAAGATTATGGTATCTAGCAGGGGCAGGATTTTAAAGGTATGTTATGTTACTTAAACTGGGCAGTGGCTACATGGATTTCATTGTACTATGATACTTGATACCTTACACATACCTTATAAATCTTATTTTATATTAGCTCAACGTTTAATTTAAAAACAAAATCAAACTCATATGTGTGTGTATATTCTTTATTGACATAGGAAAAAACCTTCACATTTGTAGATGATCTGGAGACAAAGAAGATCCAAGGTTGGTTGGATTGCTCGAGGTTCAAGCCAAGTATGTTCAGAGCTGATATTCCACACAACAGTGACCTCCCTCTCCAGAATGTTACAGATATAAATATATTTAAACATCTAAAGACCAAACACTGTCTAATGTTTCTGTTAACAGACCAAGTTTATTTTACCTGAGGTGGTATGGCTCTTATTTAAAGAAAAGGCAGATAGCAAAATACTTCTTAGAAAAGAATCTAAAAAAGTAAGCACGTCACATAACAAAATTATCTAAATAACTGGATAGAAATTTTGAGAAAGTAAGATGTACATGATTCCTATTAAAGATAAACATTGGTTAATTAATATGTCTCAGTTTATATTTGTGTTAGTATCTGTTTATTCTAAGGAATTAGAAACTAAGTTTAATACAGCTTTTCAAAATTAAATAAGATATTTTGAATGAAGAAAGAAAAGCAGTGGATGACTCTGATCAGCTACAATTTTCTAGATCTTAGAGATATGTAATATTTTGTGCTACAGATAGAATGAGAAAAGAGCAACATATGATAACTTAGAGAATATAAAGAAATGAAAAAGTGCTGAGAAAGCAAAAATGGCTATGCCAGGAAGGTTAAATATACAATGGTGTCTAGGAAGTAAGATTATTAATTCTCATAACTTTATGTTCTAGGATTCTCTGCATCTGCAAGTCCCCAATTTTAATGTACATATGAAACAACCAGGAATCTTGTTGAAATGCAGGTTTTGTATGATCTAAGACTCTGCATTTCTAGCAAGATCCCAGGTAATATCAATGCTACAGGCCTATAACCCACAGCTGAAATTGCAAAGTTTTACAGTGGTGTCAGTTCAATTCAGTCGCTCAGTCATGTCTGACTCTGCGACCCCATGGACTGCAGCACACCAGGCCTCCCTGTCCATCTCTTTTGTTTCTTTAGGTAGATATACTCCTAAGTATTTTATTCTTTTTGTTGCAATGGTGAATGGTATTGTTTCCTTAATTTCTCTTTGTATTTTTTCGTTGTTAGTATATAGGAATGCAAGAGATTTCTGTTGTTAATTTTATATCCTGCAACTTTACTATATTCATTGATTAGCTCTAGTACTTTTCTGGAAGAGTCTTCAGGGTTTTCTGTGTAGAGGATCATGTCATCTGCAAACAGTGAGAGTTTCACTTCTTCTTTTCCAATCTGGATCCCTTTTACTTCCTTTTCTGCTCTGATTGCTGTGGCCAAAACTTCCAACACTATGTTGAATAGTAGTGGTGAGAGTGGGCACCCTTGTCTTGTTCCTGATTTTAGGGGAAATGCTTTCAATTTTTCACCATTGAGGGTGATGCTTGCTATGGGTTTGTCATATATAGCTTTTATTATGTTGAGGTATGTTCCTTCTATTCCTGCTTTCTTGAGAGTTTTAATCATAAATGAGTGTTGAATTTTGTCAAAGGCTTTCTCTGCATCTATTGAGATAATCATATGGTTTTTATCTTTCAATTTGTTAATGTGGTGTATTACATTGATTGATTTGTGGATATTAAAGAATCCTTGCATTCCTGGGATAAAACCCACTTGGTCATGGTGTATGATTTTTTAAATATGTTGTTGGATTCTGCTTGCTAAAATTTTGTTAAGGATTTTTGCATCTATGTTCATCAGTGATATTGGCCTGTAGTTTTCTTTTTTTGTGGCATCTTTGTCTGGTTTTGGAATTAGGGTGATGGTGGCCTCATAGAATGAGTTTGGAAGTTTGCCTTCTGCAATTTTCTGGAAGAGTTTGAGTAAGATAGGTGTTAGCTCTTCTCTAAATCTTTGGTAGAATTCAGCTGTGAAGCCATCTGGTCCTGGGCTTTTGTTTGCTGGAAGATTTCTGATTACAGTTTCGATTTCCGTGCTTGTGATGGGTCTGTTAAGATCTTCTATTTCTTCCTGGTTCAGTTTTGGAAAGTTATACTTTTCTAAGAATTTGTCCATTTCTTCCAAGTTGTCCATTTTATTGGCATAGAGCTGCTGGTACTAGTCTCTTATGACCCTTTGTATTTCAGTGTTGTCTGTTGTGATCTCTCCATTTTCTTTTTTTTTTTTTATCTCTCCATTTTCATTTCTAATTTTGTTGATTTGGTTCTTCTCCCTTTGTTTCTTGATGAGTCTGGCTAACGGTTTGTCAATTTTGTTTACCTTTTCAAAAAACCAGCTTTTAGCTTTGTTGATTTTTTCTATGGTCTCTTTTGTTTCTTTTGCATTTATTTCTGCCCTAAGTTTTAAGATTTCTTTCCTTCTACTAACCCTGGGGTTCTTCATTTCTTCCTTCTCTAGTTGCTTTAGGTGTAGAGTTAGGTTAGTTATTTGACTTTTTTCTTGTTTCTTGAGGTAAGCTTGTAATGCTATGAACCTTCCCCTTAGCACTGCTTTTACAGTGTCCCATAAGTTTTGGGTTGTTGTGTTTTCATTTTCATTCGTTTCTATATCAAGAGGCCTTTTAGTTCCTCCCTGCTTTCTGCCATAAGGGTGGTGTCATCTGCATATCTGAGGTTATTGATATTTCTCCCAGCAATCTTGATTCCAGCTTGTGCTTCATCCACCCCAGCAATTCTCATGATGTACTCTGCATATAAGTTAATAAGCACAGTGACAAAATACAGCCTTGACATAGTCCTTTCCCTATTTGGAACCAGTCTGTTGTTCCATGTGTAGTTCTAACTGTTGCTTCCTGATCTGCATACAGATTTCTCAAGAGGCAGGTCAGGTGGTCTGGTATTCCCATCTCTTTCAGAATTTTCCACAGTTTATTGTTATCCACACAGTCAAAGGCTTTGGCATAGTCAATTACAATGGTGTAGGCTACATCATTCATACCTCTGAACAAATTAACATAATTTGGGGTTTTTGTTGTTGTTGTTTTGTCTTTTGGAAGACAGCTCACATGTGTGCTTGTGGCTTTAAGAGTTCTCAGCTTTTAATATTTGGCAGCACCATGATATGGTATGCTGGTATGCATAGGTGCTGAGTTGGTGTCCATCTCTTTGCAACCCCATGGGCTGTAGCCTACCAGGCTTCTCTGTCCAAGGGATTTTCCAGGCAAGAATACTGGAGTGGGTTGCCATTTCCTTCTCCAGTGCGTGAAAGTGAAAAGTGAAAGTGAAGTTGCTCAGTCGTGTCCGACTCAGCGACCCCATGGACTGCAGCCTACCAGGCTCCTCTGTCCATGGGATTTTCCAGGCAAGAGTACTGGAGTGGGGTGCCATTGCCTTCTCCGAGTACTAAGTGCATTTAGGAGCAATTCATATTCTGAAAAGAGGAAGAAAAAAGACAGTGGGGCGGATGAAAAGGGGGAGAGGAATATATGAAAAAAAGGGAAATCAGGTGATAAGAAACAATGGAGAATATAGCAAGCAAGACAAACATGAGTCTATGAGCACATGTCTTGCCCAAAAAATCTTGAGAAAGCAGCTTCTCTGAGATAACATCTCGATCAATTTCACTGGCAAGATGGTGAGTCTTTCAAGAAGTTCCAGGTAGTCAGCTAGAAGAGAAGGTAGTAAAAAAGAAATTAAGAAATGGAAGGAATGTGCCTTAATCTGAATTTAAATTTGTCTCCATCTCACTTTAAACAGTTAGCCTTTCTGGATCTCCTTTCATTTCAATTATGTTGCCCTGTAACTCTCTCATAAGAGCCTATTCTTTTCCTTCATGGCACTTAACTATAATATACTACGTCTTTAGTATATCTCCCCTATATCTAAGCCTGCAGTCTTTGTGACTAGGATTATTTTGTGTAACAGTATCTGTCTAGAACATGTATGTACTTAAATATTGAGTTTAAACAGTAGAAAGTGAACAGGCAGCCTTGAATTGTTAACTCATGGAAGGAGGAAACCATTGCATGAATTTCTTTACAATTCTCTTCAATGTTTAGAGCACAACTGTATTCTTGAAAGTAAGTTGCATTAGGGCAGAATCTCTGTTCTCTGCTTGAACCTAGCACCTAATGTAACTAGATGTGGATCTCATTCTAGGTGCTGAGTGAAGGTTGTTACAAGGAAATTGGACTTACAAGATAAAGTATACTCTACTCCCAGTTTTTACCTTATACATATACAGGGTCTCCACAGTGGTATACATTCTATAAAGATTGACGAATTAAATTCATGAAGGGCCTAAATGAACAATGTCTTCTGTAGATTTCAGATATGCTCTCTTAGGGAGGCCGTGTACCTGATCTACTGTCAGCTCCTCTGGTAGACACTGTGAGCTGTGGGGTCTGCCTGCTCCTCCTGCTAACAGAGCTCTGCTTTTTACAGAGTAGGAACAGGCCAGACAAAAGTGAAACACCAAAGCTGGCATAGACTCTTGGATCCCGACCTGCTGCATATTAGAGTTGTGGAAATGTTTAAAACTCCTGATATCTGCACCCTACTCTAGCCAAATAAATATGAATCTCTGAAGATGGGGCCCAGGTTCTGAAGCCTCCCAAACCATAATGGGCAGCATGCTTGGCCTGGTCTCAGCAGGCCATGACAATCCAGCTCTCCTTTGCCTATGTTTGATTGAGGAATACATATTTGTGTAAACCCAGCTCTAGTCAGTGAGATCTAGGAGGAAGTCTGCTAAGAGATCTCGAGAGAGATTGTCCAAACTGAAAAAAAAAGAAAGTTCATAAGACATACAGGGTCTTTAGCCTCTATATCTTCTTCCTTCTTGGTATGTTGTGATAAGAGATGAGAGCCATGGCTGCTGTGATCATGAAGTAGGATTACCAGAGCCATCAAAGAAAAAGGTAAAGCATGCAATGATATATGTGTATTAAAACATGCAAGCATGTCAAAAAAATATGTATATAAGCAGAGTAGGTGCAATTGTTTGAAAATTTAGGGTATTGAATGTAATTTCTTTAATGATTATCCATATGTTACTATTAATCTTTAGAGGTTTCTATTGAATTTTCATCACACAACCATGATCCTTATGGTTTTGCAGATGATTTTAAAATACGTGCAGAGAGATCTGAGAGTTGTTTGGAAGAAATTTTGTATTGTTTTGTTAGAATATATGCATTTGCTATAGTTTAAAAGAACGCTTTATCGTGGGTTGTTTTTCTGGACCAACAGCTCTTATCTTACCTCCCAGTCTTTGCCAAGCTGTAGCTAAGCCAACATTGATCCTCTGCAACTACTTTGAGGTCAGGTTGACCAGTCAATACTGTAGCACTTAGGGAAAGAGAACTTTCTAAAAGGATTTCTACGTAGTGGAATAATACAAAATTTAATCCAAAACACCACCTGCTTTCCTAAGGCAGTTTGTAGGCCCAACCTAAATTTAAATTTGAAAAAAAAAAAATCTTGAAGTGGTTTGTATTAAAATTCACTCATTATAATTTTACTTAGCTTTTTTAAAGCCAAGTTTATTTAGCTACAGCTATAAATGAAATGAACTACATCTAACTTGTTTTCATAAAAATTCATTTCCATATTTGTTTATTCAGGAGGAATAATCTCCTGTAAGATTGCTCGAACCATAAAATTTATCACAGGGAACAGTTCTGAAAGTAGAAGAGCGCAGAGGAACAGCTAAGAGTATAATAGATGAATACTTTAACTTTTACTGATGGAGGCTGAAATTATGTGCCTCTTCCTAGGGCATCATCATTCTAAGAATTGTGATTTCTCTGCTTCTTTTCTGGGTCCTTTGTCTTAATAATTTCCTGCCTCTTAGCCTTGTCTTTGTACCATAGATTGTCTTTTCTGCCTGAAAAATTATAGTATTGCATCAGGGGATATAAAATTAATCACAATAATCTAGACATGGATTGTGTCTCTTCCCATATCACAGTAGGATCATTTGGATCCTGAAAGATTATCCATCACAGTCCCCATGCTCTGCAAAGATTAGGCAGATGATTGGTCTAACTGGGCCAATCAGACTCTCCATCTCTGCCGGGAGTGTGAATCTTGGGCAGGCGACACTGCTTGAATGAAGGTACTTAGAGTTAAATCCTCCCCGTTTCACACCAAAAGAGAACACCCATAAATGTCTTCTATAAAGATCTCCAAAGTTGCCCTTGTTTGTGATCTTCCCAAGATGAAGTGGTTCTTTTTTCTTCTGATTTTGTGAATCACCCGATATTCTTCCCATATTGCAGTCGGGGAGTAGTAGGGAGCCCTTAAGTTAGTTGAAGTTAGTTTCTGTAGCTTGCAACCGAAGATCCGCAATTAATGCAAACTAAAATATGTTTATACACAGAATCAAATAAACTGTATAAGACAATAAATGGTATTTGCCAAATGAATGATACAGACAGTGTTGTAATAGCTCAGAGGAGTTAGATGTATCTGTAGTCTGATAAAGTCAAGGAATTGAGACATGCATCATTGAGTTGCTGCCACCCACCCATTGGGCAGCACCCGTGAAGATCAGTTAACAGTGTAACCTGAGCTGAGAGTTCAGACTCTGAAGTTAGCACAGGCCTCACACCCTGCCTCTCTCGGGCTGTCTGATCTTGTGCAGGTAAGTTAGTTCTGGGCCTCAGGATCCTAATTTGTAAAAGGGAAAGAGTAGTGCTTCTCTCATAGGTTCATTGTAAGGATTAAATCAGATGGTGTTTGTAAAATGTTTAGCACGGTGCTAATAAGCATTCAATTTTAAGAAGAAATGGATCAACGACGCATTTCTGAGCAACGGTTGAGCAATCATACTCTGCTCTCCAGGGTGAGTGGATGAAATGGAGCAACATCCTTGGGCCGAAAGATGACAACAGCTTACTGGGGTCCATTCCTCACCCTGACCCAGTCACCCACCAGGCAGGCGCACCTGCGTTTTCCCAGGACAGAGGAAGTCTCTCCAGGCCTTTGTCTGCGAAGCCATTACCCACAAAGTCCTTAGAAACTTGCTAATGTTGTTTCATTAGCCTTTCCAAATCCTGTGAGGCAAAGCAGAGAAGAAGGCTTCAAGCCTCAACCAGCCTTCTGAGAAATGTTAATAAGGTTAATATCTTAGACATCTTCAACAAATTCTGCTAAATGACCTGGGAAAGAACCTCATTCACTGAACCTGAAAACTAGATATGAACTGGGTCCTGTTTCTTACTCATAACACCAGTAATCTATTCACTAGGTTGGTTTGTCTCGTCCTTCATTTTAATCAGACTGCCAACGTTATGTCTTTTTTAATTTAGAATTATGTTACTAATTTTTAAAACATTGACAAATCCAAATGATCAATCAGCGCAGTTCATTTCACTTGAGCACATTAGATAGCAGAGTATGTATTGACTATGCTTTATAACATATCGAAAGTAAAGTAAGCCATGAAAATTCTCGGCATTACTGCTACGAGATCAGATAGTCATGTAAAAACACAAAAGCCTTGATGAATTGCCTTGTCATCATCCAAACTTCTCATTCTGTTACTCAGTAGAAGGTTCCTGAAGCATCATGGGAAGCATTTGAAAGAAAACTGTAGACAAAGCATCATAATTAAATCACTATTATATTTGAATCACATGTAATCCTATGAAGAAAGTCCGAAATGTAACTAAGGTAGCCTCTTAACAAGTTTACATAACAATATATTTTAAAGATATTTCATTTACTTACATCATTTGGTAATTCATTATTCATTCATTTCTTCATTCATCAAATGCTAATCACCTGTGGGGCTACAAAGACAAGATCAAAAACTTATTGTGTAATGGTAGAGATGGGCAAGTAAAAATATCCAGCCAAAACGCTTACAGTCATTGTTTTTAGAGAAAAGTGTAAAATAGCAGAACAGAAGAAATGAAATTTTAAAATTTTTATTGGGACTTTTCTATTTGTAATCTCCTATACATTTTGAATTCCTCTACAAGCAAATACTAGTTCATAACTTTGAAAAATGGTAAAATGAAATGTTAATAAGGTTAATATCTTAGACATTATCAGCATAATTTTTCTCTTTTGCTTTTCCTAGCACATATTCTTCTATGTGTTGGCCAAAGACATCAACCAGTCTCAGGATAATAAAAGATCTATTACAGAATGAGAATATTGATTGCTTACCGGGCACCAGGCACTGCTCTAGGCAATTTACATGGAATGCAAAGAGAAAGACATAATTAACACTCAGTTTCTGACCTTAAGGGGAGTCCCAGGTGGCACTGGTGATGAAGAACCCACCAGCCAGTGCAGGAGACGTAAGAGACGCCTGTTCGATCCCTGCATCGGGAAGATCCCCTGAAGAAGGAAATGGCAACCCACTCCAATATTCTTGCCTGGAGAATCCCACGGACGGAAGAGCACAGGGTCGCAAAGAGTCAGAGACAACTGAAGCGACTTAGCGTGCGTGCACAACCTTCAAAATAAGATTGTGCAGCTAAATAATAGTTTAAAAGCCAGGCTATTATATTGGGAGGGGATTTTCTAAATTATTTTATCTGCTTTCATCCTCCATTCATTCGATACTAAGCCTAGATGACATGGCTCAGTCATTTCTCTCCTGGAGTGGAAGTGAGGTGTGTTACAGAAGAACAGAGAGGAAAGCCATTAATCTTCAGCCCCAGGACTGTGGGATGGAAAGAGCAACAGAGGAACAGAGCTGCCAGACACAGCCTGGGCACGTGATATGAAATTGGGGAAGACATCTAAGGTGGAAGGAAGTTCTTATCTCCACTCCCCATTTGAGACTCTGAGAAGAGGCCTCATTCTAGGCTGCTTCATATCAACCCTAGAGGGTCCAGCATGACCAGAGAGAGGGAGGTCATAAGGTTTAACTTTAGAATCGCCTATACTCTCTTCACTGGGTCCAGTGACCGAGACTCTGAGAATCTGGTGGGGATCCCCTGTGCCAGTGAGGTGGGTGAGGGCCTGTAGGAAGAAGGGCTGGGATGAGGTGGGAGTCACAGCCAGAAGTCAGAGGAACAGGTTGTTTTGGGAGAAGCCCTGAGGAGGCAGAGAGAGTCAGAGAGGGCCAACTAGGAACAGAAAGAGACCCAGACATCACACCAGACCCAGGCGTCAGCTGCAGTGCCAGAGACACCAGGAACAGCCAGGCAGGCCTAGAAGAGGCTCCTGTGGAGCGCAGTCTTCCCTCAGCTACGAGGCCAGGCGGCCTTCCATCCCCACATGCACACATCCTGTTCCCATCGCAGAGCCCCGGGTGAGAAGTCTGACAGACTGTGCTCTTATCTTCCGAGACATTCTAACACCCCTCATGAAATGTATTTCAACCACTCGGTTAGATTTAGTTATTTGTTTTTACTTCTTACCAGCAGGTAGGGATGGGGGAAGAAGGCTGGACTAGTTAACAGTGGACCACACTTGCTCCAAACTTCTGAGGTATGATGTGAGTTAAACTCGCAGTCCTGCTAAGTAAGTCTAAAAATCAATTATAATTCAGCTCCCTATGGGAGCTCTGTGCACAGAAAAAATTAATGTATCAGATCAGACCCACAGAGTAGCCCCCCAGGACTTGGTCCTCCCAGTGAAATCAACGCATGTGTGCTGAGGGGCTGAGAGAGAGAGCATGGTTGATTTTGACTGGGCATTTCATCAACTGGAGACTTAAGGGTATTCCTTAAAATATCACTGGTTTGGCTTCCATTGATTTATAAGACTCTCCTTGAGCAGTTTTTCCCTTGACCATTTTTATACATCAAAAGAAATCTGAGCACTGAAGAATTGATGCTTTCAATCTGTGGTGCTAAAGAAGACTCTTGCGAGTCCCTTGGACAGCAAAGAGATTCAGTCAGTCAATCCTAAAGGAAATCAACCCTGAATGTTCATTGGAAAGACTGATGCTGAAGCTGAAACTCCAATACTTTGGCCACTTAATGCGAAGAACCAACTCATTGGAAAAGACTTTGATACTGGAAAGAATGAGGATAGGAGGAAAAGGAGAAGGGGACAGAGGAGAAGGGGGCGAAGAGGGTGAGATGGTTGGATGGCATCATTAACTCAATGGACGTAAACGTGAAAGTTGCTCAGTGGTGTTTGACTCTTTGCAACCCCATGGACTATATATAGAGAACCCCATGGGGTTCTCCAGGTCAGAATACTGGAGTGGGTAGCCATTCCCCTCTCCTGGGGATTTTCCCAACCCAGGGATCAAACCCAGATCTCCAGCATTGCAGGTGGATTCTTTTCCATCTGAGCCACCAGGGAAGCCCAGGAATACTGGAGTGGGTACCTTATCCCTCTCCAGAGGATCTTCCCCACCCAAGAATTGAACTGCAGTCTCCTGCATTGCAAGTGGATTCTTTATCATCTGAGCTACCAGGGAAGCCATGAGTTTGAGTAAACTCCAAGAGACAGTGAAGGACAGGAAAGCCTGGCATGCTGCAGTCCATGGGGCCGTGAAGAGTTGGACAGGACTTAGCAACTGAACAACAACAGTAACGCTTCTTTGAGGCCCTAAATCTCTGTAGAGGATATTCCTGAAAGTTCTGTTCACTATCACCCAATTTTGGTGAGTTAGGAAGAGTGAGGTAAGGCAGGTTCTCTGTGAATGAGAAACTTCCTCTTCACATGATTTTTCCTGGCTTTGAGGGGAAAAAAGCCAAAAGAAGTCGCCATGCTTATTTATATCAGAGGTTTAGATAAGAAGTATATAGTTTGCTCCAAGGGGTCAAAATATGTGTTATTTCCTCACATTCAGTTCTTCTTCTTGCCCCTGGATAATAACTGAGGCAGAACCCATGGCTTTTTTGCTGTCTGTGAAGTGGAATAAGTCCTTGGGCAGCCACTGAAATGCCTCTGGCCGTTCCCTGTCATAAGCAGAGCCCGGAACATGGCTCAGAAGTCAGTGTTCTCACTCTTTCCAGCGTGGGCTCAATGTGGGCAGAGAAAGAAGGAGAAGTGACCCTTGCTTTCTCTTTTTCCAGGCCCACTTCAACTCCTCCTCTTCCCAAACTGCCAAGGAGGGAGAGGAGGGAAGAGGCTGGGACGTTCTTATCTGATCAGCCTTTCTGGGCGCCAGCATCTGCTCTCAGGTATTTAGACCTGACTCTTTGTTGGAGACACTCCTCCCTTCCCTGAGTGCCTGTCACCTGCAGCTCGCCTGCCAGGAGTCAATGCATCTCACTGGTCTGAGCCACCAGGGAAGCCCTGTGTGGAAAAGTTTCCACAATGTCTGAGAGGGAACCCTTAACTGAGGGTTCTCTCCTTTGTTCAGAGGACACAAATTTATGTCTTTGCTCTCTTGATTTGAGATGGAGAGAGTTCTCCAAAAATTCATGGATCACTTCTAACACCTGTTCATAGAACCCTAGCTTGGTGTGAGACCACGTCACAACCGACTCACGCTTCTTTGCCAGAGACTGCTCTAGGTTGGGCCTGGAGCCCGGTTCTGGGCCATAAAGGAAACCCCACCAGTCGCTGCTGGGAGACATTTCTCTTTGATGAGAAAGAGGCCTGTGAGGAAAAAACCTTGTCATGAAATCCCTGTTGCCAGCCCTCACTTCTGGTTTTGGGCGCTGATACATGCAGACCCGTTTCTTAGACTTGCGGCAGCCATCTTGTGACCAGGGGGCAAAAGGTCCCAGGATGAAAGTCACCTCCGGGGAAGCAAGAATGGGAGCATGACGGCCGTCGGGTCCTGGATGGCTCCATGGAACTGCAAACCACACCAGGACTGGCTGCTCTGTTAAACTATCCTCGCTACTGTACAAAATGCTGTAGGTGTTTTTTTAAGTGGGCTTCCCTGGTGTCTCAGACGGTAAAGCGTCTGTCTGCAACGTGGGAGACCTGGGCTCAATCCCTAGGTCTGGAAGATCCCCTGGAGAAGGAAATGGCAACCCACTCCAGTATTCTTGCCTGGAGAATTCCATGGACAGAGGAGCCTTGTAGGCTACAGTCCATGTAGCAAAGAGTCAGACACGACTGAGCGACTTCACTTCACTTCACTTCATTTTGTCAAGCAAGACCACGAAATGCTTTTATTACCTAACCACTTCTTATTCAGGCATTTTGACCCTTAGTCAAATGCATGTTGACTGGTGAAAAGTGAAAGTGTTAGTCACTCAGTCATGTTTGACTCTTTGTGACCCCACAAACTAATAGCCCACCAGTCTCCCCTGTCCATGGAATTTCCCAGGCAAGAATCCTAGAGTGGGTTGCCGTTCCATTCTCCAGGAGATCTTCCTAACCCAGGGGCCAAACCCTGGTCCCCTGGACTGAAGGCAGATTCTTTACTTTCTGAGCCTCCAGGGAAGCCCCTATTGATTGGTACTCAGGCTGAATCCCTGGAAGCGATGAGAGGTGACAGAGTGACAAAGAGACAGAGAGAAAGAGAGACAGATTTGGAGTCCAAGTCAGCAAGTGAGTATTTCACGTTTCTGCACAGTCAGGACTTTCCAAGCAAGTTTTACCAGAACCTGGGCTTAACAAGCATTGGAAGTTAAGTTATGACTATGACAGAATAGTTAGTGAGACGACTCTAGAAAGATTTACCTCCCTGGAGATAAGTGTTTACATTTCAAATGGGGGAAAAATCTGGAGTCAGGACCTGTAGACCAGAGAGGCTTCACTTGTCTTCCTTCCCCCAGAGACATCTATTTATATTCCAGAAGGTAAGAGCACCGGACCTTTCCCTTATCTTCCCAAGAAAATTAGTGTTAATTAGGCAGAAGAGCTTTCCCTCCCTTTCTCGTGAGATGAAGAAGGGAGCTCTTCCTCTCATGTATAAATTCTGAGGTGCTTATTGGGATAGAGACTCTGTACTCTCCTGCAGTACAGAGTCGGGAACATACAGGGGAGCATCTGATTCCATTCAGCTTACCCTGGGCAAAGAGAGCAACTGATGTAATAAAAACTGATCTCCGCTCCAGAAACCCCATATTTGCATTCAGGATAATATAAATAAATATAGATATTAAAAACCAACCAGCTGTAGAAAGAGGCTCATGCATGGTTCTTCACTGGAGACTGTGACTCAGTGATACTAGGACACATTGTAATAGGTTGAAAGTACTGTGCAGATATAGCAAAGGAGACAGATATATCCCTGGCCTCAGTCCTAATCTGATTCAATCATTTCTGGGTACATTTCAATAAGAAAACTGAGAAATTAGAGTATTTCTAATCTCAAGGAGATAGCTGGAGAAGTGATGGACTTGGAAAACATATCATGTGAGCAAAGGTGGAAGAATCTGAGTACGCTGGTAGGTCATCCCACAGATAACCGGAGATTCACTTCCTTTTGACTGCTCACATACAAGAAGAGGCATATTTTAGCATCATATAAAGAAGACTTTTTCTAACAGAGATTTCAGCAACACAATGAGCTGCTTTGAAAAGTCGTGAGTCCTCTTGTCATTGGAAATAGTCAGGTGGCAGCTGCGATGGCCATCTGTTGAAGGATTTGCAGAAGAAATTTGCATTTGATTTAGAAAGTTGGTCTGTTTGAGATTTTAGGACCCTGACAATTTTATATATCCACCAAGTTTAACTGATCATCATCTGAATATTCTTTTTCTAGCCATTATCCTGTAGAGTTCTCTTCCTTGATAGTCTGCCAAATTCAGAGTTGTTTTAACTTCTGGAGTTGAAGTCAAGACTTTATCACTTACATTGTGATTTCTAGTAAATTATTTAATCTTGTCTGTAAAAGGTGGATATCAATACCTCCTATTTTATTGGGTCATTATGGTGATTAAATTAAACAATGCCTGTAAAGCATGCATAGCACTTGGAACAGAACCTAGCAAGCACTCAATACCCAATGGTTACTAGTTTATTAGCCTCTTCACTTGTCTTACTCCATCTTTCATTTAGCTACCTACTCATCCTTCACATGTCTATTGGTTTAATTTATATCTCTTACTTTCAGTGAGTCTCTCTTGTCACATGATTAAAGAACCACTTGAGCAATTGAATTTTCATACCTTTCCCATTTAAAAATTGTTTTGCTGATAAGTCTATCATGTTAGTCATTTTACTATCAATTTATAGGAGTTTTTTATATATTAGATCTATGGAAATAGTTGTAACATTTCCCCCAGCTTATCCTTTGTCTTTTGGCCATAGAACTATTGAAGATTCTTTTGAAAGTTAGAGCATGTAGAATATTTTCAAAATATATAATGTTTATCAATCTTTTTGTTCATGCAGAGCCCCCACTTTTATCTTTACTCTTACTCCAAAAGAGAATTTTTAAGTATATATATATATTTTATATTGTAGTTGACTTACAATGCTTCAGGTTCACAGCAAGGTGATTCAGTTATACAAATACACATTTACTATTTTTTAAATTATTTTCCATCATAGGTTATTACAAGATATTGACTATAGTTCCCTATGCTATACAATAAACCTTTGTTGCTTGATGCATATCTACAAAAGGGGATTAAAAGAAGTAGCTCCTTGCATTAACATTATGAAATGAGCATTCTGATGTCTTTGTAGATACATAAAATAAAGTATTCCATCATCAAGATGCTTCGGCATCATGCTTTTAAAAGGGACTCACACTTCTTGACAGTAATTTTCCCAGTGTCTCTGCTGCTAAAGAATAGCTTTTCTTAACATTCTGTAGCTAAGTCACTACAGAGGCTCACTGCAAGTCTCCAGACAGACTGGAACTATCGTAACCATTATCCTTCAGTTCAGATCAGTTGCTCAGTCGTGTCGAACTCTTTGTGATCCCATGGACTGCAGAACCCAAGGCCTCCCTGTCCATTACCAACTCCTGGAGTTTACTCAAACTCATATGCATTGAGTCAGTGATGCCATCCAACCATCTCACCCTCTGTTGCCCACTTCTCCTCCTCGCTTCAGTCTTTCCCAGCATCAGGGTCTTTTCTAATGAGTCCATTCTTTGCATCAGGTGGCCAAAGTATTGGAGTTTCAGCATCAGTTCTTCCAATGAATATTCAGGACTGATTTCCTTTAGGATTGACTGGTTTAATCTCCTTGCAGTCCAAGGAACTCTCAAGAGTCTTCTCCAACACCACAGTTCAAAAGCATCAATTCTTTGGCACTCAGCTTTCTTTGTGGTCCAACATTCACATTCATACATGTCTACTGGAAAAACCATAGCTTTGACTATATGGACCTTTGTCAACAAAGTAATATCTCTGCTTTTTAATATGCTGTCTAGGTTGGTCATAATTTTTCTTCCAAGGAGCAAGCGTCTTTTAATTTTATGGCTGCAGTCACCATGTGCAGTGATTTTGCAGACCAGAAAATTAAAGTCTCTCACTGTTTCCATTGTTCTTCCATCTATGTGCCATGAAGTGATGGGACTGGATGCCATAATCTTCATTTTTTGAATGCTGAGTTTTAAGCCAGCTTTTTCACTCTCCTCTTTCACCTTCATCAAGAGGCTCTTTAGTTCCTCTTTGCTTTTTGCCATAAGGGTGGTATCGTGTGCATATCTGAGGTTATTGACATTTCTTGTTAAATACCATTATCCTTAACTGCCAGGAAATGATCAGATTGCCAGCCAAACCTACACTTGTGGCAACAGGAAAATTAAGTCCCTGCTGTTTAAACAAAAGGACCTGAATTAGTTGGCAGCAATGCTGATATTTTTAGCCCCATCTTCAGGCCAGTCCCTGAAAGGAGGCAGCCATGCTAAATGCTGGACTTGTATCGAGGCCAGGTTCACCCAGTTCCATTCAGTTCTGTTCAATTCAATTCATAATTCCTGATCTCTCATTAGGTGCCAGACACTCTGCCTGAGTTACGGACGCAAAGAAGAACCCGTTAGTCTTCTGTATACTGTCAGGAGCCCACAGTCTAAAAGGGGAAACAGAATAATCCGTGACAACATTAGAGTCAGCAACATCCAGATATATAGAACATGTTTCGAACATATAGAGCAGAAACCTGAAAGAGAAGCCTCAGTTTACTTCTAGATTTCTCCTTAATGTTACCTGCATACAGCCAACTCTTTCCTGGTGAGTTATCTTTACTCACAACATTTTAAACACCAAATGCAACTTTGTTTTTTGGGTTTTTTTTCTCCTCCTAACATCCAAATACATGGTATCTTTTCCAAAACCACATCTCCAACTCTCTGGACACCAACTGGTCCAAAATTCAATGTCAATTTTGACATTAACTACTTGGAGTTAGTACAGACTCCACAGGTTAAGGGCTCAGTCCTACATGACAGTCCTACTTCAGATGCCTGTCACAAGTTTTGGGGCCCACATACCTCTTACTGACTAGCTATAAATTGGGGGTTCCCATAACCCCCTCAGGTTAGACAATTTATTAGAACAGAACTCAGGAAGACACATTCCTTACTATACCAGTTCATTAGCAAGGATACACTTCAGGAACAGCCAAAATGGGAAAGATGGCAAGGAAGGAGGGAAGGGGCAGGGAGAGCCCAAGGCCTCTCCAGCTCCACCCTTCCTGTTCCTGGTGTGTTCACCAACCTAGAGGCCTTCTGATTCCCGAAGTGTTGGGTTGCTACAGATTTCCAGCAGACAGGCATGATTGCTTAAATCGCTGGCTCTTGGTGGTTAAGTCACTCTCCAGCCCCTCTCTCACTTTTAGAGACTAGGGGTGGTGCTGAAAATTCCAAGCGTCTAATCAAGTCTTGGCCGTTCTGGTGGTCAGCCCCATCCTGCAGCTATGGAGGGTCCTGCTGGAGTCATCTCATTCAAACAAAGTTGCTCCTGTTACCCTGTCACTCAAGAAGTTCTAAGAATTTTAGATGTCCTGTTCCAGGACTGAGGACAAAGACCAAGCATCTTCCTTATTGTGCCATGCCAGGACATTTTTTGCAATACATTGAGCCTCTTACATCCCAGACCACACTTACTATCCACCTCTTACCTCTTTCCTGCCCCAACACATTTCTTTTTCTTTTTCTAAAAGATTTATTGATTTTATTTTATTTATTTTTCTTGGCTGTGGTATGTCCTTGCTGCATGAGGACTTTCTCTAGATGAGGCGAGTCAAGGCTACTCCTCATTGCAGTGGCTTCTGCTGTTGCAGCTCACGGGCTCAGAGGTTGTGGCGCACCGGCCTTGTTTGTTGCCCCACAACATTTGGGATCTTCCCAGACCAGGGAATCTAAACTGTGTGCCTTGCATTGCAAGGCAGATTCTTAACCACTAAACCACCAAGGAAGCCCCCCATCACATTTCAAGGTGGCCTCCTGACTCTGCACCCAGGGGGCTGCACAACAGCACATTCTTCAGGCTCTGAAACTCAAAACCTTAACATTTGCCTGGATTCTTTCCACTACTTCTCTTCGAGACGCTGACCCCTCACTGTGCCCTGAACGCTCTTTCTTTGTAGTATTTCTCACTTTTCCCTCAGGCCTTAATCTCATCATTAAAATAACCTCTTGTCATATTGGAAATAAAAGCAAAAATAAACAAATGGGACCTAATGAAAATTAAAAGCTTTTGCACAACAAAGGAAACTATAAGTAAGGTGAAAAGACAGCCCTCAGATTGGGAGAAAATAATAGCAAATGAAGAAACAGATAAAGGATTAATCTCAAAAATATACAAGCAACTCCTGAAGCTCAATTCCAGAAAAATAAACGACCCAATCAAAAAATGGGCCAAAGAACTAAACAGACATTTCTCCAAAGAAGACATACAGATGGCTAACAAACACATGAAAAGATGCTCAGCATCACTCATTATCAGAGAAATGCAAATCAAAACCACAATGAGGTACCATTACACACCAGTCAGGATGGCTGCTATCCAAAAGTCTACAAGCAATAAATGCTGGAGAGGGTGTGGAGAAAAGGGAACCCTCTTACACTGTTGGTGGGAATGCAAACTAGTACAGCCACTATGGAAAACAGTGTGGAGATTTCTTTAAAAGCTGGAAATAGAACAGCCATATGACCCAGCAATACCAGTTCTGGGCATACACACTGAGGAATCCAGATCTGAAAGACACACGTGCACCCCAATATTCATCGCAGCACGGTTTATAATAGCCAGGACATGGAAGCAACCTAGATGCCCATCAGCAGATGAAGGGATAAGGAAGCTGTGGTACATATACACCATGGAATATTACTCAGCCGTTAAAAAGAATTCATTTGAATCAGTTCTAATGAGATGGATGAAACTGGAGCCCATTATACAGAGTGAAGTAAGCCTGAAAGATAAAGAACATTACAGCATACTAACACATATATATGGAATTTAGAAAGATGGTAACGATAACCCTATATGCAAAAAAGAAAAAGAGACACAGAAGTACAGAACAGACTTTTGAACTCTGTGGGAGAAGGTGAGGGTGGGATGTTTCGAAAGAACAGCATGTATATTATCTATAGTGAAACAGATCACCAGCCCAGGTGGGATGCATGAGTCAAGTGCTCGGGCCTGGTGGGCTGGGAAGACCCAGAGGAATCGGGTGGAGAGGGAGGTGGGAGGGGGGATCGGGATGGGGAATACGTGTAACTCTATGGCTGATTCATATCAATGTATGACAAAACCCACTGAAAAAAAATAATAAAAAATAATAATAATAAAAATAAATAAATAAATAAATAAAATAACCTCTTGTCCTCGATAATATTGTTCTCTGCACCATTCACCCTTCAATTTTTCTACTACTCAGATTCACTTTCCCCAGACTAATTTCATCTTGCAATTTTCAGTTTAAAACATGTTATATAATTCTCCACTGTATTCTGGATAAAATTCAAGCTCTGAAATCCATCCACAACAGTGAAATGGACAGGAAAGGTAGGAGGAATTCCATATGGATGGAGAGGAAGGGAAGCCTAAGGAAAGTACTGGCAGTCTCTGCTTTTCCATTCAGAATGGATGGAGCTGGGCCACTCGTGGCACTAAGACAGGAAGGGTGTTTAAAATATGTGTAATAGTGAAAGATGCTTATAATGGACACCTGAACATGTATGTCCTCTAGGCTCTGTAGGACATCCTCATGGTTGATCCCAAGTGGAGCAGAGGACGGCCTCACCCAGATGGGAAGAGATGGGCTCCACCTTCAGGTAAAGGGCCCTGAGCCCCAATCCTGAGTGACCTGGTCACAGGCGGCTCACCGCACAGCTCGCCCCTTATTCTCTACAGCATCCCACCACTCTCCTGGTCCCACATGAAAATCACCTTTGGTCTGGGCTTCAGATTTTTGCTTTGCTTTGTTTTTTTTTTTTTTAACATTAAGATAGAGAGTATTTGGGGGTACACTGGAGCAAGAATGGATATTCTGTGCTAAATTCACCGGATTCTCTAATTTTGCAGTGTCCAGGGATTTTGGTTTTAAGCACTGGCAAGCACTCTCTTTGGAATTTTCATTCTGGCCAAATGACTATCCAGCATTACAGCACCTCTCTGCCAGTCTCCCACTCAGAAAGGTGACAGGGTGAGAGCTTTGGCTTTGTTTTGTTTTAATGAAAATATAGTTGATTTACAATATTTTGTTAGCTTCAGGTATACACCAAAGTTATCTGTTTTTATATATATATGAATCCACATTTCCCTAATTCTTTTGCACTATAGTTTGTTACAAGATATTGAATATAGTTCCCTGTGTTACACAATAAACCCTGCTGTTTATTTTATATATGGTAGTTAGCATCTACCAATCCCATGCTCCCAATTTATCCCCCCCCCCCCACCTTTCCTCTTTGGTAACCGGAAGTTTCCTTTCTATGTCTGTGAGTCTGTTTCTGCTATGTAAATAAATCCATTTTTTACTATTGTTTAGATCCTGCATGTAAGTGATATTAGGGAGTGTTTGTCTCTGACTTACTTCACTTAGTATGATCATCTCTAGGTCCATCCATGTTGCTGAAAATGGAATGATTGCATTCTTTTTCATGGCTGAGTCAGGATGAGAGTTTAAATACCCCCAGGAAATGTGTTTCCGCTTAGTAACACTTTCCACGGGGGGGCATTCATATGGAATAATTTGTCAGGGCCGCACCCCAGACTGTCTGAATCGAGCCTCAAAAGACTCCTAAATCCAATCTGTGTCAGAAGAGATCCATCTCCAGAACCAGCCGAGAGGGAGGAATTTAAACTCCAGAGTTTGGGGAAGTGACATGAATGATTACTTGAAAAACCAAGAATGTGTCAGTCATCCTCAGAATCTTCAGTAAGAAGCGTCTGTGAGAGGGACTGCTTCAAGCAACTCCAATACTAGATGGAGAAGCCGGAACTAGAACCAGAAATGCCCCCAGGGTAGAAGCATTCTGAAGAACCATGACCCAACAGCTTCAAGATCTGATTTTGTCTTTTATTAAAAAGTGAGAGGAAAAATAAATAAATAAATAAAAAGTGAAAGGCAAGGGATGGGGGCGTATAATCACACTCTCTTCAAAATCCAGATAGAAATTACCCTCTTAAAGAAACAATGCTTCTTTAAAAAAAAAAAAAAATTTCTTTATTTGGCCGTGCCAGGTCTTCATTGCAGCATGTGGCATGTGAACCCTTAGTTTCAGCATGAAGCCACATGTGGAATCTCGTTCTCTGACCAGGAATCGAACCCTGGGCCCCTGTATTGGGAGTGCAAAGTCTTAGCCAATGGACCACCAGGGAAGTCCCTTAAATTTTGTGTTTTTCAATTTTTTGGCCTCACTGTGCAGCATATGGGATCTTTAGTTCCCTGACCAGGAATCCAACCCTTACCCTCTGCGTTGGAAGGACAGAGTCTTAAGCACTCAATGCTTCTTTTTTATACTTCATTTATTATCAAAGTATCGTTGAACCACAATGTATTAATTACTGTTGTACAGAAAAGTAACTCAGTCACACACACATATTCTTTCTCATATTCTTTTCCATTATGGTTTATCACAGGATATTGAATACAGTTCCCTGTGCTATACAGTAGGACTGTATTGTCCATTCATTCTATGTTTACCAGTCCTCATCTTCTAATCCCAAACTCCTACTTCTCCCCTCTCTCACCCACTTCCTCCTTGGAAACCACCAGTCTATTCTCTATGTTCTTGACTCTACTTCTCTTTCACAGACAGATTCATTTGGATCATAGTTTAGAGTTCTCATGTATGTGACATCCTAGGGTATTTGTCTTTCTCTTTCTGACTTACTTCAAAACAATGCTTCTTTAAAACAAACGCTAGCCTCTCCCAGATGTCACAGTGGGTAAGTGATTAGGTTTCACAGATTAATAAGTAGCTATGCATATGCATGCAGTCCAGAAATGCACCAGGAAGGGGAAGTTCCAAACCAGATAGAGAAAGGCAGTGGACCTTTTCTCTAAAAGGGAATGCAAACAGCCAAGACTCTTGATACCCCATGAAGCATCAGAGATGGGGAGAATGGAAAAAGATTTTCTTTCTGGGATTTGCTGCCAACACAATGAGCCCCTGACACCAGCTGCTTTGATTCAAAGCAGACATTCATTCTGCACTAGATAAACTTTGGACTTTGGGGGGAAGCCGCCAGAGCTAGCAGCCTGCTTTCTAATGGAAATGTTTGAACTGGGACAGTAAATTCTGAGAGTCCCCAAAAGCTGGTAACCCAAACAGCAAAAATAGAAAGACTATCTATTCATTTGAAAGTGCTTTAAAGATGAATTCCTGACTTGTGGAAGTTACTTTTCTTTCTTTTTTTCTTATTTTAATAAGCTGCTTCAGCAGCAGTGTTTCTTTCTTTCTTTTTTTTAGTAGCTCAGTCATGTCCGACTCTTTGTGACCCCATGGATTGGCTCCTCCGTCCACGGGATTTTCCAGGCAAGAGTACTGGAGTGGGTTGCCATTTCCTTCTCCAAGCAGTGTTTCTTATTCAAGTATTTTCTAAAGCAAGCAAGGCTATAGATAAGGCTACTATGGTAGAAGAAGCAGAGCGTCAACCCAAACAGAAGTGTCCATCTTTAGGATGTCTGAAGTCTCTAAAAACTTGGTTGGTCATGGGAGCCAGAAATACAGGAGACATACACTAAGAATGTGTTGAAACGACAGGCCTCATCTAAGTTTCTCTTGAGAATGAAGAACATATTTTCCCCAGGAAGTCCAAGGCAAGGAGGACCCACAGCGTTAACCTGCATACTGGATTTAAAGAAGCAATCAAGCACAGACAGTCATTTCTAATTCCCAGATGTTCCCTACTTTTTTGAGAAGTGGTTTCTCAGATGGGAGCACCGGCTCAAGATTGTTTAAGCTAGTGTGGCTGGAGGGACGACGTACCCAGCATTGATTCTGGTGGGGATCTGAATTCCAGATACTCTCATCTATTTTACCTGATTCTGAACTGTGAACTCTTCTTCAGCCCAGTAACCTAATAGCTAATTCGCATTTTCTCCCTCTGCATGACAATCCTGACCCCAGTTAAATCGGCGTTAGTGCTTCAGGTGTGGTGGTGCTCGGTCACTCATTGTGTCCCACCCTGTGTAAGCCCATGGACTGCAGCCCACCAGGCTCCTCTGTCCATGGGGCTTCCCAGGCAAGCATACTGGAGCGGTTGGCCGTGCTCTTCTCCCGGGGATCTCCCTGACACAGGGATCAAGCCCACGCCTCCAGTGTTTCCTGCACTGGCAGGTGGATTCTCCACCCCTGAACCACCAGGAAAGCCTGCTTCTTGTGCCTTCATATTGTCTTTTCTCTGCATGTGTCTGTTTCTCTTCACATAGTGTATTTTTTTTTCATCAGTACACCAGGCATACTGAATTAGGGGTCCATCCTATACCAAGGTGGCTTCATCTTAATCAGTGACACCTGCAATGACTCTATTTCCAAATAAGATCACACTCTGAGGGGCTTGGACTTCAACAGATGAATTTCGGGGAGGACCTAATTCAACCCATAACACTACATAGAGTTGTATCATAAAGCACTCATTTAAATTCATTGAAATGCTCTCAGCAAAGAACTATAAAAATAAGAAGAAAGGAAAAACACAATTTGAATAATCTGGGCGGTTTTGCCCACTATTTTACAATACATTATGCTACTCAGGGGAGACTGAGATGGAAGATGAGATTCTGCTGTTCACTCAGTCAGATGCAATTTCCTTTAACCTCTTGGGAACTCAGCATGAAGTCACTCAGAATATGATCTAGTGTTTAAAAATACGTATTTGATAATATGTGATATTTTTCCTAGAGGCTGGCTTTATTATTTCACTTTGGATGAGAGGCTATTTCGTATTTTGCTGGGCTGCTCTAGTTTGCTCTACAGGGATGGTAGGAAAATGCTTTTAAACTTCATTGGATTCTTTCACTTTTACCTAGACTGCCCCCTCCATCCCTCTCTCACTGCAGCCATAACTAAACAAACAAGCAAAGGTGGAAAGCTCTCAGCTTTTCAGTGAGACAAAGAGGGAGTGAAGATGGAAAAAAAGGATACAAAAAATGAAAAACCTTAATGCAAGTGTAAGGCTCTATAGGCTATATGACACAGTCTTTTGTCTTCCTGCTTACCCAGACTAAATAAAAATGTCAAAAACTAGGGGAATGTGGTGGGGTGAATGGTCGCCCCCCCCACCCCCCCACCCCTGCCAAGAGATAGGTCCACATCCTAATCCCCAGAACAAGTAAATGTTACCTTATTTGGAAAAAGGATCTTAGTAGATGTAATTAAATTAAAGACCTTGAGGTGAAGAGAGTACCTGGATTATCTGGGTGGGTCCTAAATCCAGTGATAAGTGTCTTTATAAATACCACCATTATGGCAGAAAGCAAAGAAGAACTAAAGAGCCTCTTGATGAAAGCGAAAGGTGAAAAAACTGGTTTAAAACTCAACATTCAGAAAACTAAGATCATGGCATCCGGTCCCATCAACTTCATGACAAATACATGGGGAAACAACGGAAACAGTGATAGACTTTATTTTTCTGGGCTCCAAAATCACTGCCCATGGTGACTACAGCCATGAAATTAAAAGATGCTTTCTCCTTGGAAGAAAAGCTATGACCAACCTAGACAGCATATTGAAAAGGACAGACATTACTTTGCCGATGAAGTTCTATCTAGTCAAAGCTATGGTTTTTCCAGTAGTCATGTATGGATGTGAGAGTTGGACCATAAAGAATTGATGCTGAAGAACTGATGCTTTTGAATTGTGGCGTTGGAGAAGACTCTTGAGAGTCCCTTGGACTGCAAGGAGTTTCAACCAGTCCATCCTAAAGGAAATCAGTCCTGAATATTCATTGGAAGGACTGATGATGAAGCTGAAACTCCAAAGCTGAAACTTCAGTCACCTGATGTGAAGAACTGACTCATTGGAAAAGACCCTGATGCTGGGAAAGACTGAAGGTATGAAGAGAAGGGGATGGCAGAGGATGAGATGGTTGGATGGCATCACCAACTTGATGGACATGAGTTTGAGCAATCTCATGGGAGTTGGTGATGGACAGGGAAGCCTGGCAAGCTGCAGTCCATGGGGTGGCAAAGAGTCAGACACGACTGAGCGACAAAACTAACAGAGGATTTCCCTGATGGTCCAGTGGTTAAAACTGTGCCTTCCGATGCAAGGAGTGCAGGTTCGAGCCCTGGCTGGGGAACTAAGATCCCACATGCCTCAGGGCCAAAAAACCAAAACAGAAAACAGAAACAATATTGTAACAAATTCGATAAAGACTTTAAAAATTGTCCACATCAAAAAAATTTTTTTAATCTTCTTAAAAAAAAAAAAGACACGCGGGAGATTGGAAGATACAGAGAAGAAAAGGTGGAGGCAGAAATGCGAGTGAGGTTGTCACAAACCAAGGAAGCCAGAGAATGCCAACAGCCACCATGAACTGGACGAGGGAGGGAAGGACTCCCCTCCAGAACCTCTAGAGGGAGCACACACAGCCCTGACAACATGCTGATTTCAGACATCTGCTCTCCAGACCCCTGAGAGGCTGCATTTCTGTTGTGGTAAGTCAGCTAGTTTGTGATCGTGTATGAGGGCAGCCATGGGCTTCCCAGGTGGTGCTGATGGTAAAGAAACCGCCTGCCGATGCAGGAGACACAGGAGACGTGGGTTCGATCCCTGGGTAGGGAAGATCCCCTGGAGGAGAGCGTGGCAACTCATCCAGTATTCTTGTCTGGAGAATCTCACGGGCAGAGGAGCCCGGTGAGCTACAATCCATAGAGTTGCAAAAAGTCAGACACGACTGAAGTGACTTAGCACGCTCGCATGCACATAACGGCAGCTGAGGAAGCTAATACAGGGAGTAAAAGTATGGAAGGGACAAAATGGACTTAATAGAATCAGTGTCAAAGCCCAGAGTCTAGGAAATCCCTATCTTCCACACCCCACACACCAAGCCAGCAAGAGCCATACACACCAAGCGTGTGCATCCCGTGTCTAGAAGTTTTCTCAGCCATCTTTCTCCTTACTACTTGGAGAGGCTCACAGTCAGTAAATAACTTGCTGATGTCCAGTATGAATAACGCCTGTTTGTTTTACACACAGAGTTTGCTTAGCCTGCAACTGATCCGTCCTGCTGGCAGAACGGTAATGAAGTAAGAAAGGTCAGGACGCAAAGCGTCTGCTCCAGGAGGAGGTGAAACCACACAAAAGCAGCTCCGGACGGTCTAGGGAGCAAGACAGCTGGAAGCATTCTACCAAAAACAGCTGTGCTGCTGTTAGCTCCAGCAGGGTACCCGGTGCCACCAGGCCCTGGGCCTTTGAGGTTTCTGCAGAATAGTTAGGTGGCTTCTTCACTTTCCCCACTGCTGGTTGGGATTCAAGATTTTCAAGGCTGAGAAGTCAGTTTCCTGCTGCCCATCTGCTTGCCAGCCCTGAAACTTTATTGATCTCGTCTCTACTGCTGTTCTGTTTGTTCTAAAGCCTTTTAAAAAAGTATCTTTAAAATTCCTTTATCATCATTCTAGAAGGATGAAGGAGGGAGGGATAGAGAGAAGGAAGCAATGAGGGAGGGAGGAAGGGAGAGAGGTTAAAGTTAATGTATACGTTTAATCTTCCATCTTTAACTAGAATGATGCAAATTTTTCATCTGAAGATGTGTACCTTGATTCAGTTCTGGAAGATTCTTAGCTATTATCTCTTCAAATCTTGCTTCTCTGCTGAGTTGTTTTTTCTCTTCCTACAGTAACAAGTCACATAAACATAGCAGCTTAAGACAATGCAAATTTATTATCTCATAGTTCTGTAGGTCGGAAGTCCAAGCGGGCTCTGCTGTCAAAAGCAAGGTGTCAGCAGTCTGAGTTTTTACCTGGAGATAAGAAAACAGAGGAAGAGATCTGCTTCCTCGTCCATCCCAGTTGTCGGCAGGCACTCAGCTCCCCGTTCCTGGGGCTGAGGCTCACGGGTCCCTGCGGGCTGTTAGCCTCCTTCAGCTCTCCTGGGACCCCCGCACTCATCGCATGCACCCACCAGCCTCAGACCCCCAGCAGCTGTCAAGCTCTGTTCACATCTGTTTGCTTTTAAGGGTTTGTGCAAATACATTGGGCCCACCTGAAAAATTCAGGACAATCTGCCTATTCTTAGGCTTTTAACGACCTTAATTACATCTGTAAATTCCCCCCTGCCAAGTAATATAACATATTCATTGGTACCAGAAATTTGGGTGTGGACATCTTTGGAGGAGAGGTCTGCCTGCCATAGCTGCTATTCCCTTCTGTGCCTCTTTAGAGTCTCTCAAGCTACTATTTGTATTTCTTAATTGTGTTCTAAATGTACTTGTCTGCAAAGAAATGGGTTCTAGGTAAATTCTCTGATTCTTTTAACTATAATCTACGTTTCATTCCACTTAATAATGTAAAGTTTTTGATGACTATAATTTTAATTTCCAGATTAAAACTAATTAAATCCAAATCCAGACTGGTTCCCTCTCATATGCATCTGTTCTTGTTTCCTTTAACAATTCTTGTTCTTTCTAATGGAAGTTACTTCTTCCGTCTATCTAGACCAGTGGCTCTCAACCGGGAGTGGTTTTGCCTACCAGGGGACAGTCGGCAGTATTAGGAGAGATCTTTGATTGTCACAACTTGGTGGGTGGTACTGGCATCTCGTGGACGGAAGCCAGGAATGCTACTCGACATTTCTACAGCACCTAGGACAGGCCCTCTGAAACAAAGAATTTTTCAGCCCTAAACATCCAAAAGGCCAACGTTGCAAAACTTTGATCCAGATCACCTTACACATATGCATTTTTAAAGCTTCATCAGCCTCTTCCGTCTAGAGAGAATTCATGGGTTTTTGAATTTTTATTTGTTTATTGTTGGCTATGCTGGGTCTTTGCTGCCGCGCAGACTTTTCTCTAGTTGCTGCGAGTGAGGGCTGCTCTCTAGCTGCTGTTTGCGCTTCTCGCTCAGGTGGCTTCTCCTGCTGGGGAGCACGGGCTCCAGGACACGCAGGCTTCAACAGCCAGGCACACGGGCTCAGCGGTTGCATCTCCCAGGCTCCCGAGCACAGGCTCAGCGGTTGTTGCGCGTGGGCTTAGCTGCTCTGGGGTGTGTGGAATCTCCCTGGATCGGGGACTGAACCACGTCTCCTGCCCTGGCAGGCAGATTCTTCACCACTGAGCTACCAGGGAAACCCAAGAATTCATGTTCTGATGTTTTATTGTGTTGGCTTTGTTAGCATCAGATTTCTTGATTGTTTTTGGTTTGCAAGCTCATTTTCAGTGAAAGGTTCTTTTTCTCTGGGGCTTCCCTGGTAGCTCAGCTGGTAAAGAATCCACCTGCAATGCAGGAGACTGACTCCCTCTGGATTCCTGGGTCAGGAAGTTTCCCCAGAGAAGGGATAGGCTGCCCACTCCAGTATTCATGGGCTTCCCTGGTGGCTCAGATGGCAAAGAATCTGCCTGCAATTCAGGTCCCATCTAGCTCTACCTCCTCCTAATTATCAATTTTGAGGGTAGGCCTACCAGGATTGACCCCCAATTCAGGACTCCCGTCCCCTGGTGATTTGGGGAGAGCCCAGAGCAAGCTCAGTTTCTACTTTCTTCTGCTTCCCTAGCCCTGCTGCTCCCCTAAAGCCTAGGACCTGGGTGGCAAACAGCAACAACTTTGGGTGTGCACCGGGGACCCTGACCTCAGTCCAACAGTGAACTTGCTCTGGTCTTCCATGTTACCTGGAGCAAAACTGGCCTATAACTTCAGTATCCCACTTACCTTTTAAAATTTCTTTGACTTTGATTCTTACATTTTCTAACTGCTATGCATTTGGGACAGAGTTATCTGGACTGGATGGCCACTGCATAGTCATTTTGGTGTGATTTAAAAAAAAATATTTGTTGTTCAGGAAAAAAAAAATGTATTTAAAGGTACATCTTCAAGACTACAAAAGCCATCTACAGAACCTAACTCACTTCCTCTTAGAAATGCCACAAAACAACTTTTAAAGCAGCCGGAAGGCAGACAAGACACAACGGAAACGGCTAAAACAATACATGAATGGGTACAAAGTATTCACAACCCACAAAGCAGTCAGGTAGCATGCAAAGACAATACCTTTTCAGAATGAAAGTCCTACTTGCCAGAGCAGTAATCAGAAAGGAGAAAATGAGCTCGTCTCTGATCATCTAGAAGTTTTCACGCAAGAAATAGAATTCTACAATTTGACCATGTGTTTTCGGTTTATGAACAAACTCTCTAAACCGAGTTGATTTGGATTTAATTCCATTCACAAATGTTTATTGCGGTTAGTGCCAGAGAAACATAACTGAGTAAAATAATCTCTGACTTCAAGAATTCACAACTGGGGACGGCAGGGAGAGACATACAAACAAATAATTACGTTTTGACGGGATGAGTTGTAACTCACGGGATCAAAACATCATGATGTTATATCATCATAGCGGACTGAGTATTTTATAAGGGTCTACACATCTGGGCATGGGTGTGGGAGCAACAGTTAACTGTGTTAGGGGGCTGACACGGAAAGTTGCAATTGCGCCTGTCGTTGGAGATCAGGCGAAGGCGTCCCCCGAACGGGTGAAGGCAGGCTAATCCGCGGCAGGGACCAGGGCTGGGCGGGATTTTGACCCCGCGCCGAGAAGGTCAAGCAAGGCGCGCGATCGACTTGGAGGAGTCCTACCGCCGGCAGCCGCTGAGGTTAGGGGCTCGCCGGCCGCCAGGGGGCGCCGCGGCCTCGCGCCGTGCGGGCCGTTGCGTTTCCGGGCACCGGGGCCCAGCGCCGCCATCCCGGTCGGGCGCGTCCCCGCTGCGCGCGGCGAAACGTCGGCCGCTCCCGTTACCGAGGCAACCGCGGCACCTCCTCCGCGCCGGCCCTGATCGTCTCTCCGCGCCATTTTCAAACTGTCCCAGCGCTGGAGCCGGTGTCTGGGCGGAAGGAGCCAGCGAGGGAGGCGAGGCGCGAGGGGAGATGCGACCGCAGGCGGAGGGAGCGGCGGCCGGGGCTGCGGCTGAGCGCGGCGCGGGGCGGGAGGGCTGGGCAGGGCGGCGCCTCCGCCTCCAGGGCCGTCCCCGCGGGCCGGGCCCGGCAGCTGCCGGGAGGGAGGCCGCGCGGCCTCGGGAGGAAGCGGGCCCCGGGCGGCCGGGGCGCGGAGCCCTGTCGCCTCGCCGCGGACACCCCCTTCCCTTCAGCGCCCGACCGCGGAACTGCGGCCCGGAGGTCGGCCTGGGGTTGCCAGGGCTCCCGGTTCCTCCGGCCCCGCTCGCCGCGCGTCTGTGCGGTTCCAGCAGATCCGCCTCCTACCGACTGATGGGTTGATTTGAAAGTTAAAATACCCTTTCGTATAAGAATCCTACAGGCTCTTTGTAAAACAAAAGTGCCCCAAAGCCTAGGACGAGTCATTTATTAACCTTTGTCCGGCACCTGAGTAAACATCCCCTCTTCCACTCTCTACTGTTTTTAGTTCAGTGAGGGAGGATTCGCGAGATAACCTAGTTAATGATGGTTTGGGGTGTTTTGTTTGTCTAGCCCTTGTGCATATTTATTATATACACAGGAGATTATACACACACACGCACAGGATACTTTTGTAAAAATAAGATGCACCGGCTTTCAGACGTGAGCTCCCTAAAGTTAAGGAAGTGGCTGGTTCCAAACACGTACGCGTGGAGCACCTCCAAACCTTCCCTTTTGTGTTGTTCTGCTGGAAAACTTTCAGTATGGCCGCAGTGTTCGGATGATGTAGACGGGCGCGTTGTGTTGGTGGTGAAGGACAGCAGCCCATGCTTGGGTGGGGAAAGCCTAATGTGTTTTTGTCCTTCCTGAGAGGATTTTAATCTTTTTCATCTGTCGTATGTATTGATGATTTTTCTTTTTTAGTACTTACTCATACTGTCTCTCAGAAGGATGTGAGGATGTATTCTTTCTGGGTAACCAAGTTGATACCAGACGAAAAGGAGGCATGTTTGAATTGTGAGGCCCTGCTGGTTCTTGTTCTGACAGGTGCACTTCTGACTTCTTCAGGACTTTTTCTAGAACACCTGCATCAGTCAGGTCCCTCTTGTGGAAGGAACCTAGAAAGAACCTAGCATAGAATGGGGACGTCATTCAGAGAAAAGGCTAACGAGAATGTGGAGAGGGAGAGATTTGTAGGAAGGAGTTATCAAGGAGTAGTACTCACTTAGGAGTCATCTAGTAAGTTATCAAGGAGTAGTACTCACTTAGGAGTCACCTAGTAAGTTATCAAGGAGTAGTCCTCACTTAGGAGTCACCTAGTAAGTTATCAAGGAGTAGTCCTCACTTAGGAGTCACCTAGTAAGTTATCAAGGAGTAGTCCTCACTTAGGAGTCACCTAGTAAGTTATCAAGGAGTAGTCCTCACTTAGGAGTCACCTAGTAAGTTATCAAGGAGTAGTCCTCACTTAGGAGTCACCTAGTAAGTTATCAAGGAGTAGTCCTCACTTAGGAGTCACCTAGTAAGTTATCAAGGAGTAGTACTCACTTAGGAGTCACCTAGTAAGTTATCAAGGAGTAGTCCTCACTTAGGAGTCACCTAGTAAGTTATCAAGGAGTAGTACTCACTTAGGAGTCACCTAGTAAGTTATCAAGGAGTAGTCCTCACTTAGGAGTCACATAGTAAGTTATCAAGGAGTAGTACTCACTTAGGAGTCACCTAGTAAGTTATCAAGGAGTAGTCCTCACTTAGGAGTCACCTAGTAAGTTATCAAGGAGTAGTCCTCACTTAGGAGTCATCTAGTAAGTTATCAAGGAGTAGTACTCACTTAGGAGTCACCTAGTAAGTTATCAAGGAGTAGTCCTCACTTAGGAGTCACATAGTAAGTTATCAAGGAGTAGTACTCACTTAGGAGTCATCTAGTAAGTTATCAAGGAGTAGTCCTCACTTAGGAGTCACCTAGTAAGTTATCAAGGAGTAGTCCTCACTTAGGAGTCATCTAGTAAGTTATCAAGGAGTAGTACTCACTTAGGAGTCACCTAGTAAGTTATCAAGGAGTAGTCCTCACTTAGGAGTCACCTAGTAAGTTATCAAGGAGTAGTACTCACTTAGGAGTCACCTAGTAAGTTATCAAGGAGTAGTACTCACTTAGGAGTCACCTAGTAAGTTATCAAGGAGTAGTACTCACTTAGGAGTCACCTAGTAAGTTATCAAGGAGTAGTCCTCACTTAGGAGTCACCTAGTAAGTTATCAAGGAGTAGTACTCACTTAGGAGTCATCTAGTAAGTTATCAAGGAGTAGTACTCACTTAGGAGTCACCTAGTAAGTTATCAAGTAGTAGTACTCACTTAGGAGTCATCTAGTAAGTTATCAAGGAGTAGTACTCACTTAGGAGTCACCTAGTAAGTTATCAAGGAGTAGTACTCACTTAGGAGTCACCTAGTAAGTTATCAAGGAGTAGTCCTCACTTAGGAGTCACCTAGTAAGTTATCAAGGAGTAGTACTCACTTAGGAGTCACCTAGTAAGTTATCAAGGAGTAGTACTCACTTAGGAGTCACCTAGTAAGTTATCAAGGAGTAGTACTCACTTAGGAGTCATCTAGTAAGTTATCAAGGAGTAGTACTCACTTAGGAGTCACCTAGTAAGTTATCAAGTAGTAGTACTCACTTAGGAGTCATCTAGTAAGTTATCAAGGAGTAGTACTCACTTAGGAGTCACCTAGTAAGTTATCAAGGAGTAGTACTCACTTAGGAGTCATCTAGTAAGTTATCAAGGAGTAGTACTCACTTAGGAGTCACCTAGTAAGTTATCAAGGAGTAGTACTCACTTAGGAGTCATCTAGTACGTTGAGGCGGCATAATGCAGAAACCTGAGCGCTGGGTCAGGACTCAGGAGACCTGACTGCCCACCTGCTTGGTGACCTTGTGATTTAGAAAAAGTTCCTGTCTCTAGGCAGCCTTTCCTCATCTTTGAATGTGGAGGGTGTCCTTGACCCTTTTTCCCTCATAGTAGTTGTGAGGATCCAATTTTGCATATATCCATATCCATGCATGTTTTATATAAATTGTGAAAAGCAATACAGATGTAAAACAAAAATATTGAGTACTAGGACCACATTTACCTGGCAAAGGTTAGAAAAGAGAGCATGTTTTTTTTAAAGAAGTGATCTTTGGATAACTCCATTTTAGGGCAGTTTGATAGATGATATATTCATAGATATTTAAAAAGACAAGGATAAAAAGATGTCCAGAGTTACTTACATGTTGGGGTCTTTCTTTTTTAATCTCAGTAAACTTTACATATGCTATTTGAAAAGCTTTGATAAATGTATACATTGGTGTGATGTCTGTCCCCATTGCCACAATATTTTCATTACCTGAGAAAACTCCCTCATGCCCTTCCAGTCAGGCTCCAACTACCCCCATCACCCTAGGTGACAGCTGTTATGATTTCTATGTACATGGTTTAATTTTGCCTGTTTTGAACTTCATATAATCATGGCTTCTATTGCTCAGATGTTTTTAAATTCATCCATACTGTTGACAGGTACCAGTTCTGTTTTATTCTTGAGTGATATTACATTGTTTAAGTATAGTGTCCTTATCCTTCTTCTGTATAGGTTGTTTCCAGTTTGAAGCTATCATGAATAAAGATGCTTCAAATATTCTTGTAGAGTCTCTTTATAGATGTTTATTTTCATGTTCTTGAGTAAGTACCTTGGAGTAGAATTACACAGTCATAGGCTAGAAGTATGTTTAAATTTATGAGAAACTGCCACACTTTTTAATTTATTTTTAATTGGGGGATAATTGCTTTACGAGTTGTGTTGGCTTTGCTGTACTACAGCGTGACTCAGTTATGAGGACTTATATATCCTGTCCCTCTTGAGCCTCCCTCCCACAAACTTTTTCCACAGTGATTTCACACTCCGGTAGCAATATGAAAATTCCTGTTACTCCAAGTCCTTGAAGACATTTAGTATTGTACCTTCAATTTTAGCCATTCTAGTATGAACAAAATTATATTTCATTGTGGTTTTAATTTGTATTTCTCTGATGTCTAGTGGTGTTAAGCATCTTTTCATATGATTATTCTCATTTAAATATCTTTTGCAAATCTTAGCCTTGCATTTCTTATTGGGTTATCTTTATTATTGAATTGTAAGGGTTCTTTCTGTATTTTGTATACAAATCCTTTGTTAGATATTATGCATATGTTTCTCCTACTCTTCTAAGTTTTTGTTTTGTCAAATAAAAGGATATATTTTGATAAGCAGACATTTTTAATTTGAAGAAATCCAATTTATCAAGTTTCTCTTTTATATTTAAAAGAAAAACTTAAAAGAGGCTTCTCTAAGTATTCTCTGCCTGTCTCAGGTTTGAAAAAATATTCTTCTTTCTTTTGTCTAGAGGTTTTATTGTTTTAACTTCTGTGTATTAAGTTTATGAGGGGATATTTATTTTAATGCAGCAACATGGATATCTTTAGCATTGGATTTAAATAAATCTAAATATTCTAGAGAGCTGTCTGCCTGAAAAGAAATAAAAAAAAAATAATTGCTTCATAATAAAAGAATCCTTTTTTAAAACATTAAACAATAATAATAACTGATAATAGAATGATGTTTCACTCTTTTCTTATAGGATTTTAATTTTTGGAAGTGAATAAACCTAGTTTGGAACACAAGATGACTACAGCTGCAGAAAGAAAGTATCTTAATATTAGGAAAAGATTGGATCCGTTGGGATACCGCCAGACTTTGACAGTGGACTGTTTACCTTTGGTGGAGAAACTTTTCAGGTAAAGATGGGAACACTACTGCAAACTTGTGTGACCCTGAATCCCCTTTATCTAGTTTCTTGTTGAGCTTTGTGCTTTAGTACAGAAATGGGTAGACTTTTAAAGTCCTTAAATCGGCTGAAGCTTCTCTCTTCTCCACGTCGCAAAACTCCAGGGTCACCGTGCAGTCTATACTGTTTAGAGTAAATGTTTCTGAGGGTTTTGTCTGTGAGTAAAATACAGTTTTTAATGTGATTTTCTGATCTAGTTAGGAGTTCTGTAGCTGCTTTATTCACTGGTTTTTATTTTATTGAAATGCAGTTGACATGATATTATGTTAGTCACTGGTCTCTAATTGCTACGCATTTATAATGCCGATCTAAGGTGGTTGATCATGACTTTAGCTGTGAACATGTTAATTTAGCTGAAAGATTCTTTGTGATTTTTATTCTTTTCCACATGAATCTTATTACTGTGATTTGAGACTAATTAGAGCAGAGAAATGGTCTAGGAAGTTTTTGCAGTAGGACTATAAGTGATAATGATGAAAAGAAGAGAATGGATGAAAGATACTTTGTGGTCTCTAGTATGGCCTCCAGAATCCTTCATGATCTAGTTCTAGGTCAGCAATTCAGAATTATAGGGTGGGAGTATGTTTAACTTTCCAAGAAACTGACACACATTTTCCCCAGTGATTTTACATTCCCTTCATCTTCCCTGCACCAACCACCTAAGCTCCTGAAAACATGTTCGCTCTCGCCCTTGGTCTCTCCATGTGCTGTTCTGTCTGCCTGTAAAGTCTCTTTCTCCTCTCCTTCCTGCTTTGTCTTTACGCTCAGTTAGCTATATGGCCTGCAGCTCTCTGTCACATATACTGCACGTTACCTTAGCTGTTATTGTTGTTGGAAATTTGTTTTACCTTCCCATTAGAATGCAGACTTCCAAGAAACTAGAGACTGACTGTTTCACCGCCATACCTAGGACAGGCTGAACACAAGGTCGGCACTGAAATATTTATTGAGTTTATCACATAGTACCGTAACTTTTGACAAATTGTTAGTAGGATATAAGCTCCATGTCAGTGGGTTCCTTACCATGTTCCCTGCCCAGTAAATGTTGATGTAGTGAATATTCTGTTCATCTGTGTTCTTAGAGGTAGGTAACTGATCCGTGTTTGTTGCATCCCTGACACTTAACATGTAGCAGGCATTCAGTAAATGTTAAATGACCAAGTAAGATTCACAGATTCCACAGGATCAGGTGACTAATTAGACATGGGGGGTGAGTGAGATCAGGTTTAAAGATGGTTCTGCCTATATGTATATGTTTTATAACTTAATTACGACAGGAAAGTTTTGAGACCTTCTTAGTACCTTGAAAGACCTCTAGTGTTTGTTTTTGTATGTTTGATTTTCGATTTGATAGCATGTTAGTATTAACATTTAAGTCCTTTTAGAAGTCTGCTTTTAGTTATTAAAAGTTAATAGAATGTTTCCTTGTATTTGCATTTTCCATTCTTTAATGTTGGTGATCTAGTTCATACAACAGAAAGTCTTCGGAAATCAAAATTATCTGCTGTGAAAGCTGAAAAAGAGAGTGCCAATTTTGATTTTGTATTGGAACCTTATAAACTTGAAAATGCAAGGTTGAGTAAAGAAAATAATGAATTATACCTGGAATTAATGAAACTGAGAGAACAATCAGGTCAACATATTAAAGGTAAATTTTTGTGACTTTTGAAATTTTTGCCCTTTTCATTTTATATGTGGGAAATCCTACTCTACCTTTGAAACTATTGATTAGAAAATGTGATAGTCTTCCTACTGATAGTTCCTGAAATATTGTAGGGTGTGTTGAAGAATTTCCACAAGAAAAATAAATTTGCATTCCACAACTATATTCATCTTCACTGAATGTGGATTACATTTTTAGAATTAAAATTGCTGTAATGGTTGTGGTGTGCGCTCAGTTGTGTTTGACTCTTTGTGAACCTGTGAACTGTAACCCACCAATCTCCTCTGTCCATGGAATTTTCCAGGCAAGAATACTGGAGTGGGTTGCCTTTTACTTCACCAGGGGATCTTCCCAACCCAGGGATTGAACCCGCATCTCTTGTGTCTCCTGCATTGGCAGGCAGATTCTTTACCAACTGTGGCATCTGGGAAGCCCAGAAGTTGCTGTAGAAAATATTAAATGCTGGTACTGAAGAAAAATTTCCTTGTAACAACTTCTGTGTTTCTGAGAAAAAGTTGTGTGTCTATTGTTCTGATTCTTTTATACCCTGTTTTTGACCTGGAAGATAGAATGATTTCAGAGGTACTAGGCAAAGGGTAAATTATGTGGCTAACTTATTATAAAATCTTCTTGTATTTAGTAGAAAGCCCTGGCTAATGCTTGGCATGAATTGATAATCCCTTAGCTTCATATCCAATTTACTGGATCAAAAGCTCATATTAGTCTCATCACAGAAGAAAAATATAATTCCTTTTTGTGCTTAGTGACTTGTTTGCAGTTTTGTTAATCGTGGTAGAAAAGTTACAACCTTCTAACAAAGCATATAAGAATCAGGTGGAGCCTTTCAAATTATTGTGATTATTTTGTTTTATGAAATGGGAGAACTTCTTGATGTATAAAATGCTCTTTAAATCTTTTTCATTTTAAGAGTTGAAAACCACATTGAAAAAGTGCGCACATGAAACAGCTGATCTGAAATTTCTAAATAATCAATATATTCATAAACTCAAACTTATGGAGAAAGAAAGTAAAGCTAAGAATGGAAAAATTCAACAGCTTCAAGAAAAGAGTTTGCAAGCTGTAGTTCAAACTCCAGGTGAATCTGTTCCCTCTCAAAACAAATTATATACATCTAATCTTTTAAAGATGTTAAAACTGTTGACTGAAATGGGACTTTGGGTATTCATGCTTTAGACTTTAGTATTTGAAAAAATGTATTTGGATAGTCACAGAACCTTTAAAATTGATTTCTGGAGACCCAGCTTATATTCTATACATGTGCTTAGAAACTTATATAACAGTAAACTTCTTAGGTGTAAGGAGTCTATCCTCAGTGCCTAGGGTTTTCTTTCATTATTAATTTGAATTCTTTTTTCTATTATTATCACCATCATTATTAATTATAAAAATAATTCATACTCTAAAGACTTTGAAAATGATATACTTTGTTATTTCTTAGTTTATTTTAGTCTTCTTAGCCTAATGCTCAGTAGTTATCAGAGAAGGAAAAAGAAATGATGGGGCATATGCAGCGTTAGTGGTTGTCCAGGCTCAAAGTTGATGGAAGAACCCCCAGTAGTAGTAACCAGACCATGGAGGTGTCTGAACCATGAGATTAAGGTCACGGAAGTAAATGAGGGGAAGGGAGGTGCTGAATTATGAGACTTGGTAGAGACTGAGGGATTAAAGAACACGGCGAGGACCAGCAGTAATTTGGTCAGAGTGAAGGCTGCCTCAGAAGAGAGCTGAAGATCTGGAAGCTGGCTCAGTTCTGTCTGGTAACACAGTCCAGGCTTAATCATGTTACTCTGTGCCTGGAGCTGAGTGAAGAGGAGACTCTAAGAACTGAAGAATTGCAAACTGGGAGGCCAGGATCAGGGAGGAATCCGTGGCAGAAAATAAGCTGGGAGAGCGAGGACCCTGAGCCAAGGGCAGAAGAGATGCCGAAATGTGGGGGAACATCTCAGAAGAAACTAAAAGATTAAGAAAACTAAAAAAGGAGGATAATTAGATTTTCTGAGAAAAGAGTGGGCCTAAATCAAGGGTGATTTAGAGGTGTAATCTCTAAAATTTAGGGATGGATAAATTTAGTAAACTTGGGATGTAGAGGAATTTCCAAATTTCTGTTTGAAGTGAATGAGTGGATGAATGAGGATATTAATACTATTTCTTTCTCTTTTTTTTTTTGGCTGCACCATGGGGCATGTGGGATGTTAGTTCCTTAACCAGGGATCAAACCTGCGCCCCTAGTCTTAACCACAAGACCACCAAGGATGTCCTGGTACTATTTCTTAAGATAGGGAAATTGGAAAACAGAACAGAAGTCCACCGTCTACAAAGGGTTTGTTGAATATGTTGTATCCACAGGACATTCACATTGAAACTCCTAGTATGCAGTGGAATATGTAGATCTGTCCTCAGAAATATGGTCCTAGATGGAGAGTCACATTTGGAAATCATTGGAATATCCTGAGAACTGAAGCTTTGACTGTGGTAGGAGTTACTAGTGAGATTATGTAGATTGGAAAGAGAGGAGAACCAAAGACAGACCCTAGGAAATTGTCTTTTAAGGCACAGATGGAAGAAGAGGGTCTCTGAGAGAAACTGAGAAGGACCAGCCGAGGAGGAAAACCAGGAGATGAGGGAAGAAGAAAGTGGTTTGCATGTTCAGGTGTGTAACTACAAGCAGGTCACCTAAATACTCTTGACCTGATTTCTTCATCCTCAAAACAAGAGGGTAGGAGTATAGAAAACTTGTTAGGATTCTGAGGAAGACAGAGTTATGGGTTGTGTTTGTTCTTTGTGAGGTTCAGTTAGTTTTTCAAGTACGTGTCTAATCTTGACCAGGTACTGGAAAAGCTGAATTATCCTTGTGGTTTGGACCAACATGGGATATATCTAGCCATTAAAAGAAATTACTCCTGCTGGTTTTAAGGATAATTAAGAAAATTCCCCATTAATTCAGGATACATATTCTGCTATATACTGATTTTGATTCTTAAAGTTTCAGTTATCTTCTCCTTTGGCCTTGCTTAATAAACATGTTTATTTTAGTTATCATTGCCTTGAAGCTTCTCATTTGACAGTTTTCTGCTGGCGATGACTTCTTGGGCTCTGTTATGTACCACAAGGCACACTCAACTTTTAATCTTGCCAGAGTTTGGTCCCCATCTCATGAAGGGACAGATTAAATCTGGGCATATATACCAAGCATGCAGAAAATAAAGGTTGCTTTCTAACCATGTGTTGTTGAGGTTTGCAGAAATGAGTTGTTCAGTTAAAGATCAGGTAGGTATTTATATGTAAGGGAGAAAACATTTGACCTGGCTCTTATGTAATAAGACCCAGAGACATAGTTTATAACAAAAAGGCTAGCCTTCTGAACTATTTAATTCTAAGACAGTGTTTTGTTTTCAGTTTTTTGAAATACACATTTGCTTTTTTTTTTTAGGTGGCAAGAAAAGAAATATTGCTTTCAGGCGCCAGCGCATGCAGATTGATGAACCAGTCCCTCCCTCTGAAATCAGTTCATATCCGGTTCCTCAGCCGGATGGCCCTTACATCGCAGACCTCCTGCCCGTGGCTGATGACAGGTGCATTAAAGAATCCTCTGTTGGCTTTAGTTACCTCATCACTTGGTTAGCCCTAAGTTTCTTGATAGTACGGTTTTGTCTTCTTAACTAGCCTATCTCTGGTGTGTAGCATAGAACTTTGCATAAGCATCCAGTAAATGCTTTCTGAATATATTCTGAATATTGAAGGTTTTCACTTGTTTTGAAATTTGATTTCAAGTAAATCATATATCTGAGGTTTCTGTCCATATTTGCTTTGAAACAGTTTAGTGCCACCTAGAGCCTATTTCAGTAGAGTTGCTTTGACATTCAGCTTTATCACCCAAGTAAATCTTCCACAGATTCTCTGTTAGTTGAGATTTTTCTCAAATGCCAGTAGCATGAGTAGACTTGTAACTGGCTGTGAAAGTCTTGCTTCATGATTCTCTAGCTCTGTATGTTGGTGTTTCCTTAACTTGGAATCAGGTGTAAATTCTATTTTAATTATAATTTCAATAAACTCTTTGGAAAAGGCTATGTAAGTGTTCTCGGGCTGTAAAGATGCAACTTTTGAGAAACTTACAACCCGGTAAGAAGGTGAGACAAGGGGAAATACACAGAATGCCATTAAGAACATGTTAGAAGGTGCAGAGGAGCAGGAGAGCGCGAGTGACAGCCTCTCAGGTCTCGGCTGCAGACGCGGTTTAGGTGCAGAACACACTAGTGGGAATGGCTAGTGCAGCCGGCTTTTTACTTGTAGATCATGTAGACAATATGAGAGAGTTTTCTACTTTATTATTAATGTCTGTAGCAATTTAAAAAAAGGACATTGATTGGGGGACTAATTAGGGTCTTCAGCTCAGTTATTCTCACACAATATTATGTACCTGTATTTATACACTTACTTGACTTTACCCATGAAATATTTTGTGTTTTTCTGGTACTTATAAATTAGGACTTAGACAATATGTTAGTATTATTTACCGAGTTTTAGACGGCTCCATATGTATTCGATTCAATGGACATGAACTTGGGCAAATTCTGGGAGATGGTGAGGAACAGTGAGGCCTGGGATGCTGCAGTCCATGGGGTCGCAGAGTTGGACACAGCTTAGTAACTGAACAACAACATGTGTATCTTTTCTGTCTCTTTCTTTGCCTTAGCATTCTTCTTTTCTGTCAAGCCATCGTAGGTAGCATCAGTCTCTTGATTATCTTACTTGTTTTACTTTGCACATGCACTGTGTTCAGTCACTCATGCGTGTATGGGTGCGGTTGCGTGCGTGCTGCGCTCCTGCTCCTAGGTCAGTGGGCGGTGTTGGCTCTGCTAATACTAGCAGCAGGTACATGCAGTGTTCAGTGGGGCTGTGCCGACCCCATGGAAAATCTCTCTCAAAATTAAACCTGGCTTCAGGCTTTATTTTTCCAGTATGAAAGTGATTATGTCCTGTTTTGTTAATGCTTGGCAAAGTTTGATGTAGTACAGTACATTTAGGCATTCATACAATTCAGATGATTTAGACAAATCTTGATTTTCTGGGAATTAACAAGTTCCAGGAAAGAGTAGGTTTTTTTTTGCTGTAGGTACCTGGAAAATTGGTATTTCTTAGTATTTTTCTTCTCTCTAAGATTGCAAGATAATTTGTTAGAAAATACAGGGTCATGTGGGGTCAGAAAACATTTAGTCCCTTATTTCACTTAATAGTATTGTGAGTTTTAGATTTGATGCTTAGTTCCCTGAACCTAAGAATTGGCAACAGTACCCAGAAGAATTTGTCTTAAGACTCAAAATGCAGTAGGAGACATAATGATTCTGAGTTTCAGATTATTTACCACTCAGTTTTGTATCTGTTCTTATAAAATTAAATCTCTAAGATAATGTACTCTGTGCTGTGGCCTGGGAACCCTTTGGCCCAGCACCTCCTACCTCACTGAGAAACAAAAAGTTCAGGGTTTTTAAAAGAAGGCATCTAATTTCACTTTTGTAATTTTGTATTTCTTATCAAAAATATATTGAAATTACTTATAAATATGTTTCAGAATTCAAGAACTTCAACAGGAAGTGTGCCAGTTACAAGAGAAGTTAGCAGTGATGGAAAGTGGACTGAGATTATAACAAGCAGGTAGGATTTTTTATTTATCTAGTTGGGATTGAGGTGAGTGCGCTGTGACTGTAAATAGAATTGGGTTATGTTTAATATTTCTGATACCTGAGTTTTTAATACAGCTTTTCTTTTTAGTAAATTCGTTAATAGAATTAATAGATGGAATGGCTTAGATGGCTTCAGAGCCTTCAGTTCATTCCCTGCACTATGCATTGAGGTGAGTAGTAGTTTGTTTTTTTTTTAAGGTGAGTCATATATCTCCCCAAATATTATGACCATATTAACTGTTTCCATCTCAAGAGATATTTTATTGAAGTGTATTATGCTTTATGATAGTCTTTTTAAAAACTTGTTTTACCCTTTCTGTAGATTTTATCATTTTGAGTATGTCTTTGAAAGTTACTCTTCCGAGTGGCCATGCTTGTTGAATGTTTTCTCTAAAAGCACTGGTGCTCCATAAAGAAGCAAGGGAGTGAACAGATTTGGGGTTACGTGAAAACTTTCTCTATAAGCACTGGTGCCCCATAAGACGGTTTTCTAAAGAAGCAAGGGAGTAAATAGACTCGGGGTTACATGAAAACTTTGAACAACCTTTGTTCTTTTATACTTTCTTTTTGTGTCTTGGATAAATTCTGATTTGGGTAATTATAGGCTTTCTTTCTTAATATGCTTACTGAAGTTTAAATCAGGTAGCACGTTTTTCATATTCTGCACATAACTACGTTTTTTTGGAGTAAAGAAATCTGCACATACCAGTATAGATATAACCTGTGTATTGGTATAAGTGTTAAGTTTATAAAGTACTTTGAAGATCACTTGGATAGATGGAGTTAAAAGGAATTGTAGTAATGTCATCCAAAAAACTTACTTTATGGAGAGATGTTGAACATATCAAATATGCATATGAGATGAATATTAATTGATATTTTTCAATTTATATTCAGTCATTCTTTCATCACATTTTTTTTCTAAGTACTTTATGAACATAAACTGATCAGTCTTTATTGTCTCCATGAGGTGGCTGAGGCGTTTGAAGAAAATAGCCTGACCGTTCTGATTGAAATCACCAATTTCATGTGGTTATCAGTCTTGATTGAGTCTGCTCTATCAGTTTTTTTTTTTTTTTGGTGGGAGTTTGTTCTGTTCTCAGCATATATTCCAGATTTTACTGTTCTCTTCAAGCTCTTTCCATGGCCTGTAACACCCTCCTTCTTAGGACATCATCTTCTTTTTCATTTTCCTATCTCTGCCTTTAAAATGAGCAATATTCACAGGTTCTCCTTAAGACTTAATGGGTAGGATGGTATTCTTCCTGTTTTGTGTGCTTGGCCCCATTCCCTCTCTTCTCCTTAGGATATTGCTTTAATCAGTTATTCTTTAGCAAACTTATATGGCCATTTTAATGAGTATACATTTTTTCAGTACTGTGAGGAGATGCTTTTATCATCATCACTAATACCCCTTAAAAAATCTTTTAATTACCTTTCCCCTCTTGCTAACTAAGGCCTTCTTCTCCCTCATGCCTACTTCTCTGAAAGTGAAAGTGAAGTTGCTCAGTCATGTCCGACTCTTTGTGACCCCATCGTGTCTGACTCTTTGCGACCCCACGGATGGTAGCCTACCAGGCTCCGCGGTCCTTGGGATTTTCCAGGCAAGAATACTGGAGTGGGCTGCCATTTCCTTCTCCAGGGGATCTTCCCAACCCAGGGATCGAACCCGGGTCTCCTGCATTGCAGACAGATGCTTTACCGTCTGAGCCAGTCTAAAGGGTGTCTTATTCTTCTTTCTCTACTTCTTCACTTCCTGTTCACTTCTTAACCTTCTGTTGGCCTCTGTCCCCCACTGTATAAGTTGGTCTAGTTACTGTTACCATTGACATTAGTTGCCGCATCCGGAAGGATACTTTAAGTCTTCATTTTCCTGACTCACTCTGCAGTATTTGACATTATTGATCATTTCTCTTTGAAACTCTTCTGTGGCTTCATTTTCTTTTTGTTTTCCTTTTCTTGCCTTTTTTTTTTTAGCCTCTTATAATATCGTCTTTGCTCTTTTGTCTGCCTCCTCCCTAAAATATCACCAAACCCCAGGATTCTTTGACTTCTCCTCTCCATGTTTTCTCAGATAGTCTCATCTACTCTCTTAGTTTATTACCTGAATATTGGTGACTCCCCAGCCTCTCAGGCTGACACTTCTCTGCTGAGTTCTGTTCTGATATGCCCAGCTTGACACTGGCATTTCCATTTGGATGAAGGCTGTGTGTTCACATATGCCTAGTGCTGAACTTTCAGCTTCTGTCTCACATTCGTTTCTCCTTCTATATGCTCAACTTTGGTTGGAAGCTTCAGCATCCACCCAAGCCAGCATTCTGGAGTCTTTATACGTCTCATTCTCTGCCTGTCACATACCACTTGCCGAGTTCTATCAGTTCTTAAACTTACATATTCTGTTCTGTCCTGTCCCACTGTTTCTTAGGCTCTAATCATCTCTCATATGTTCCTACAGTAGGTCTCCTTGCTTCTGGCCCTATTCTTATCACATTCACCCTTTAGTCCTGAGTAATATTTCTCCCTAGTGAAGTATACAGAGCTTATCATAATTAGTTCCTGCCTAATTCTTTGGCCTCATCTCCAACTGTTAATTCCCCTTGCGTGTTGTAATTCAGTCACACTGAGTCACTTCTGCTCCTTTAAACATAGCGTGTTGCCTGTGCTTCTTTGTCACTGCCTAGAATATCCCTCCTTTCTTCTCTGCCTGGCATATTTTATAACTTTTTTGGACTTATTTGTTCCCTTGACTATTTTGGTACTATATACCTATTTCTATTATTGTATCATTGAACAACATATTAAAGCAATTATTGGCTTACTTTATTGCTTTTCCTGTAAAGCTGTGTGTTCCTGAAAGTAAGGGATCATGTTTTATTCATATTTGTATATTTAGAACTATGCTCAATAATTGTTTGTTAAATTGAATACTTGGTTTTTGTTTTCAATTTTTTTTTTGAAAACCAAAGTTTGAAAGTGTGTGTGTTTTTGTAGATTCTTGCATGTGAATTCATGGTTGGTAGGGATGTTTTTGATTGTATGTCTGTTTTTTTCTACATAATAGATAGTAAAGCAAATTCATTCCGGCCTTATATCCTTTTTAATAATGAGTTTCAATAGCAAATCACTTTCCTTTTTGTTTTATATTCATTTGTTTATCTCCCATTTATTTCACCAGGCACTGAAGTAGTTCAAACTCAGTTCCGGGACTTAGTTTCTTTTTGTATAAACATTGCCTAATCTTAGAGGAGGGAAAAAACAAAACATAAAATTAGAAAGAATCTCTTCAATAAAAATACATATGAAACCTGTGTTGACAATTCTTAGGTTGAGATTTTCTGTGTATATTTTTGCTCTGCTTAAATGGATCTCATAATACCATTTATGTGTCAGTAACATATATGAATGCTAATCTTTTGTGTACATTGTGGGACATAAGAAAAATGGAAGTATATTCAAATAAACATTTGTGCAGTGTTAATCATTTCAGTTCAAAACCATATCTTTAAAAATGATAGCACAACTTTATGTTTTCAGATTGAACTTAGGGAACGAGAGATAGAACGACTGTCGATTGCATTGGATGGGGGTCGCTCCTCTGATATCCTTTCTCTGGAGACTAGAAATAAAGCCAATGAAAAGCTTATTGCTCATTTTAATATTCAGGTAACGACTTTTATGATTATTTCACTGAGCATATAAAGTTGTAAGTGTTTTTAACAGTCTTTGGGTTTGTAAAGGTGGAAGGGTTTTTTATTTGGGTATTATCTACAGCAGAAAAAATTACATAGAGTCAGAGTATCCAAAATTGGGTACAGCTGTTGAAAAATCCTGTTTTTATATTTAATGAGGTGTAGGAATTGATAATACCACAGTATTAGGTGTTTAAAAGAAGAGAATAAACTACAGGTAAAAAGTAATCCTCAATTTGCTTTAAAAATTGTATATGTACTTTCAGAGAGAGAAAACACTAGAACTACGCCAAAATACACTAATAAAGGTTTATCTTTGTGTGGTGAGATAGTCTTCTTTATGATTTTCTCCATTTTCAAAATTTTTATTTCTTTTATAATATTACAAATATTATTTTTAAAAATAAATATAAAAAGTAAACATAGTTTTTATTTAACTATGTAGTAGTTTGCCTTGCCATGCGTTTGACCTAAGAGTGAAAGAACAAGAGATTTCTTGAAACATGACAAATGGCCTTTAGAAATTTTTTTTAACTGAAGCACAGCTGAGTCACTGTGTGTTACTCTCTGGCGTGCAGCAAGTGACTCAGTTATCCGTATTGTATCAGTGTTGTTTTTCATATTCTTTTCCGTTGTGGCTCTTCGTTTTTAACTGCACTGGGGCTCCTGTGCTGCACGTGGGCTTTGGTTCCCACGGCCGGGGCGACTGTAGGCAGCGCACAGGCGTCTTGCGGAGGCGGCTTCTCTTCTTGCCAAGCTTGAGCTCCAGGGCCCAGTCTTTAGCAGTTGCAGCGGGCGGGCTCGGGAGTTGCATTTTTCAGGCTTAGTTGCCCCGTGGCCTGCGGGATCCTAGTTTCTGGATGAGGGTTGCGCTAGTGTCCCCTGCTTTGGCAGCTGGGATTCCTAACTACTGGACCACTAGGGAAGTCCTTCCATTATGTTTTATTACATGTTATTGAATATAGTTCCCTGTGCTATATGGTAGGACCTTGTGTATTTTATATACAACAGTTTGTATCTGCTGATCCCAGACTCCTAATTTATCCCTCCCCAATCCCCTCTCCCCTTTGGTACCCATAAATTTGTTTTCTGTGTCTTCGAGTCTGTTTCTGCTTTGTAAGTAAGTTCATTTGTATTTTTTTATTCCACACATAAGGGATATCACCTGGTATTTGTCTTCTTTCTGACTTCATTTAGTGTGATAATCTCTAGGTTTGCCCATGTGTCTGTAAATGGCTTTATTCCCTTCTTTTTATGGCTGAATAATACTCTTGTGCACACACACACACACACACACACACACACACACACACACACACACACACACACACACACACACACACTCTACATCATCTTTATCCACTCACCTGTCAAGGACATTAGGTTGTTTCCATAGGATCTTTAGAAATATAGATATCACTGCTGCCTGGACTGCAGCCAGAGTAGATTAAGTCCCAAATATTAGCATAGCTCTTGAGCAGTGCTGTTCAGTAGAAATAGGGTATGAGCCACATATGTCATTTAAAATTTCCTAGTAGTCTGATTAAAAAAAGTAAAAACAAGTGAAATTAATTTTAATAGTGTATCTACTTACATATATCCAAAATGTTATCATTTCAACATGTAGTTGGTGTTGTCAGATATCTTTGGCATATTGTACTATTTTTTTGTACTAAGTCTTTGGACTCCTCTTTGTATTTATAGCACACCTCTGGACTAGCCACATTTTAAGTGCTCAGCAGCCATATGCAGATGCTAGTGGCTACTGTATGGGACCGCACTCCAGACTAATATTATCATAGTGGTAATCTTGTCATATATTTAGAACTCTATATTGGGAAAAGGCTCACACAAATTTCTTACTTATCCTTTCCTTCCATGCTTGAAAACTGAAGACATATATATATTTTTACAAAACCACTCATCAGCAGTTTTACAAATAAATCAAAACTATAAATTTGAAAATGTAGAATAGCTGGAGTTTTAAGTTTCAGTATTTTAAAAAACACAGTGTTTTGAAGTATTTTGAAAGTTCAGTATTTGATAATTTTCCGATTTATTGATTTATGAATTAGAAATTCCATTTAGGTTGACTTTCTTCAGCAAGCTAATAAAGACCTGGAAAAGCATATACAAGAGCTTATGGAAACCAAGGAAACAGTAACATCTGAAGTTGTTAATTTAAGTAACAAAAATGAAAAACTCTGCCAGGAATTAACTGAAATAGACCAGTTAGCACAGCAGTTGGAAAGACATAAAGAAGAAGTGCTCAAGACTGCCGACAAAGAACTTGAGGAAGCAAAGGTACGTCTCAGCTGTGGGGGCGCTCGTTAATTCTCCTGGAGTGGAGTGAGCTTGAGTTCTTTTGATATCCCATCCAGGTCTTTTGGTTTGTTTTGTAATTCAAGCTTTTTTAAAGTGTTATTTACATGCTCTAAATGTTGGCACTTTCTCCAGTTGTTCACGCGTCTTTCTGAAGCACATCTATTCTTATGGCAATTCTCCAGATTCCTTCCTCTTTTCACTCAAGATTTTCATCTGTCCTTTCTCTGCATTATGAGCAGGCTTCTGAAGTTTGTCCTCTAGGTCATTATGTGCTCATGAACCCTTTAAAGGTATTTTTTGAAACTGTATATGTCCTTGTACATTTTTAAGTTGGTAGCTAACATTTTTCATCTTTAAATAGATGCAAAGGATGTAATTTCTAATCAGTTGTAAACATTGATCTCTTAAAGTTGTCATATTGTTCTTATAAATATAGCCAGTAGAATCCAAATGACCCTTCTTGAAATCCCCACAAAATTGTATCTTATTGTAACATATTTTATGCTTGAATATCTTTTTATGATAACTATCAAATGTCTGTGCAATTAAAAACACACATGAATTGAAATTTTTTTAATTTAAAAATGTCCTGTGATTGTAAGGTTCAGAATGTTAGCATTTTCCTGTAAAAAGTGTTATCATTATAATTATTAGTAGTCAATGGATCAAAGTGACAGATGTAGCACAAATGTTGGTACTTATCAGCTAAAAAAGTAAAATTGTACTGAAAAGACATCTTTTAGTAAGATATAATGGGAGAAAATAGCATCTTAATAAAAGGCTTTGACCAGCCCCAACATTTCAGGTGTTGTCTGGTACTTCAGAAGTTTTTTATATGTAGAGATATAGTATGAAATTAGAAGCTTGCTTTTCTTTTGAAAAGTGGACAAAAGGCAATTGTGGGAGGGTAGATGAGAAAGAAGAATTCACATGATACCTAGACCACAGGTTTTCAGGTAGATAATTTTTAAGAAGGATATTTGCAAATTAGGAATCCAGATATTGATTTTGTAAAACTGTATGTATATGATAGTTTTGCATAATACTTGGATAATCTTTATATTATCCCAAGTATGAGTATAACCTATTGATAGTTTTAAGGTCACTACTTTACATCAAACTAAAATGAATTAATCTTATACAGTGTCATCTCCATTAATTAGTAGAATAGAAAGAAACTGCGTCAATAAAGGCCATATGTGAAAAGCCCACAGCTAACATCATACCCAGTGGTGAAATACTGAAACCTTTCCCTCTAAGATGAGAAACAAGACTAGGATGTCCATTCTCTCTACTTCTGTTCAACATAGTACTGGAAGTCTTGACCAGAGGAATTAGGCAAGAAAAAGAAGTAAAAGGCATTCAAATTGGAAATAAAGAAGTAAAATTTTGTTTCCAGATGAGATGATATTATGTACAGAAAACCCTAAAGATGCCAATAAAAAAAAAAGAACTAATAAATTCAGCAAACTTGCAGGATACAAAATCATTGCATAGGAATCTGGATGCATTTCTATATTAAAATCCAAAAAGAAAATTAAGAAAATAATCCTGTTTATAGTAGCGTCAAAAAGAATGAAGATCTTAGGGATAAACTTAACCAAGGAGGCAAAAGACTTATATACTGAAAACTATAGAACACTGCTGAAAGAATTTAGAGACAGAAATAAATGGAAAGATATCCTATGTTCATGGATTGGAAGACTTTATTGTTTGAATGTCCCCACTACCCAAAATAATCTGCAGATTCAGTGTGATCCCTCTCCAAATCCCAGGGATAGTTTTTTTTACAAAAATAGGAAAAAATCCAAAAATTCATATGGATCTCAAGGGACCCAGAATAGCCAAAACAACCTTGAAAATGAAGAAAACATAATTAGTGCAATTTTTAAAAATTGTTTATTTTACCAGTCTTAGTTGGCACGTGGGATCAAGTTCCCTGACCAGGGATCAAACCTGGGCCCCCTGTGTTGGGAGCATGGAGTCTTAGCCATTGAACCACCAGGGAAGTCTCGATTAGTACAGTTTTAATTTTGCTTTTGTGACTTTGGTTTCTTTGCAGTATTTCTGTTATCTCATTGCTCTCCTTTTCTACTTTCTTTGCATATTCTCTCATGTGTGCACAACATACTGAACAGTTTCACATGTCACATGGGCAGTAGTTGAGAATGACAACTTGGCTGAGTAAAAGATTCCTGTTAGGTCATAATATTTTAACCTTGGCATTCAGCACTCTTAGTTGCCATTTAGAGGATCCAGGTTGATCGTCTCCTGGATGAGGGCATGGCAGCCCTCTTCAGTATTCTTGCCTGGAGAATTCAATGGACAGAGGAGCATGGTGGGCTGCAGTCCTCGGGGTAGCCAAGAGTTGGACACAGCTGAGCACTGAGCACAAGCCCAGGTTGATAGTAGTGGGTGGTGGAAAAGCAAATAGGGTAGGAAAGTCAGGAAATGACAGGGCCGTAAGAGGAATTCTAAACATCAAGGCTTGAGGAAAGTCCTACAAGTACACAGACAGAAGATTTTCAAGTGGCTCTCTTGTTGCACGTGTTACAAATAGGTCCCTATAAGCATTCAGGATACCAGAAATTAAAGAGAAAGCTAAACTTTGCGTCCTCTTCATGGAAACTGAGGCCTAGAGCTGGCTGAAGCTTTGGCTCTCACTGATGGCAGGGAACATGAATTACTCAAAAATGACTTGGCCTCATCTTCACTGTCACCTAGCATTAAGTATTCTTGACTTTTAGGTATGTACCTAATAAGCTTTTCATTCCTAGAAAGAGATTAAAAAAAACCTTTCTGAAATGTGGAATCTTGAAGAAACAATGGGAAAACTTCAACTGGTGAGTAGGTTTTGTATTGAATTGCTAGAATTTTCATTAAAAATTTTATGTTTTATTTTACATTTTTTTGCTAAATATAATTTACCTATCATATTTACTGTTTTAAGTGTACAGCGGTTTTGGTATAGATACAAAGTAGTACAGCCATCACTACTAATTCCAGGACATTTTAATCACTCCAGAAAGAAACCTCGTACCCATTAGCAGTCAATCCTCGTTTTCCTCTGCTCAACCTCTGACAGTTGCTAATCTGCTTTCTGTCTCTGTAATCTATAATTTGCCTATTCTAGATATTCTATGTAAATGAAATTATACAATATGTAAACCTTTTATGTGTGATTTACACTTAACCCATTGTTTTCAATGTTCATGCATATCATAGCATGTATCATTACTTCTTTTTTATGGCCAGTAATATCCCATTGTATTATATATTTGGTTTTTTATATTATTTTTATTTATTTTTATATTATTATTTTATATTTATATTATTTATATTTCTAGAAATTAAAAAAAGTTTATTGGAATAGAGTTGATTTACAATGTTGTGTTAGTTTTAGATACACAGCAAAGTGAGTCAGTTATAATATACATATATTCACTCTTTTTTACAGATTCTTTTATGTATAGAGGCCATTACAAGAGTATTCAGTAGAGTTCCTTGAGCTATACAGGGGGTCCTTGTTAATTTCCTATTTTACATATAGCAGTGTGTATATACAGGGGGTCCTTGTTAACTTCCTGTTTTACATACAGCAGTGTGTACATACAGGGGTCCTCACTAACTTCCTGGTTTACATACAGCAGTGTGTACATACAGGGGTCCTCATTAACTTCCTGGTTTACATACAGCAGTGTGCACATACAGGGGGTCCTCATTAACTTCCTGGTTTATATACAGCAGTGTGCACATACAGGGGGTCCTCATTAACTTCCTGGTTTACATACAGCAGTGTGCACATACAGGGGTCCTCATTAACTTCCTGGTTTACATACAGCAGTGTGCACATACAGGGGTCCTCATTAACTTCCTGGTTTATATACAGCAGTGTGCACATACAGGGGTCCTCACTAACTTCCTGGTTTATATACAGCAGTGTGCACATACAGGGGGTCCTCATTAACTCCCTGGTTTACATACAGCAGTGTGTACATACAGGGGGTCCTCACTCACTTCCTGGTTTACGTACAGCAGTGTGTATATACAGGGGTCCTCACTAGCTTCCTGGTTTATATACAGCAGTGTGCACATACAGGGGGTCCTCATTAACTTCCTGGTTTATATACAGCAGTGTGTACATACAGGGGTCCTCACTAACTTCCTGGTTTACATACAGCAGTGTGTACATACAGGGGGTCCTCATTAACTTCCTGGTTTACATACAGCAGTGTGCACATACAGGGGGTCCTCACTAACTTCCTGGTTTACATACAGCAGTGTGCACATACAGGGGTCCTCACTAACTTCCTGGTTTACATACAGCAGTGTGTACATACAGGGGGTCCTCACTCACTTCCTGGTTTATATACAGCAGTGTGCACATACAGGGGGTCCTCACTCACTTCCTGGTTTATATACAGCAGTGTGCACATACAGGGGGTCCTCACTCACTTCCTGGTTTATATACAGCAGTGTGCACATACAGGGGGTCCTCACTCACTTCCTGGTTTATATACAGCAGTGTGCACATACAGGGGGTCCTCACTAACTTCCTGGTTTACATACAGCAGTGTGCACATACAGGGGGTCCTCATTAACTTCCTGGTTTACATACAGCAGTGTGCACATACAGGGGGTCCTCACTAACTTCCTGGTTTACATACAGCAGTGTGCACATACAGGGGGTCCTCACTAACTTCCTGGTTTACATACAGCAGTGTGTACATACAGGGGGTCCTCATTAACTTCCTGGTTTATATACAGCAGTGTGCACATACAGGGGGTCCTCACTAACTTCCTGGTTTATATACAGCAGTGTGCACATACAGGGGGTCCTCATTAACTTCCTGGTTTACATACAGCAGTGTGTATATACAGGGGTCCTCACTAACTTCCTGGTTTACATACAGCAGTGTGCACATACAGGGGGTCCTCACTAACTTCCTGGTTTACATACAGCAGTGTGTACATACAGGGGGTCCTCATTAACTTCCTGGTTTATATACAGCAGTGTGCACATACAGGGGGTCCTCACTAACTTCCTGGTTTATATACAGCAGTGTGCACATACAGGGGTCCTCATTAACTTCCTGGTTTATATACAGCAGTGTGCACATACAGGGGGTCCTCACTAACTTCCTGGTTTATATACAGCAGTGTGCACATACAGGGGGTCCTCATTAACTTCCTGGTTTACATACAGCAGTGTGCACATACAGGGGGTCCTCACTAACTTCCTGGTTTACATACAGCAGTGTGCACATACAGGGGTCCTCATTAACTTCCTGGTTTATATACAGCAGTGTGCACATACAGGGGGTCCTCACTAACTTCCTGGTTTACATACAGCAGTGTGCACATACAGGGGTCCTCACTAACTTCCTGGTTTACATACAGCAGTGTGTACATACAGGGGGTCCTCACTCACTTCCTGGTTTACGTACAGCAGTGTGTATATACAGGGGTCCTCACTAGCTTCCTGGTTTACACACATCAGTGTGCATGTGTCGTGCCCAGTCCCACTTTACGCCCTCTCCCTGCTTACCTCCGGCTCACCGTGGGTTTGTTTGCTGCATCTGTAACTGTACATCTGTTTTGTAGATAAATTCATTTGTACCCATTTTTTAGATTCCATATATAAGTGATACCATATGATACTTGTCTTTCTCTGACTTATTTCAGTCAGAATGTATATTTGTATACTTCTTTAATCTCATATATAATAGGTAGCAAGTTACACTCAAATTTGGAAAGCCTGTTAGGAATTTTATATTACTTAAATGACTTCATGACTCGTCATTTTACTAATATTAAATGTAAAAACTGATAATTACTTGATAAAATTGTTGACCTTTATTAAAAAGAACTCAGTTTTCGTTTAATTATTTTGCTTGGAAGTACAAACCATCTTACTAGTCATATTGTTCATTCTGGTGGTCTTCAAATGAGACAACTAGTAATCATCCCAGCATAAACCTGGATGTAACCTAACTTAGATATAATCTTATAGCCTAGAACCGGCAGAAAGAATGTCTTGTGTACAAGTAGAAATTCCTAGGTGGTCACCTGATAGATAATTGAGACTTTTTTAATAGCCTGCTAAATTGGATGAGTCTCCATTAATGTTGGAAACAAAGACTAATACTACCTTCCAAGTTCTCTCATTACTACACTCTTTTTACAGTCTAGTAGTAATACTCTGTGGCAGTCATGAGGCAAATTAAAAATCGAAGCCTTTTGTGATACACTGGCTCATAGTAGGTGTTCAGATACTTAACTGGTTTTTCACTATGTTATGTTCATTATGAACAGTGTATCACAATGCCTTTCTGTTTTATCCAACTACTTTATCAGGTAGTCAGTTCAGCTGAACACTGAATAATTAGCTAAACCTGCTAGTTGTTGTCCACTTTTGAGTTTCATAGATACGTAAAAGTGTCCCATGAAGTCAGGAAATGTAAAGTAGATGTTTTGATGATGTTTTCACTATAGTGTAAGCTCCATGAGGACAGGGAATTTTGCTGTTTGTTCACTGCTGTTTGTAATGCACACTGTTTGCAGTTGTATGTGATTTATAATATTGTCTCAGAACTGTGACCAAGTTTCAATATTGTTGCCTGACAGCAAGATGTAGCTACTTTCTGACCTTCCTTATTTTTTCCATTGGTATTACATTTTATGTATTTTTAAGATAAAGGCTAACAGTATTATTAGCTAACATTTATTAAGTACTTGCCATGTGTTAGACACTGTACAGAGTGTTTCACACTCATAGAATCACCCATAGGTGGACCTGTAGATGAGTCATCATAGATGACTCCTCGGTGTCCAGGTGCTGGTCTTACCCCCATTGTGTAGGTGAAACTGAGAATAACCCCGTGCTTATGTATACCCGTGGTGGTCTCAGAGCACCGTCTGCACTTACATATACCCGTGGTGGTCTCAGAGCACCATCTGCACTTAACGTATACCTGTGGTGGTCTCAGAGCACCGTCTTCACTTACATATACCCGTGGTGGTCTCAGAGCACCGTCTTCACTTACATATACCCGTGGTGGTCTCAGAGCACCATCTGCACTTAACGTATACCTGTGGTGGTCTCAGAGCACCGTCTTCGCTTATGTAAACCCGTGGTGATCTCGGAGCACCGTCTGCGCTTACGTATACCCGTGGTGGTCTCAGAGCACCATCTGCACTTAACGTATACCTGTGGTGGTCTCAGAGCACCGTCTTCACTTACATATACCCGTGGTGGTCTCAGAGCACCGTCTGCGCTTACGTATACCCGTGGTGGTCTCAGAGCACCGTCTGCACTTACATATACCTGTGGTGGTCTCAGAGCACCGTCTTCGCTTATGTAAACCCGTGGTGATCTCGGAGCACCGTCTGCGCTTACGTATACCCGTGGTGGTCTTAGAGCACTGTCTATTTTCACTTTTCTTTAAACACAAAAACGCCTTAAAATTTTTTGTTGAGCAAGTCATATTCACTTTTTTGAAAGACAATATGCTAAACAAATTAAAATAAAATAAAATCCAATAATTCTACTACTTTACAAGGGAGCACTGTTGAGTTTGGGTTTTATGATGCTTTTAGCCTCAATTGAGAATTAACTTTAATTGAAATGGTATATATTTGACTGACTAAAAGTGTGTGTATGTGAATTACTCTTAAATAAGTGTGCTTTCATGTTTTGTACAGTTTCTAGAAATCTTAATTTTTTTTAAAAATTTTTTAATTTTTTTAATTTTTCAGTGAGTTTTGTCATACATTGATATGAATCAGCCATAGAGTTACACATATTAGAAATCTTAATTTTAGTGTTAAAATTTTCAGGAATTAAGCTTATGTCATAAAGAACAGGAGAGGCTGAATGATGAACTCCTTAAAAAATCAGACCTGGAAACTGTTGTTCATCAGCTTGAACAAGAAAAGCAAAGACTTAACAAAAAAATTGAAAGTTTTGCAGTTACAGGTAAAATATAAAATGTTAATAACTTAAAAAGTGTGATTTCCTCTTAATGTTTTATTTTTAGTAGTAGATGGTGTTTCTTTTTCATTCATTCATTCAATAAATATTTGTTGCATGTTTGCGATGTATCAGAAACCAGACTAGGCACTGAGATACAGTAGAAAATCTCTCTCCCTCAAGGACCTTACAGGAACCTTTTATATTCTGACTAGTTGGTACAGGGAACCCCAGCTGAATATTTTCCAATGAAAATTTATCTTTCTTTGAGACACAGGATAATAGAATTAAGACTATGGGGAAGACCATTATGAAATAGTGGGAAGTTGAAGTACAGAATCTTTTTAAGTAAATGCAGTTTTATCACCTTCAGGCACACACACACACACATGCACACACTTAACATACTTGAAATAGGCTAACTTTCTACCAGGTACCTTATCCTAAATGAATTGGTTTAAGGAACTTGTAAGAATTCATTCATTCATTCATTTGACAAATGGTTATGAGCCTGTAGTGCTGGGATGTATAAAGGTAAACAAGATACACAGGCCCACTGCTCTTGTGGAGGCTTTAATATAGTTAGGGAGAAAAACTGGTAGCACATAAGTGAAGGAATTAATCTCAGATGATCAGGGTATTAGATAAAATGGGAGGGTATGCTAGAGATCATCTGATCAAAGGGCTTAGTGCTGGACACCAAGCCTTATGACAATCTGGGGCAATCTTCCAGGCAGGGGGGATGACAAGTGCAGAATCCTGGTGCCATCAAACTCCATGTGTCTGAGGAAGTGAAGGAAAGCCAGTGTGCTATTTTAAGAAGCTGCTGTATCCTAGGCTCTTCAGCATCCGTGGGGCTAATCTATCTGACCCCTTGTCTGCTTAACCAGCTGTTTGACTTGAGCATGTTCTTTAATGTTACTTCAGTTTCCCTGTCTCTGTGGTTAAGATGGCACCTAACCCAAAAGGTTGTCATGAGGATTAAATGAGTTCATATATTATTAAAGTGCTTAGGCCTACATATGAAAGTTAGCAATTTTACTTCCTTTCATGCTATGTCTATCTTGCCATTTCAGCATAATCTCTCAGATACCTGAAACTCCCTTGTTTCTTTGTGTTTTGAATGCATCCTCCTACCCAAAATCCAGCCGTGGATCAGCTAAAACATTCACACGTGAGCAGCTAAGCGCTGCTTGCCTGTGCCCCAGTTGAGTTCAGTTCAGTCACTCAGTCGTAGCCGACTCTTTGCGACCCCATGGACTGCAGCACACCAGGCCTCCCTATCCACTCCAGCTCCCAGAGTTTACTCAGACTCATGTCCATTGAGTCAGTGGTGCCATCCAGCCATCTCATCCTCTGTCGTCCCCTTCTTCTCCCGCCTTCAATCTTTCCCAGCATCAGGGGCTTTTCCAATTAGTCAGCTCTTCACATCAGGTGGCCAAAGTACTGGAGTTTCAGCTTCAGCATCAGTCCTTCCAATGAACACCCAGGACTGATCTCCTTTAGGATGGACTGGTTGGATCTCCTTGCAGTCCAAGGGACTCTCAAGGGTCTTCTCCAACACCACAGCTCAAAAGCATCAATTCTCTGGCACTCAGCTTTCTTTTTAGTCCAACTCTCACACCCATACATAACTACTGGAAAAGCCATAGTTTTGACTAAATGGACCTCTGTTGTCAAAGTAATGTCTCTGCTTTTAATATGCTGTCTAGGTTGGTCATAACTTTTCTTCCTAGGAGCAAGCGTGTGCCCCGGACGGTAGCTATAGCACTGGAAGTTACATGGCCCCGAACCACAGCGCCCCCTTCAGTGAGGTATGGAGATCTTACTCTATATTCCTTACTGCTTGATCTCCCATCCTGCGGGAACATACTCAAGTGTTTTTCATTCTCAGTAAACCCATTCTGAGTAGATGATCTTACCTCCAGTTTTCCTAAAAGAACAGAAGCCATCAGGGAGGCATTCCATGTTTCCTGTCCCCAGATCTTGAACCTGTCCATCCTTATCTTCCCTGTTAGAGTGGAGCCATTTGGCTTTTATGATGGGCCACTGCCTCCATCTGTTCTCTAGGTCCCATTCTCTCTCACTTTAAAATGCTACATATTATCTCTTTTTGATAACATTAGCTTTTGTACTGTTTTTTCCCCATTGGTATTCAAACATGCTTTTCCCTTTTCCCATTCTAAAGCAAAAACTGTGACCCATCCCTATCCAGCTACTCTTTCCTCCTCATTATAGCTTTTACATCTTGAAAAGTCATTCATCCCTGCTTTTCTGCTTGATCACCTTCTATCCTTTAGCACCTCTGCTGCTGCTGCTGCTAAGTTGCTTCAGTAGTGTCTGACTCTGTGTGACCCCATAGACGGCAGCCCACCAGGCTCCTCTGTCCACAGAGTTCTCCAGGCAAGAATACTGGGGTGGTTTGCCATTTCCTTCTTCATTTAGCACCTCAGTCCACTCCAGTTTGCTTCTGTCCTCTACTTCACCAGTACAACTGCTCTCGTTAAGGTCACCAGTCACCTCCATTGTGCCAAATACAGTGGACACTTTTCATTCATCAGTTTGACTTACCATTTAAGGCATTTGCCCATTCCTTCAGCTCTCTTACTTTCTTAACCTCTCTGGTCACTCAGAATAAATTCTGCTGTTCATCCTCTGGATTGTATTGCACACTGTTCTTTTGTGACTCTTGTCCTGCTACAGTTAGAATAATTATTTGACCTTGGACATGTTTTTCATACTGTATTCTTAGCTCATGCTGGACCTACAGTAAATTCTCAATAATTATCTGTCAAATGAATGAAAGAAGATGGTAAGTGACTTGGAATATGTCTTGAAAATCACTTCATGACTTTGAATTGTAAAGAACATCAGTTAAATTAGATTGAACTATACAAAATTGCCAATATTAGGCAACTTTTGGCTTCCCAGGTGGTCCTAGAGGTGAAGTACCTGCCTGCCAGTGCAGGAGACATGAATGATGGGGGTTCCATCCCTGGGTTGGTAAGATCCCCTGGAGGAGGGCATGGCTACCCACTCCAGGATTCTTGCCGTGGACAGAGGAGCCTGGTGGGCTACATACAGTCCATGGGGTCGCCTAGAGTCAGACACAACTGAAGTGACTTAGCATGCATGCATGCACAGGCTACTTTTGACTCCTGAAAATGTCATTTCTATGGTAAAAGTTAATAATTGTGCTTGTGTGAGGAAAGACTAGTTATTCTGTGTATACTATGTTAAATTTAAGCTTCATGTTAAAGTCACGCATATTATAACCAGTTTGAACAGGTAAATTTTCTTTTAGTGCATTTTCAGGTCATCAGAGAGTAAGTACCATGTGATAATTTATTGTTCACTGTGTAGTACTGAATAGTACCCAGACTTGTATATGACAAAAGCAGGACTTGACTTATTGGATTTTATTTAAACTTTTAATATAATTTTTTTTAAATCTTTTCCTTTCAGCATTTACCTCTTTGATATTTGGCAGTTGTAGGTGATATGCAAAACAGCTAATGATTTTTAGTAGCTTTCATTGTAAAAATTATAGTTTATTTGGCTGATTATACATTTTATATGCAACATTGTTTTAAGATTTTATGACTTTAATTTGCAGAAAGAGAACTTACTGTGGAAATTGAGAGGATGAGACTAGAACATGGAATAAAACGACGAGACAAGTCACCTTCTCGTTTAGATACGTTTCTGAAAGGTATAGAAGATGAATGAGATTTTTATAAGAAAGAACTAAAAAAACTCCAACATATAATACAGCGAAGATCTTGCTCTAGAAGTCATTCTACATGTGAAAAAATTCCAGTATTTAAAACACTAGAAAAGGTAATATCTCTTTGTGAGAGTGTTTGATAAGGCAAAAAAGAGCTTTATGAGCAAACTTTTGGTTTATTATTGTAATAATGTAATGTTATTCATACTTATTTTTAGGAAGTTTTTCTTAATTTTCATTTTTGTAGTCTTCTGTGACCATTTTGTAGTCTGTGACTTTAGGAACACTGCATTAATTAGGAAAACTACTTAAGAACAAAGTGTAAGGTACTGATTCCTGGAAATTAAGGGAGATTGAATAGCTCATTATATATCTGGGAAGAGTGCAGGGGCATCTGAGCTTCCAGAAACTGGATCCAGGAACTCATGCTGCTGGACACTTCCTCTCTTTCTAATCTTTACTTTTGGTATCATCTGCATTTTCTCTCTTTAAGTAGAATGGCTTTGTCTCCATGGCAGGCTACGTGGCTTCAGGCCATTCCCATTCTTGGACCAGTCAGAAAGGCAGGCCACATTGTACAGACCAGGCATCTTCTATGATAACTGTGCAAAAGGAAGGGGTAAAAAATGGCAGTGAGCACTGGACAGATCATCCCCTTTGTCCACTACAATCATGTTTGCAACTTGATGGTCTGAAGATGTATAAGGTTAACGATGATGAATAAAAACATGAGAATAAAAACATGTCCTCATTTTAGGTCTTAATTATTTTCAAAATTTTATGACTATCATTTGGGTTCTTTACATTTTTCTTTCTTTCTTTTTTCATTTATTTTTATTAGTTGGAGGCTAATTACTTTACAATATTGTAGTGGTTTTTGCCATACATTGACATGAATCAGCCATGGATTTACATGTGTTCCCCATCCTGATCCCACCTCCCACCTCCCTCCCCATCCCATCCCTCTGGGTCATCCCAGTATCCCATCCCAGCACTTGTTCCTGACCAGCCCTGAGCACTTGTCTCATGCATCCAACCTGGACTGCTGATCTGTTTCACACTTGATAATATACATGTTTCAATGCTATTCTCTCAGATCATCCTACCCTCGCCTTCTCCTACAGAGTCCAAAAGTCTGTTCTGTACATCTGTGTCTCTCTCTCTGTTTTGCATATAGGGTTATCATTACCATCTTTCTAAATTCCATATATATGTGTTAGTATACTGTAATGGTCTTTATCTTTCTGGCTTGCTTCACTCTGTATAACGGGCTCCAGTTTCATCCATCTCATTAGAACTGATTCAGATGAATTCTTTTTAACGGCTGGGTAATATTCCATGGTGTATATGTACCACAACTCCCTTATCCATTCGTCTGCTGATGGGCATCTAGGTTGCTTCCATGTCCTGGCTATTATAAACAGTGCTGCGATGAACATTGGGGTGCACGTGTCTCTTTCAGATCTGGTTTCCTCAGTGTGTATGCCCATAAGTGGGATTGCTGGGTCATATGGCAGTTCTATTTCCAGTTTTTTAAGAAATCTCCACACTGTTCTCCATAGTGGCTGTACTAGTTTGCATTCCCACCAACAGTGTAAGAGGGTTCCCTTTTCTCCACACCCTCTCCAGCATTTATTGCTTGTAGACTTTTGGATAGCAGCCATTCTGACTGGCGTGTACCCCTTTTGGATAGCAGCCATTCTGACTGGCGTGTACCTCATTGTGGTTTTGATTTGCATTTCTCTGATGATGAGTGATGTTGAGCCTCTTTTCATATGTTTATTAGCCATCTGTATGTCTTCTTTGGAGAAATGTCTGTTTAGATCTTTGGCCCATTTTTTGATTGGGTCATTTATTTTTCTGGAATTGAGTTGCAGGAGTTGCTTGTATATTTTTGAGATTAATCCTTTGTCTGTTTCTTCATTTGCTGTTATTTTCTCCCATTCTGAAGTGTGTCTTTTCACTTTGCTTATAGTTTCCTTTGTTGTGCAAAAGCTTTTAAGTTTCATTAGGTCCCATTTGTTTATTTTTGCTTTTATTTCCAATATTCTGGGAGGTGGGTCATAGAGGATCTTGCTGTGATTTGTATCAGAGAGTGTTTTGCCTATGTTCTCCTCTAGGAGTTTTATAGTTTCTGGTCTTACATTTAGATCTTTAATCCATTTTCAGTTTATTTTTGTGTATGGTGTTAGAAAGTGTTCTAGTTTTATTCTTTTACAGGTGGTTGACCAGTTTTCCCAGCACCACTTGTTAAAGAGGTTGTCTTTTTTTCCATTGTATACCCTTGCCTCCTTTGTCGAAGATAAGGTGTCCATAGGTACCTGGATTTATCTCTGGGCTTTCTATTCTGTTCCATTGATCTGTATTTCTGTCTTTGTGCCAGTACCATACTGTCTTGATGACTGTGGCTTTGTAGTAGAGCCTGAAGTCAGGCAGGTTGATTCCTCCAGTTCCATTCTTCTTTCTCAAGATTGCTTTGGCTATTCAAGGTTTCTTGAATTTCCATACAAATTGTGAAATTATTTGTTCTAGTTCTGTGAAAAATACCATTGGTAGCTTGATAGGGATTGCATTGAATCTATAGATTGCTTTGGGTAGTATACTCATTTTCACAATACTGATTCTTCCAATTTATGAACATGGTCTATTTCTCCATCTGTTTGTGTCCTCTTTGATTTCTTTCATCAGTGTTTTATAGTTTTCTATATATAGGTCTTTTGTTTCTTTAGGCAGATATACTCCTATGTATTTAATTCCTTTTGTTGCAATGGTGAGTGGTATTGTTTTCTTAATTTCTCTTTCTCTTTTCTCATTGGTAGTGTATAGAAATGCAAGGCATTTCTGTGTGTTAATTTTATATCCTGCTACATTACTGTATTTATTGATTAGCTCTAATAATTTTCTGGTAAAATCTTTAGGGTTTTCTATGTAGAAGATCATGTCATCTGCAAACAGTGAGAGTTTTACCTCTTCTTTTCCTATCTGGATTGCTTTTATTTCTTTTTCTGCTCTGATTGCTGTGGCCAACACTTCCAAAACTATGTTGAATAGTAATGGTGAGAGTGGGCACCCTTGACTTGTTCCTGACTTTAAGGGAAATGCTTTCAATTTTCACCATTGAGGACAATGTTTGCTGTGGGTTTGTCATATATAGCTTGTGTTATTATGTTGAGGTATGTTCCTTCTATTCCTGCTTTTTGGAGAATTTTTATCATAAATGGATGTTGAATTTTGTCAAAGGCTTTCTCTGCATCTATTGAGATAATCATGTGGTTTTTATCTTTCAATTTGTTAATGTGGTGTATTACATTGATTGATTTGCAGATATTAAAGAATCCTTGCATTCCTGGGATAAAGCCCACTTGGTCATGATGTATGATCTTTTTAATATGCTGTTGGATTCTGTTTGCTAGAATTTTGTTAAGGATTTTTGCATCTATGTTCATCAGTGATATTGGCCTGTAGTTTTCTTTTTTTGTGGCATCTTTGTCTGGTTTTGGAATTAGGGTGATGGTGGCCTCATAGAATGAGTTTGGAAGTTTGCCTTCTTCTGCAATTTTCTGGAAGAGTTTGAGTAAGATAGGTGTTAGCTCTTCTCTAAATTTTTGGTAGAATTCAGCTGTGAAGCCATCTGGTCCTGGGCTTTTGTTTGCTGGAAGATTTCTGATTACAGTTTCGATTTCCGTGCTTGTGATGGGTCTGTTAAGACTTTCTATTTCTTCCTGGTTCAATTTTGGAAAGTTATACTTCTCTAAGAATTTGTCCATTTCTTCCAAGTTGTCCATTTTATTGGCATAGAGCTGGTGGTAGTAGTCTCTTATGATCCTTCATATTTCAGTGTTGTCTGTTGTGATCTCTCCATTTTCATTTCTAATTTTGTTGATTTGGTTCTCCCTTTGTTTCTTGATGAGTCTGGCTAACGGTTTGTCAGTTTTGTTTACCTTTTCAAAAAACCAGCTTTTAGCTTTGTTGATTTTTTCTATGGTCTCTTTTGTTTCTTTTGCATTTATTTCTGCCCTAATTTTTAAGATTTCTTTCCTTCTGCTAACCCTGGGGTTCATTTCTTCCTTCTCTAGTTGCTTTATGTGTAGAGTTGGGTTGTTTATTTGACTTGTTTCTTGAGGTAAGCCTGTAATGCTATGAACCTTCCCCTTAGCACTGCTTTTACAGTGTCCAGATTCTTCTTTCTTTTAAACGTTGGAGTTAGAGGATTCCTGGAGGCTTCTATGACCCTCACATTATCTACATACTGGATAAAATTAGAGAAGTTGGAAGTACAGTCATTAAAACTCAGGACATTTGATTTTAGACTTGGCTGCATTTACCAACTCTGTCATCTTTTTCTTGAAGATCTGCCTACTGCCAAATGGTTTTGAGACATTTTCTGATTAGACTGTTTTGTAACTTCATTGGCTCCTGACTGAATTTGATTTGGAGTGTTTGTTTAAACACTGTGCTTTGTTATCTGTTAAGAGCACAATGAATGGGTGGGGACATACAGTTAAGTTAATTTATGTGTGCTGAGTTGTTTTTTAAGCTCCAAATATACTTAGGAATCAAGAAAAAGAAATCACTGAATTGATCACCTTCATTGTGTGGGACAGTCTTCTTCAAAAATGTTGATTAGTTTAATCAACTTATTAAGTAGAACTGAGTGGGTAAGTGTCTCAGTACTTTTAAATGTTGGATTTGTTTGCTTGGTGTGAATTCATGGTTGAAAGGCAAGTTGAGATATGGGTAAGTTACTGGTAAAATTAGGAGGGGCCTTCCCCCCTTCATCTTATTTAGTTTCTTGAAATGTTCTAATGACACCTGACATGATTCATTTTGTAAAGTTTAGAAAGTTGGGACCTTGGTAGCATTTTAGAGTCCAGTAGTAAATTTCAGGCGTGGTAGGGAATAATGGGTGATGTACGTGAGTGAAATGGGTGGAGTGTAAGACAGTTGTGAGTGCTGTGAACTAAGGAGTAAATTCTAGTCTAAAACTGGGTGTTTTAAGCTTGTTTAGAAACAGTTGTTGGCAGACAGCATAGACCTGTCTCAAGCTCGATTTGGTACAGGCTGTGTTTTCAACCCCTGCTTTTTATAGCAAATTGTTGGGCAGAGTTTCCTGGGATTGCTGCAACTCAGAAAATATATTGACATTTTTTTGTATCGGTAATTTTTTTTTTCATTTATTTTTATTAGTTGGAGACTAATTACTTTACATTATTGTAGTGGTTTTTGCCATACATTGACGTGAATCAGCCATGAATTTACATGTGTTTCCCATCCCAATCCCCCCTCCCGCCTCCCTCTCCACCCCATCTCTCTGGGTCTTCCCAGTGCACCAGCCCTGAGCACTTGTCCCATGCATCCAACCTTGGCTGGTGATCTGTTTCACCCTTGATAGTATACTTGTTTCAATGCTCTTCTCTCAGGACATCCCACCCTCGCCTTCTCCCACAGAGTCTAAAAGTCTGTTCTGTACATCTGTGTGTCTTTTTCTGTTTTGCATATAGGGTTTTCGTTCTCTGTTGTCTATGTAGGGACAGCGCTGGTCTCTTTGACCTTGTACTCACCAGATTTCCAAATGTGAGTTTTGGGTATAGTGTAATGGGAAATGCTTTGGAGTTGGAAACCTTATTAGAAGCTTCAACTCCAGACACTGGCTTAGACAAGTTACCTAACTCATGGCTTCCTGATTTGCAAAGTGAGGAATGTATCTACAACCTCTTATGAAGATTACATGACATAATTGTATAAGGGTCTAACATAACATCTAATTCGTAGTAAATGTTTTATTTCTTTATTATTTGCTGATTTAAAGCACATCTGCTGCTGCTGCTAAGTCGCTTCAGTCATGTCCAACTCTGTGCGACCCCATAGACAGCAGCCCACCAGGCTTCTCCGTCCCTGGGATTCTCCAGGCAGGAATACTGGAGTGGGTTGCCGTTTCCTTCTCCCAAGCACATCAGGTGTAGATAGAAAGTTAGGTTTAATTCAGTAGATGTGTACTGAGAGCATACTATGAATGTGGCATGCAGGATACAAGATAAAGAAGACCTGTTTCCTAGTCTCAGTCTAGCATTGTGGGTATGTGTACATGAGTTTGTGTATGTGTGCATGTGTGTTTAGGAAAAATGGAGTGATAAAAGGGAATTATTAGCACTCATACATACATACAAGACACATTTAGCGAAGTGGGGAATTCATTCATTTTAGAATTACATGCTAAGTACTGAAGGTGTGGTGGGAAGGACCTCCTGTGTCTCTGAGGGCACTTGCGTTTTAGTGTTGGTGGTGGTTCAGTCTGTAAGTCACGTCTGACTCTCTGCAACCCCATGGACTGCAGCACACCAGGCTTCCCTGTCCTTCACCATCTTCTTGAGCTTTCTCAAACTCATGTCTGTTGAGTCAGTGATGCCATCCAGCCATCTCGTCTTCTGTCATCCCCTTCTCCTCCTGCCTCCTGTCTTTCCCGGCATCAGGGTCTTTTCCAATGAGTTTGCTTTTCACACCAGGTGGCCAAAGTATTGGAGCTTCAGCTTCAGTATCAGTCCTTCCAGTGATTATTCAGGGTTGATTTCCTTTAGAATTGAGTGGTTGGATCTCCTTGCTGTCCAGGGGATTCTCAAGAGTCTTCTCCAGCATCACAGTCTGAAAGCATCGATTCCTGGGCTCTCAGCCCTCTTTTTGGTCCAACTCTCACATCTGTAAATGACTACTGGAAAACTGTAGCTTTGACTATACAGACCTTTGTCAGAGAAGTAATATCTCTCTTTGTAGTACTCTGTCTAGGTCTGTCATAGCTTTTCTTCCAAGGAGCAAACATCTTTTAATTTCATGGCTGCAGTCACCATCCACAGTGATTTTGGAGCCCAAGAAAATAAAATCTGTCACTCTTTCCACTTTCTCTGCATCTATTTGCTATAAAGTGATGGGACCAGATGCCATGATCTTAGTTTATTGAATGTTGAGTTTTAAGCCAGCTTTTTCACTTTCCTCTTTCACCATCATAAAGAGGCTCTTTAGTTCCTCTTCACTTTCTGCCATTAGGATGGTAACATCTGCATATCTGAGGTTGTTGATATTTCTCCTGGCAGTCTTGATTCCAGCTTGTGAGTCACCTATCCAGGTATTTTGCATGATGTACTCTGCATATAAGTTAAATAAGCAGGGTGACAATATACAAAACTTGATGTACTCCTTTCCCAATTTTGAACCAATCCGTTGTTCCATGTCCAGTTCTAACTATTGCTTCCTGACCTGCATACAGGTTTCTCAGTAGACAGGTAAGGTGTCTGGTACTCCTATCTCTTTAAGAATTTTCCACAGTTTGTTGTGATCCATATGATCCATACAGTCAAAGGCTTTAGCACAGTCAGTGAAGCAGATTCTTTTTTTTTTTTTTTATTTCTCTTGCTCTTCCTATGACCCAGTGGATGTTGGCAATTTGATCTCTGATTTTAGTGATAAAGACACACTAAACACCCAGTTGTGTAAATAACTTTATAATCTCATTTATAGTAAGTATTAATGAGGAAAGAATACAGGAAATTTTCAGAATGCTATGAGAGTATATAGAGGGAGATCTAAATTAGATTGGAGAATCTGGAAGGACTCCTTACAGAGAGTGGCGTTTAAGCTGAGACCTAGATAATAATGAAAAACAGACTGTCAAATCCTTATTCGTTGAGCTCTCCTTTTCTAAAATCTAGGCATACCACCTCCTTTCTGTAAAAATATTTTTATTTAAATATGGTTACGTCATAGGTTCTCTTTTATCGTTATTTAAATGTTAATTAAGTCCTCACCCTAATTGCTTTTATCCTGTAATACAGATGCATTTTGTCCTTCAAGGTGTCCAGATAGCTAATCTCATTCATTTTCCCTGGACTTTTCTTGCTTAACCAAGAGGATAACTTATTTCCAAGTGGCAGGTGAAGGATACTTCATGGATATTTACCATTTACCAAGTGTACTTTGGACATGGTTTGTACATAGTAGATATTGAATACCATAGATCAGAATGCTTTCCAATGTAGCAAAATACCAGATTGTCACTATCTCTGGAGCTTCTGCATATAGTACTTGAACATTAATATGCCATAGACCCCAAGTGTACATTTGCCATATTTATTTTCTACAATAACTATGAAGTTAATGGGTTTTTTTTTAAGTTGTACTGAAGTAATAGGTATAATTTTGTTTTAGGAATGTTGGAAGTACTTGCTTATTCAGTGAATATCCTAATGTGCACCGTCTGGTAGAAATATTTATATTTATCTGATTGCAGAAAAAATAGAGCTCACATAGGTTTGGTGCTGGGACAGTTGGGGGCTGGTATGCCTGGGAAATTGATCTTGGATTTAGTCTCAGGAAACACTGAGGAATGTGCTAGGCTGTTAAGTTACTTGTGCTGGGTGAGCAGGTGAGCAGGTATTCACATACCCGCTTGATTCCTCCCATGGAGAGGGCTATGAACTAGTGATTCCCAGCTCCAAATGAATCAGAATCACTTGGAGGGCTTGATAAACCAGTTACTGGGCCCTGCCCCCATAGTTTCTGATTGAGTAGGTCTGGGATATACCTCAAAATTTGCATGCCTTGCATGTTCGCAGATACTGTATGCTTCCAGTCTGGGGATTATACTTTAGTTACAACAGCAGTATACACAACTGGGGTAGAGTGACACTTGAAGCATCTGATGGGGTCTCATCAAGTAGGATCAGTGGCAGCTGGGTCTCTTGCTGGGAACTCGAAGGTCTGGAAATTTGCCCCAGTATTGCCAGCATTCTCTCTCCTGCTCTCCTTATAGATTAATAATTGTGTTCCTTAATTACATTAAAGGAAGTTGTGTTCTTTTTGTCTGTTAGCATCTTTCAGTCAGTCTCATCTTCAGCATCCTTGTGCCAACCATGTGGTGATAATTCTGTCTTGAATTATCTTGAAACAATATTGTCTTGAAATGATAACTGCTGTCTTGAATTATGTTTCAGGGTGATTGCGACTCAGATATCCATCTCGTCACAAGAGAAAGAGACGAACTTCAGCGTATGCTAGAAAGATTTGAAAAGCACATGGTGGATATACAGTCCAATGTTAAATTATTGACAGCAGAAAGAGATAAACCAAGTATCTTATATAAGATATTGATTATGTAACACCAGTTAACTATAATGGAACCAGTATATATCCTTTATATTACTGTAGTATATGGATTTTAGGGATATCCCTTCATAGTTAGTAGTTTCTACTATCATCCTGTGCCCAAAGCAGAATTTTCTATTGTTTTTTCATATTTATTTTTCCTCTTTTCTAGCCTATCTATGGGTCAGGTCAGTTTGGGATAATTCCCTATTTCTCAAACTACTGAATGGGTCTTAGCCTGACTCTGAGTCAAGTGTTTGCTTGGGATTCAATCACGTTGGGTTATGTGTATCTTCCAGTGGGTAGCACTAACTAATGCTTGGATGTTAGTTGAATGTTAAGGACTTAGCTTTGAGGGATAGGGAGGGGAGATTGACTAGGTTGGACCAGTTACAAGCCTCAGTTGTCAGAAGGCAAAGTGAGTCTGAGCAAAGCATCATGTTTATCACCACAATTTGTTCTCATACCAATCTCCCATGAAATCCTATTGCTGTTTTGAAAGGAAGAGAAAGATATAGAGTTAAAAGGCCAAGTTGAAGGAGCTTTTCTTTCTTTTGAAGTTTTTTTGGGATTCTGCAGTACATATTGATCTACTTTCTGGGTTTTTCCTGCAGGTGGCTTAGATTTCAGCTTTCTTGGGTCTGCTTACTTAATTAGTAGTTGTCCATCTGCTATTTGGCTTTCAAAATTTTGTGGTTGGCACTTCTCTCCATCTTCTTGTCTTTTTGTTTTAATTATTACTATTATTGCTTGAATCCTCTTACTCTCAGTCTTTAGTATGTCATTTTATTTATAAGTTAGAATTTTTTTTATATTTCCTTAATTTTTTTCCCCATTTATTTTTATTAGATGGAGGCTAATTACTTTACAATATTGTAGTGGGTTTGGTCATACATTGACATAAATCAGCCATGGATTTACATGTGTTCCCCATCCTGATCCCCCCTCCCGCCTCCCTCTCCACCCCATCCCTCTGGGTCTTCCCAGTGCACCAGCCCTGAGCACTTGTCTCCTGCATCCAGCCTGGGCTGGTGATCTGTTTCACCCTTGATAGTATACTTGTTTCAAAGTTATTCTCTCAGAACATCCCACCCTCGCCTTCTCCCACAGAGTCTAAAAGTCTGTTCTGTACATCTGTGTGTCTTTTTCTGTTTTGCATATAGGGTTATCGTTACCATCTTTCAAAATTCCATATATATGCGTTAGTATACTGTATTGGTCTTTATCTTTCTGGCTTACTTCACTCTGTATAATGGGCTCCAGTTTCATCCATCTCATTAGAACTGATTCAAATGAATTCTTTTTAACGGCTGAGTAATATTCCATGGTGTTATGTACCACAGCTTTCTTATCCATTCGTCTGCTGATGGGCATCTAGGTTGCTTCCATGTCCTGGCTATTATAAGCAGTGCTGCAATGAACATTGGGGTGCACGTGTCTCTTTCAGATCTGGTTTCCTCGGTGTGTATGCCCAGAAGTGGGATTGCTGGGTCATATGGCAGTTCTATTTCCAGTTTTTTAAGAAATCTCCACACTGTTCTCCATAGTGGCTGTACTAGTTTGCATTCCCACCAACAGTGTAAGAGGGTTCCCTTTTCTCCACACCCTCTCCAGCATTTATTGCTTGTAGACTTTTGGATAGCAGCCATTCTGACTGGCATGTAATGGGACCTCATTGAGATTTTGATTTGCATTTCTCTGATGATGAGTGATGTTGAGCATCATGTAATGGGACCTCACTGAGGTTTTGATTTGCATTTCTCTGATGATGAGTGATGTTGAGCATCTTTTCATGTGTTTGTTAGCCATCAGTATGTCTTCTTTGGAGAAATGTCTATTTAGATCTTTGGCCCACTTTTTGATTGGGTCATTTATTTTTCTGGAATTGAGCTGCAGGAGTTGCTTGTATATTTTTGAGATTAATCCTTTGTCTGTTTCTTCATTTGCTATTATTTTCTCCCATTCTGAAGGCTGTCTTTTCACCTTGCTTATAGTTTCCTTTGTTGTGCAAAAGCTTTTAAGTTTCATTAGGTCCCATTTGTTTCTTTTTGCTTTTATTTCCAATATTCTGGGAGGTGGGTCATAGAGGCTCTTGCTGTGATTTATGTCGAGAGTGTCTTGCCTATGTTCTCCTCTAGGAGTTTTATAGTTTCTGGTCTTACATTTAGATCTTTAATCCATTTTCAGTTTATTTTTGTGTATGGTGTTAGAAAGTGTTCTAGTTTCATTCTTTTACAAGTGGTTGACCAGTTTTCCCAGCACCACTTGTTAAAGAGGCTGTCTTTTTTCCATTGTATATTCTTGCCTCCTTTGTTGAAGATAAGGTGTCCATAGGTATGTGGATTTATCTCTGGGCTTTCTATTCTGTTCCATTGATCTATATTTCTGTCTTTTAGAATTTTTTAAAAATTAATTTATTTTTAAAGGTTACACCCATTTATTGTTATTATAAAATATTGGTTATTTTCTCTCTGCTGTACAATATATCCCTATAGCTTATTTTCTACATGACAGTTTGTACCTCTTACTCTCCTACCCCTATATTGTCCCTCCCCCTTCCTTCTCCTCACTGGTAACCACTAGTTTGTTCTCTATATTTATTTCTGCTTTCTTTTTGTTGTATTCACAAGTTTGTTGTATTTTTAGATTTCACACAAAAATGCAGTATCATACAGTATTTGTCTTACCCTTTTGAAGTATCTCACTTAGCATAATACCCTCCAAATCCATCCATATTACTACAAATGACAAAATTTCATTCTTTTTAATGGCCGAGGATTATTCCTGTGGGTGTGTGTGTGTGTGTGTGTGTGTGTGTGTGTGTATGTATCACATCTTCTTTATCCATTCACCTGTTGGTAGACACTTATGTTGCTTCCATATCTTGACAATTGTAAATAATTTTGGTATAAACATTGGGGTGTGTTATCCTTTCAAACTGGTGTTTTTGTCTTTTTCAGATATATACGCAGGAGTATAATTGCTGGTTCTATTTTTAATTTTTTTTAAAACTTCCATTCTGTTTCCCCAGTGGTTGCATCAATTACATTCCCACAAACAATGTACAAAATTCCCTTTTCTACACATCCTTGCCAATAATTTATTATCTGTGTTCATTTTATGATAGCCATTCTGACTGGTGTGAGGTGATATCTCACTGTAGTTTCGATTTGCATTTCCTTAACATTTAGTGATGTTGAGCATCTTTTCATGTGCCTGTTGTCTACTATCTTCATGTCCCTTTGGAAAAATGTATATTCATATTTTCTGCCCACTTTTTAATTGTTTTTTTTTATGTTGAGTTGTATTAATATGAGCTTTTTAATGTATGTTGGATATTAACTCCTTGTCAGTGATATCATTTGTAAATATTTTCTTCCATTGAGTAGGTTTTTTTTTTAGTCAATGGTTTCCTTTACTGTGCAAAATATTTTGGGTTTAATTAGGTTGCTTTTTATTTTTGCTTTTATTTACTTTGCTTTAGAAGACAGATCCAAAAAATATTGCTACAATTTATGTCAGAGTGTTCTGCCTACGTTTTCCTCTAGGAGTTTTATGGTTTTTGGTCTTAAATTTAGGTCTTTAATAAGCTGTTGTTGTTGTTTTTACTGAAGTCTTTAATTCATTTTGAGTTTATTGTGATATATGGTGTTAGAGAATGTTCTGATTTCATTCTCTTATGTGTAGCTGTCCAATTTTACCAGCACCATTTATTGAGAAGACTGTCTTTTCTCCGTTATATACCCTTGCCTCCTTTGCTATAGATTAATAGACCATAAGGGCATGGGTTTATTTCTGGGCTCTCTAATCTGTTCATTGATCCGTGTGTCTGTTTCTGTGTCAATACCAGGCTGTTTTGATTACTGTAGCTTTGTGGTGTGGCCTGAAATCAGGTAGGGTGATTCTTCCAGCTGTGTTCTTTCTCGAGACTGTTTTTGCTCTGCAGGGTTAAAGCTGGAAATGTTGATGATATTATAAGTGTGCAACAATGAAATTTCATGTAACTGAATATCTTAGAATATAGAGTTGATATGTTTTATTAGGAATTTAAAGAACTGATATGAGAGTTTTGAAAATTGCTAACTATAAAGGAGGGAGTTTGCAATAACAAATATTTATATAAAATCTAACAGCTATTTTATTGTACTTGTAATGTTTCTTATTACATATTTACTTGAGGAATACATCTGCTGATAGGCCAGCATAGCCTAAAAGTATTTTGAATTTTTAGAAACTTAAAATTCAGTGTCTGATTCACATCTTCTAAAATATATGTTCTTCTGCAAATCTTCCTTTGAATGATAAGAATATAATTACAGGAAAATTTCAGATTCTTTAGGTCCTGATAGAGGATTCTGAAAAAGTATGAGGATGACTTAGTAAACTCCTAGGTATAACAATAGCCCAGATATGTATATTGTTGATATTTCCAGAAGAAGGCCAATAAGTATTGATTATTATGATCTAAAAGAAATCATAATAGTCAATTATAATTAACACTAAAGAAAGGACACTGAAGGAAACAAAATACAGGTCTAAACTAAATATATTCTCTCAGGAGGCACAAGGATAAAACAGAATTTGAGGTTGCTACTACAGGGAACTGGGGAATGAATATTCTATTTATGCATCTAAGATTCTGAATGATTCTACATCCTCAACTCATTGGTGTTTTTACCTAGAAGGACAGGAGTTTTAAGAACCAGTCCATTTTCTGTTAGTTTTGGTCTGTCTTTAGCTAGTGCTTTAAGAGAATATTATGTACCAGAGTCACCTGGAGAAGTGTTAAATGCAGAGTCCTGGGCCATATCTGGCCTGCTGACTCAGGACACAGGCAGTCTAACAAGCTCCCCAGGTGAAACTCACTGAAACTTAAGAACGTCTCAACAAATGTACTTTTCTCACTAGATAGAGGTTTAGCTAGAGGTTCAGTCCTATTAATGCCGCCAGTTTTATAGAAGTGTTACCAACAAAAACTCTAGCATTTCTTTGAGATCTTCAATTTGGACTTGATTTAGACACAGTAAGTCTAAGTTAATATGCCAATTAGTTGCAACCTCATTACAAATAGGAAGTCCTCAGACTTTTCAGGAAAGAGACTGTCAAGAAATCACTTAATTTGTTGATGATTCCACTTTGAGCATACATCTGTCCCTGTCAAATTCACAAGTGTGGGGTCACTGAGGAGCCGAGACTGCACCTCTGCTCTCAGCCAGGACATGTGGAACGCTTGTGTATTCTTAAACACCCACAACCATTTCTCCAAGGGAGATGTTGAATTAAATAGCAGTTTAAGACTAATAAAGTAGTGCCCAGATCAAGCAAAAGGTTGCCTTCTAACATTATGAGGACATTCTCCTTGTGAATTTTCAAGGATAAAATAAGAGATTGGGCATTTGATTCCTTTTCCTCCTCCTCTTCCTCCTCATAGGGAATGTCTAATTGTTTTATCTGAGTCTTATTCCCTTTGTTCTCATATTCTTTTAAAAATGCTCAGTGAAGTGCTGAATGTCTGGCAATGAGTCTATTATTCCATTCTAGTTTTTCTAGAATGTTTTAAATTATAGATGTTTAAATTCTAAATGTTTCTAGTGTATTAAACTTTCTGTTTCAGGCTTAAAGGTATTGGCAAAAAGTTAGTAGAAAGCTCATTACATTTGCAGCAGGAGTTACTTATGAAAACTGTCTAAAGGTATTAAAGAACTTGTCTCTGAATTCTCCAATGGATGGTTCCTTTCTTTGCTTATAAGACGGGATCAGCATTCAATCTGTGCTCACAGGAGGGGAGAGTTTCCAAAAGACCTTGTCTAATATACACAACTTTTCTAAATTCTTCTGATTTCTTATGCAAATTGGGGTCTTTGAATCCTATCTTTCCATTCGACTCTTTCATAACAGAACACATATGTACTATTTGATATACACTTGGGGTTACTGGATTATTGATTCCTAAAACTATTTCTAATTCCTCTGCAAATTTTATCACTTGGCTTTTTGGCTCAGTATGAGACCAGACCTTAAAACAATGCAATTTTCCCTGTTTCTGATGGTGAGGGGAGGGGTGGTTAATTTTATGAAGTAATTGCACTTTGGAGATTTTTCTAGACAGTTAGGAGGTAAAAGGAAGAAGTCAAAGGAAGTAGAGAAACTTAAGTTGGGGGAAGATAAATAATAAAAGAGCTATTTGATTTGTACTAAGACTTGGAAGACTCTAAAAGAGACCATTTTTAGTTTTTCACTTTTTGTTTGCCTTGGCGAAGACATTTTAAGGGAACAATTTTGGAATCTAAATGCCTTAGATATTCCCTCAGAAACATAAAAAAAAAAAAAAAAAAAAAGCAGAACATTGGATATTTGGGATGCTGTGCTAGTGCTAAATCACTTCAGTTGTATCCAACCCTTTGTGGACCAATGGGCTGTAAGCCTGCCAGGCTCCTCTGTCTATGGAATTCTCCAGACAAGAACACTGGAGTGGGTAGCCATTCCCTTCTCAAGAGGATATTCCTGACTCAGGGATCAAACCCAGGTCTCCTGCACTGCAGGCAGATTTTTTACCATCTTAGTCAGGGAAACAAGTGAGCTGAGGCAAAACATCCACAGGATTTTCCAAAATTCAAAAGACACTTTCTGAACTTTTCAGTCCTCAGGGTCAGTTTGAGTAATGGATTTATCTACCTTACCCACATCCCCTCGCTGTGAACTCTTCCTTTGTAAATATACAACAAAAGATGACAGCGATAGAGACAAATTGTGTTGTAAGTAATAGCACTGACTTCCACCAAAGATAAAAGTTATTTAACTGAACATATAATCAAAGGATTCCTAAAATGAGTTTCTTATTTAAAGAAGACAAAATAAACTCAGCTTTTGGGGACCTTTAAAGAAAAGAAATCAGAGTTGGGACTCAATGTAAGACTTACCTCATCATCCCACTCACAGAGGCCAACAGCTTCCTGTACCAGCAAGAGGCTCAAAGGGCCAAAGAGGCAACCATGGTTCCAACTTGAGGTCCTGGACCATGGCCAAGAGAAGTTCTTGATTAGATTTTTACAGATCCCCAGTATTGTTGAACATTGGTTTCCCCCAGATGGCATCCAAACAGTCCATCAATAAGACAAATCTGAGTTTAGGTTAGAGAAGCATGGGAGAACACTATCTTGATAGTCCCTTAGAGGCAGTGGTGTGCTGAACCTAACTGCTGTTAGCCTGAGAAGGATCACCTTGGTAACTTGAAGTCAGCCATGATAGGAATACTTATACCACAGAAATCACCAAATTCCACAAATCAGGAATCCCCGCCCCCCCCCCCCCCCCCCCCCAGCCCCAGTGAGCTACTTACCTCAATAACATCTTAGGGTGTAGAAGCAAAGTTGGAATATTTAGGAGATGTTGAAGTTTGTTTTTGGGGGTTTCCCTGGTGGTTCAGATAGTAAAGAATCTGCCTGCAATGCAGGAGATGTGTGTTTGATCCTTGGGTGGGAAAGATCCCCTGGAGATGGAAATGGCAACCCATTCCAGAATGCTTGCCTCAAGAATCCCATGGATAGAAGAGCCTGGTGGGCTACAGTCCATGGGGTTGCAAGAGATTAAACATGAAGTTTGTTTAAGGCAAGTCTCTTAATCAGAAATTTTCGGTAGGATTAGGTAAAGATCATAATATAAAAGTTTAGGATTGAAGACACAACAAGGAGAGGATTTAAAGGATTTCCAAGAGTCTTGAAAATTTTGATACTCTCTGTTGAGATGTCAAACAGTTTGATGTTAATTAAAATAAGTCTTTTGATGTGTTCTTGAGACAGTAAAATTGCTTAAAACTTTTATCTTTCTGAGCAAGAGTTCCCTAGAGCAATAAAGTTGTATTGATAAAAACAATGAAATAATAAAGTTATGTTAATGTATAGAGTAAGTTATGTGGATGTGGATGGTTTTGGTTCTCACATATAATGCTTGAGTCTTCAAATTATATAAGAATTAAGGATAGGTTTCTATGGAACTATCACATCAAAAAGAAAAAGCTCATAGGAAATGTTCACTTGAAACTACTGTTCATTTTCAGCTTTAACAAAAAAACAAAAAAAAAATTTTTCTGACTTCACATTCTACTAGTATCTAAAGTCTTTTTTTTTAGACTAACATCTAAAATCAGTCCATGGGGTTGCAAAGAGTCAGACATGACTGAGTGACTGAACTGAACTAAACTGAAAGTCTTTTCCAAATGTTTAGTTTTTAATATGTCACTTTATCAAATGATAATAATTTAATTTAAATATATTGCATTTGTTTATTTGGGGAACCCAATTAAGAAATTTCTTTTCAGTGTCTTTTAAGGTACAATTAATGAACAACTTCACTTCCAGTCATTTGTTTCTACAAGACAACAATGTCAGTGGACAGCTCATTTAACATATCTGAAGTAGGTATCATATATGCCTATTTGTTATCATTTCAACTGTTAAGTACAATTTGTATTATTTCTTTCTTTTGTTTAGCAGAATGACAGGGTCAGAAGTCTGCAAGGGTTCAGAAATGAATTACTTGAGAGAAGAAAGAAAAAAAATTATTTTAATTAGACAAAAGAGAATCTTTAAATCATAAAATTTGAAAGCATCATTAACTTCCCCAATTCAATCTCATCTTTGCCCTATTGTGAACATTTCTAATGGGGAATAAGGACAGTATTTCTCTTTGTGGCTTATTATTCTTAAAATATTCTCTGTATTGAGCTAAAATTTATTCCCTTCCTTGTCCCTTCATTCTTCCTTCTGGAAATATATAAAGTAAATCAACTCCCTATACAGTTTAACACACTGAAGACACAATTATTGGGTTTTGATTATTTTTAGTTTTTTAGGTGTTTTTTTTCCCCCCTAAGAAAGGCAACTTGAGTTTATTCAACCATTCCTCTGTTTCAGAGATATTCAATGTATGGACCAATACTAACCCATGGCTGTTCCTTACCCTTTGGAAACTGTAAGTTATAGATCCACATCAACATAAAGAACTGTGGCAGAATATAAATCAGCATGCTGGGACTTCCCTCATGGTCCAGTGGTTAAGAATCTGCCTGCCAATACAGAGGACAAGAGTTCAATCCCTGGTCAGGGAACTAAGATCCTACATGTCACGGGACAACTAGTTGCAGCATATGCTGCAACACATAGCCCACGTGGTACAACACAGTGTCTGCACACTGCAAGAAGACCCAGCACTGCCAAAATTTAAAAAAAGAAATCAACATATTTGCTATCATCATTGAAAAATTGTTTCTATGAAAAACTAAAGCTAGCTGAATTTAAAAGCATGTTTACTGATATAGTTGATTTACATTGTGGCATAAACTTTTTCTTCTTGTCACAACCTGATGGGTAAACAGTTGAACCAACTAGTTTGATAGCACTTGTTCCATATGACATGATTTCCAGATCCATTCTCATCATTCTTCTCGAGATCAGCCTCCAGAATACAACCAACATTTTCAGAGAAACTCTGCTGAAAATATAGTGGAAAGCATTACATCCCTGAATCTGGACATTATTTGTCTTGGAACAACCTAAGAGTTTTTAGTGAATTTTTAATCAAGTACACCCAGCTGATCAGATAAACAGAACCTCTTTCAAATTCTATGGCTATTGATAGTCCACTATTCCAAAGTAGCTACCTACTAGCTATTCTGTCCAATTTTGTGTCATTTGCTAATATGTATTATGCAACTTTTGCTGTATTAAAAAACAACCAAACACCCCCAAACTCAGTCAATTTAAACAACCACCCTTTAAAATAAATTTCTCATGAGCATGGTTCAGCTAGTCAATTATGGTGACCTTAGCTCAGATATTCTGACCATGACTTGGCTTGTTCAAACATCTGCCTTCAGCTGGTGGTTGGCTAGATGACTGGTCTAGGATGGCTTCCCTGAAACAACTCAGCTCTCTTCCACAGGATTTGGATCTGCCAGCAGGGAGGCTTGTGTTTGTTCTCATGGCTGTGACAGGGTTCCAAGAGAGAGAGGAAACACACAAGACCTCTATAAGAATCAGTCCCATCCCTGCCATAAAGTAGAGCAGAGAAGGGTGGAAAAGACCTGGAGGAGGACAAAGGTAAAATAACTATTGTGATGCCAATGTGTTCTTCCAAGTTCTCACAAAATTTGAAAATGGCACTGAAAGATACTTTTCATGGAAGACCTTATTGATAAGCTGTTTCAGAATGTATTATTTAACCAGTCATGACTACCATTGAGAGCTTTTATTCAACCCATGTTTTTCCATCATGTTTCACTGAATCCCATCATAAGGGTTCAGTGAAAAACTGTCAAACTTGCTGCTGCAGATAAGAAATCATCATAGTTTCCTGAGCACAAATGATCATCACTGCATTATTTATGATAGCAAAGTATTGAAAAGACTGCAGGAATGAATAACTTACTATGGTAATTTACATAATAACTTATTTCGTGTGGTTTTTAAATTTTAAATAACTGATGAAATAGGAAAATGCTTACAGTTTAATTTTAATTCAAAGATAAACAATGAGGCACAATACAAACAAAATTATATATCCTTTTATAGGCTTTATGCCTAATGAAGAAGCATTTCGAAATCCTAGAAACAAATACAATAAAAATACATTTATTATCTTTGGATGGCAAGATTATAGTGATTTTTGTTTTCAGCTTAAACTTTTAGATACTTTTGACATTTTCTGCAATGGACATATGTAACATCATCATCATCAAAAAAAAAAAAAAAAAGCATGCATTCAGTGGTTTTCCATTTTGTAATTTTCCTGAGAATTAAAATCAAGCTCACATTTCCCTCGCTTTGGAAAACTGTGTATTTGACCACTGCCAATTGATATTCATTGAGATAGTGAATTGAATGGTCCTAATTGAGAGGGAGATCTGGATCTTTCCCAAAATCATAGTAGCTGGATTTTAATAACTACTTCATTGTCATTTTAATTTTAAAAATATTTCTTGCTGTCATATCACTTATGGTTTCTTTTTCTAATGACTGCCAAGAATATACAGGATTTTATGACTTTATTTGGAGCATTACTTGATATCTATGCTAGAACTGATAAAAAGGGAGAAGTTCTCTGGGACAGGATAGGAAAGCAAGAGAAAAAATATCTCTCAAGCATTGATAACCATCTTTGTTGTATCGTTGGTGTGGCTGAGGAACCTTGTCAGCTAGCTGCATCTATCTTGGCACTGTCTTTTTAGCCTTTTAATTCTTACTACCACTAAAAATCATATGTCACAAGATGACATTTAAAGCATCTGGATATTCAGATGATAGAAGAAAGCCTCTGATGATGCAAAACAGATTACCCTATTCTGGTTAAGGGATGTAGTGTGAAAATGAGTAAATCACATTCCAGACACAGTGTCATCCAGAGGCATTCTGATGGAATAAAGATGGACACAAATTCTTTGATTCTCCTCCCATTGGGAAGTTGCATCTCTACCCCTCCTTTTCAGTCTAAGTGGATTCTGTCACTGGCTGACCAATAGAATATGACAGAAACAACACTGTGCTAGTTTCCAGGTTCCATCCTCAAGCTATGGGTACCTTCTATTTCCTGCCGCTTGGAACACGCACTCCTGGAAGCCAGCTGCGGGGCTGTGAGAAGTCCGAGCTGCGTGGAGAGGCCACATCTATGTGCTCCAATCAGCATCCCCAGACGAGCTCAACTGCAGGCCTGTGAATGCACCTCGGACAACCAGCAATGTCACAGGTTGAGATGCCTCCAACTGCAGCTGCTAACTGACTCCATTTATGTGAAAGACCCCCAGGAAGATCCATCCAGCTGAGCTCAGTCAACTCACACAACTGTGGAAAATAAAAATAAGTTGTTGGTTTAAGACACTGAGTTTAGGGATGATTTGTTAACTCATAGCAAAAAAAAAAAGGGAGCACTAGCCGTTGTTAGCTGGCACTGTTGCATCTGAAATAAAATTTGAAAAGTGTTACAAAAAATAGATGGTGACATCACATTTCTGTAGAGCTATCTTTCAAATTCAAATGGAGAAACACTAAGTAGAATGTACTGTTTCTTACCATTCCAAGTTATATACAGATGTGATGATCAAAGAAACCAAGAAAAAATCAACGCAGGATAGTCTTTCATGTTTGGAAATGATAAGATACTACTTTGTGCACATCACTTTACAGTTTACCACAACCCTGAGAAATATGAATAGTACCATTTCACTTTTTGTCTTTTTTATCCTCCTTCCCTCCCTCACTTCCTTGTCTCTGCCTCCATTTTCCAAGTTGTTTTCACTCCACTGCACTCACCCTCAATAGAAGCCTGTTTTATCTCCATAATCTCCCCCATTATATTTATAGTACATGAGATACAAAGGAGGCTGCTCAAGCTGGGTCCATTTGAAGTCTGTAAGCAGTCTCTAAGGTGAAAGGGTAAACCTGAGCAGAATTTCACCCAGCAATACCCTCATGTGCTACCTTTCCATGACAACAAAAATACCAGATGTATAAATCCTTGTTATTCTCAAGGACAGAGTTTAAGTATTTTCCAGTGTTTTACAACTCTGTTTTCCTTCTAGGTATCCCAAAGTTGATCACATCTGATATGGTTAAGGAAGGTGCCACTGTAATCGACGTTAGTATCAACTATATCCATGACCCAATCACAGGAAAGACAAAACTTGTTGGAGATGTGGACTTTAAAGGTAATAAACTGCATCTTTTTTGACGAGTGAAGAAAAACAGAGGTTCAACTTTGCATGTTTTGATAGTTGAAAGAGAGATTTTCTATTTGATTGGGGCATTACTTTTTATAATTTTTTTTAAGATTATTTATTTTGGCTGTGGTGGATCTTTGTTGCTTCACAGACTTTTCTCTAGTTGCCGTGAGCAGGGGCTACTCTTCATTGTGTTGCACAGGCTTCTCATTGCAGTGGTTTCTCTTGTGGAGCACGGATTCTAGGCTTGCAGGCTTCAGTAGTTGCAGCTCATGGGTTCAGCAGTTGCAGCTCACAGGCTGTAGAGCCCTAGCTCAGTAGTTGTGGCACATGGGCCTAGTTGCTTCACGGCACGTGGGATCTTCCTAGACCAAGGTTTGAACCCGTGTCCCCTGCATTGGCAGGCAGATTCTTAACCACTAGAGCATCAGGGAAGCCCTGATGATTATTATTAATCATTACATTAATCTTTCCTCTGATGGAAAAGAGTTTAATGACACTCACATATTTCCTTCCTTCTGCCTGACTCCTTTCCTTCCTACCTTCCTTCTTTCTTTCCTTCTGTCCTTCTTTTCCTCCTCTTCCTTCTTGGGAGAAAAATATAATAACATCACTAATATTTAGTTTTAAGATTAAATTCCTTGTAGTGCAGTTTTCTTAGTGAGCATTGTTTTGACTGTTGGGAGCATATCTCTGTCCTTCATCATCCATGTTTTATACTCAGCCATTCATTCTCAGAGCCAGAAGGCGTCTTGGGATGTGTTTGCTAGCCTTCACTATATTTCAGATCTAAATAGTTCCCTGGATAATTCAAGTCGTTATCCCTCACTTGTGTTTTAAAGAGGATGAGAAAGAGGAGTTAGGTTAACATTACTATGGCCAATGAAGGAGATAAAGCAGCGAATGTCTAGAAACAAAAGAAATTCTAACCCAATGCCTTTGCTGTATAGATGAAGAAACTTAACCCTGAGATAGATATATTTTTAGATGTCTGACCCCTAATCCAATTTTACTTCCAGTATCTTTGTCAAATACTTACCTGCACTGGCCTTTTCAGTATAATCTAGGAATCTTAGCTAATAATACATGCATATAATAAAATAGAGATATTTTCATATTAGAAATATTTTATATATTGGATTACTCCTTGGAAGGAAAGTTATGACCAACCTAGATAGCATATTTAAAAGGAGAGACATTACTTTGCCAACAAAGGTCTGTCTAGTCAAGGCTATGGTTTTTCCAGTAGTCATGTATGGATGTGAGAGTTGGACTGTGAAGAAAGCTGAGCGCCAAAGAATTGATGCTTTTGAACTGTGGTGTTGGAGAACACTGTTGAGAGTCCCCTGGACTGCAAGAAGCTCCAACCAGTCCATCCTAAAGGAGATCAGTCCTGGGTGTTCATTGGAAGGACTGATGCTGAAGCTGAAACTCCAATACTTTGGCCACCTCAGGTGAAGTGTTGACTCATTGGAAAAGACCTAATGCTGAGAAGGACTGGGGGCAGAAGGAGAAGGGGACGACAGGATGAGATGGCTGGATGGCATCACTGACTCAATGGACATGGGTTTGGGTAGACTCCAGGAGTTGGTGATGGACAGGGAGGCCTGGCGTGCTGCAATTCATGGGGTCACAAAGAGTCGGACACGACTGAGCGAATGAACTGATATATTGGATTGGTCATTCTGGCCAAAAAAGCAGGGTCATGCAAGAACTTCCTTAAGTTAAAAGTGTGTCTTTACAGACAAATTGAAAGGAAAAATCATGCTCTTTCTAAAAATAATTCAAACTTCACATGTTCTGTTGGAATTTGGTCATTAGCTGATGGTTTGCCTAAAAAGAAAAGGGAAGCCTGAAGACAAAAACTCTGGAGACAGGATGATGAAGAGAGCAAAGTACAGATGAACCTTATCATCTGCTGCCCTCACAGGCTGTCATTCATGGAGCCCTGCCAACCTAGCAAGGTGGCTCTCCAAGTGAACATGTGTGTCTGTATGCATGTGTGTGTCCATACTGACCTCTTTAGGAAATGACCTCTTTTCTTTATTTAATTTTTCATGTTCAATCACTAATGTCAGGTATCAATAATATATTTGAATTTCTCAACTTGAAATTTCAAGTAAGGATAGATTTCATTTTAAAAAAGTTGACCTTATTTATTTATTTTTTTTTTACAGTCATTCTGCTTCTGGGTTACATTATAGTTACTGTGTGTTTATTGCAAAATCACCACACACTTATGATGCATCCAGATGGCATCGACAGCACATGACAACCAGCTCAATGCAAGAAAGCAGGGTGTTAAACACAGCTCACAACCTTGACTGTGCTTGTGGGGCAAGCTTACCTAGCTGGCAATTGGCAGTGTTTTATAAGACCCTTCTCCTATATGATATTTCATTTAATTCAGATTTTATGAAAAACGGTTTTAAAAAATGAGCATTTTGGGGTGGGTACATACACTGTCTCTTATAGATATACAATCTCTTGGTAGTATCTATTAAATTACAGTTATGCGTATCTAACTATATAATGAAACAAAAAAGGACATGACCATGAGAGACTAAGATATAAGGAAGAGCACTGGGCTGAGAGACTGAAGAGGTGCTCTAAGACCGAGTATTGCAACCCGTTAACTTAGCAACCTCTCTGGCCCTTGGACTGCAAGGAGATCCAACCAGTCCATCCTAAAGCAGATCAGTCCTGGGTGTTCACTGGAAGGACTGATGCTGAAGCTGAAACTCCAATACTTTGGCCACCTCATGCGAAGAGTTGACTCATTGGAAAAGATCCTGATGCTGGGAGGGATTGGGGGCAGGAGGAGAAGGGGACGACAGAGGATGAGATGGCTGGATGGCATCACTGACTCGATGGACATGTGTCTGGGTAAACTCCAGGAGTTGGTGATGAACAGGGAGGCCTGGCGTGCTGCAGTTCATGGGGTCACAAAGAGTCGGACACGACTGAGCAACTGAACTGAACTGAACTGACTGGCAATGTTGTTATCAGTTGCAGCAATGATGGCAGTCCTTCCAGCTCTAACACTTGGTGCATCCTGGACATTCAGCTGAGTGTTGCCATGAGACTGTGTAAAAGCACAGAAACTTTCAGAAAGTCAGGTTTTTCTGATCCTAACATAAAACACGCCTATGTGATTTGTAATATTACTCTTGTCGCCCTGCTGGTTCATGGAGTCAGAGCCCTAAGACCTGGACCTAGGGTGCTGCTCTCAGCATAAAGGTGATGAACAGACTGCAAATTTATGAGCTATGACTTAAATTCGTTTATTTCCAAATTCAATTGACTACAGTATATGTGGGCCAATAATATATGAATGGGGGCTTCACTGGGGGCTCAGCGGTAAAGAATCCACCTGCCAATACAAGAGACATGGATTTGATCCCTGGGTGGGGAAGATCCCCTGGAGAAGGAAATGGTAGCTCACTCCAGTATTCTTGCCTGGGAAATCCCCTGGACAGAGGAGCCTGGTGGGCTACAGTCCACGCGGCCACAGAGTCAAACACAACTTAGCAACTAAACTACAACAACAACAAATGTATACATGACAGAAAGAACTCAACAAAGGCTCTTCGTAGATTTTGAGAGCCATCCTCTTACCAAGTAAGTCTGAACTATACTGAATTTGGCCATCTACTGGTCTGTGCTGCTTTATTCACTAAAAATTACATGTTGTAGTGAATAATACACCTCACACAGTAGCTGAAATACTCAGGAAAAATGTAAGCATTTGAAAATTTGGGGACAAGCACTAGAAACTGGCAATTACAGACCTGTTCTCTCATGTGCTTCTTAAACTTTTAACTCAGATCATCATTTCTGAACAATTCTGTCTTAATTAAATTTGTTTAAAAGACAGGTATGTGGACATATAAAAGGTGTGATGTAAAGAACACATGAAAACTGATTTTTAGTGTGGTTATTATTTAATCTAAAGGGAAAAGCCTATGTGAGTAGATTAAAAAATGTTAAGATCATAAAAATCAAAATGAAAAAAATCCATGGAGTTTTATGTAAGTCTACATGATCTCAGCAGTAAATTAAATCTCACCTACACCCTTTACCAGGTAAGATGTAACTTTTATTATGTAATCTACAGTATATGAAAATAATATGAGTTAATATATCTCATATTCAAACAATGCTTTCTAATGTTCATGTTGCCATTATACAGATTTCCTCTTTGGTCTTCATACTTACCAGGAATGAAGGTAGAAAAGATATTATCCTCATTTTAAAGATGAAGCTCAAAATTTTGAGACTTAGCCACTCTCAAACTACTACTGAGAGGAAAGTCCAGAAATCAAATCCCCATCTCTTCGCACTAAAACAAGCTTTTCTTTCTGTGTTAGATACAAATCATAAATATAAATCATCTTAAATAACGGTCATAAATTAATAGGAGAAAGGGTCCCTATCCCTTCTAATCAAGACATTTGATAATTCTAAAATATCCCAAGGAAGGCAGTGTTTCTTCTTCTTCTTGTTGTTCAGTCATTCAGTCAGGAGACTGTGACTCCATGGACTCTAGCACATTAGGCTTCCCTGTCCATCACCAACTCCTGGAGCCTGCTCAAACCTATGTCCATTGAGTTGGTGATGCCATCCAACCATCTCATCCTCTGTTGTCCTCTTCTCCTCCTGCCCTCAATCTTCCCAGCATCGGATATTTTCTAAGTCGGCTCTTTGAATCAGGGGGCCAAAGTACTGGAGTTTCGGTTTCTGCATCAGTCCTTCCAATGAATATTTAGGACTGACTTCCTTTAGGATTAACTGGTATAATATCCTTGCAGTCCAAGGGACTCTCAAGAGTCTTCTCCAACACCACAGTTTAAAAGCATCAATTTTTCAGCGCTCAGCCTTCTTTATGGTCCAGCTCTCACAACCATATGTGACTATTGAAAGAACCATAGCTTTTACTATATGGACCTTTGTTGGCAAAGTAGTGTCTCTGCTTTTTAATGTGCTGTCTAGGTTTTCCATTGCTTTTCTTCCAAGGAGCAAGCATCTTTTAATTTCAAGGCTACAGTCACCATCTGCAGTGATTTTGGAGCCCAAGAAAATAAAGTCTGTCAGTGTTTCCATTGTTTCCCCATCTTATTTCCCATGAAGTAATGGGACCAGGTGCCATGATCTTAGTTTTCTGAATGCTGAATTTTATGCCAGCTTTTTCACTCTCCTCTTTCACCTTCATCAACAGGCTCTTTAGTTCCTCTTTGCTTTGTTTCTTCTAGACCTCCACAGACAACAGTACTCTTGAATTAACTAACATATTCCTGGAGGCTCAGACAGTAAAGAATCTGCCTGCAACGCAGGAGATCCAGGTTCAATCCCTGGGTCAGGAAGATGCCCTGGAGAAGGAAATGGCAAGTCACTCCAGTCTTCCTGCCCAGAGAATCCCATGGACAGAGGATTCTGGTGGGTTATAGTCCATGGGGTTGCAGAGTCAGACATGACTGAGCAACTAACATGTTTCTTAACATACTCACAAAAGCATCAAACAGTTTACAGCAAATACTACCTTTTGTTAAATGAGTAATAGAAATAAATATATTTCATGATTTTGAATGGCTGCTACTGAAAGTCCCCTGATGTCTCATCCCTGTGGCCCGTGACTTGAAAAGAAACAATCACAAGTTTCAGTTGCACTAATTTTTTTCCTAATTGTTATAAAACATTTTTGATTCATAGAATACACTGGCAAACAACCAACCAGTGAATATCCTATACAAATGAATGGGAAAACTGGCACTATTCACTTTGTATGTGTTTTTCCCATCTATTTAATAATATGAAAAATCATTAAATCATGCCAGGAGAAAAGTTTTTAATTAAATTCATAATAGCACAATAGAACAGCTCAAGGAATGTCCTTGTAGACCATGCTTTAGAACTACAACACTGAATATATATTTCTGTGATTTATTTATAATATGCTTAACTGCCTATGGACAAAAAACAACAACAAAAAGAAAACAAACAAATTACTGGCTTATTTTCCATCCAAGGATTTTCACCTTACTGTTTAAAAGTACTTTTTTTCCACTTTCGCAATGCCTGTTGGATAAGGATAAGCTCATTAGTACAGTAAATATATTCTTTAGCTCGATTAGGTCTTTTGTCCTATGTTTTCCTCCCTCCGTATACTCCATCCCTTTTCCTACCATCATTATCACACATCTTTACCTCAGGTCATACCAATCTGTGTCCCATTGCCAAGCCCTCAGCATGAAGGTTTGCATATCTGTATTCCTGGGCAGGATTATTCTTCCATTAGTAATTTATTACTCTCTATTCTTTCACATCCTATGTATTCTTCAACATACTGATCTGTTACTACCTACTTCCTCATCACAAAATGAAATGAGACTTTTTTCTCCTCTGGTCTCCAAAGAAATATAATATCAAAAGCACTTACCTCATTAGTTTAGTTAGACGATCATGTTAGTTATTTAAATATCTCTCTTAGTTAGGACTTTGTCTAACTTAGTTAGGACTTAGTCACTCAGTCGTGTCTGACTCTTTGTGACCCTATGGACTGCAGCACACCAGGCCTCCCTGTCCATCACCAACTCCAGGAGTTTACGCAAACTCATATCCATGAGCTGGTGATGCCATCCAACCATCTCATCCTCTGTTGTCCCCTTCTCCTGCTTTCAATCTTTCTCAGCATCAGGGTCTTTTCCAATGAGTCAGTTCTTCGCATCAGGTGGCCACATATTGGAGTTTCAGCTTCAGCATCAGTCCTTCCAATGAATATTCAGGATTGACTTCCTTTCAGATGGACTGGTTGGATCTCCTTGCAATCCAAGGGACTCTCAAGAGTCTTCTCCAACACCATGGCTCAAAAGCATCAATTCTTGAGCGCTCAACTTTCTTTATAGACCAACTCTCACATCCGTACATGACTACTGGAAAAACCATAGCTTGGACTAGATGGACTTCTGTTGGCAAAGTAATGTCTCTGTTTTTTAATATGCTGTGCAGTTTGGTCATAACTTTTCTTCCAAGGAGCAAGCATCTTTTAATTTCATGGCTACAGCCACCATCTGCAGTGATTTTGGAACCCAAGAAAATAAAGTCTGTCACTGTTTCCATTGTTTCCCCATCTTATTTCCCATGAAGTGATGGAACCAGATGCCATGATCTTAGCTTTCTGAAGGTTGAATTTTAAGCCAACTTTTTCACTCTCCTCTTTCACTTTCATCTTAGGCTCTTTAGTTCTTTGCTTTCTGCCATAAGAGTAGTGTCATCTGCATATCTGAGGTTATTGATATTTCTCCCGGCAATCTTAATTCCAGCTTGTGCTTCATCCAACCCGGCATTTTACAAGATGTACTCTGCATATAAGTTAAATAAGCAGGGTGACAAAATACAGCCTTGATGTACTCCTTTCCCGATTTGCAACCTGTCTCTTGTTCCGTGTCCAATTCTAACTGTTGCTTCTTGACCTGTATACAGATTTCTCAGGAGGCAGGTCAGGTGGTCTGGTATTCCCGTCTCTTTTAGAATTTTCCACAGTTTGTTGTGATCCACACAGTCAAAGGCTTTGGCATAGTTAATAAAGTCAAAGTAGATGCTTTTCTGGAATTCTCTTGCTTTTTCAGTGATCCAACGAATGTTGGCCATTTGATCTCTGGTTCCACTGCCTTTTCTAAATCCAGCTTGAACATCTGGAAGTTCAAGGTTCATGGACTGTTGAAGCCTGGCTTGGAGAATTTTGAGCATTATTTTGGTAGCCTGTGAGGTGAGTGGAATTGTGTGGTAGTTTGAACATTCTTTGGCATTGCCTATCTTTGGGATTGGAATGAAAGCTGACCTTCTTCAGTCCTGTGGCCACTGCTGAGTTTTCCAAATTTGCTGGCATATGGAGTGCAGCACTTTCACAGCGTCATCTTTCAGGATTTGAAATAGCTCAACTGGAATTCCATCACCTCCACTAGCTTTGTTCATAGTGATGCTTCCTAAGGCTCACTTGACTTAGCATTCCAGGATGTCTGGCTCTAGGTGAGTGATCACACCACCTGATTATCTGGGTCATTAAGATCTCTTTTGTATAGTTCTTCTGTGTATTCTTGCCACCTCTTCTTAATATCTTCTGCTTCTGTTAGTTCCATACAATTTCTATCCTTTATGGTGCCCATCTTTGCATGAAATGTTCCCTTGGTATCTCTAATTTCTTCAAGAGATCTCTAGTCATTTCCATTCTATTGTTTTCCTCTATTTCTTTGCACTGATCACTGAGGAAGACTTTCTTATCTCTTCTTGCTATTCTTTAGAACTCTGCATTCAAATGGGTATATCTTTCCTTTTCTCCTTTGCTTTTCGCTTCTCTTCTTTCACAGCTATTTGTAAGGCCTCCTCAGACAACCATCTTGCCTTTTTGCATTTCTTTTTCTTGGGGATGGTCTTGATCCCTGTCTCCTATACAATGTCAGAAACCTCCATCCATAGTTCTTCAGGCACAGTGTATCGAATCTGATCCCTTTAATCTATTTCTCACTTCCACTGTATAATCATAAGGGATTTGATTTAGGTCATACCTGAATGGTATCAAACTGATTTACTCATAGCTTTCTCAGTTGATGGCAATTCCATCCTTCTGTGTTATACAGAAATCATGCTTACTTGCTAGAAAAATCTGAAGTCATTCTGAACACTTTCTTTCACACGGAATATCTAATCAACTGAAAAATCTATTGGTTCTTCCTTCACATCACATATAGCACTTCACTGGTCTCACCGTGTCTACTCTGTTTCGAGAAGCCATTATTTCTCCTGTGAATTCTTGTAACAGCTAATTCTCTAGCTAACTGTTTCTATATTTGCATCCATATAATCCGTTCTCAAAATAGCAGAGGTTTTATTTTTGAAATGCATGTCTGATCACACCACTCTCCTCAAAACCCTGCTCTTCTTGCTAGCCCTCCAACATATCAGGCGTCTCCTAGCTTGCTTATCGCTTCTTAGTCTGCCTGGAGACTTTACCAGAAAACTGTCAATTTGGCTAAATCCTTCTCTTTTTTCAAATCTTTGTTTAAATTCCACATTCTCTATAAGAGTATTCTGATCACGTTATTTCAACATTAGGTTCCATGTCTAATAATGTTGAAGTTGTTTATATTGGACCAAATTTTTCAGGGAAAACAACTATAGACCCTGGAAAAATATATTAAAAAAGAACTATCAAAGATGTATTGTACCATACAGAAAATAAAGCCAACATTTTGTAATAACTGTAAATGAAACATAAAATTTTTAAACATTTTTAAAAAACATGACTCTCTGAAAGCACTGGAGTGTTACTTGAAACAGATTTGGAAGAGAATGGACATCTGAAAGAAATGTCATTGGAAGAGTTTCCTGTTTGGGAGGTTTTCCTAGGCAGAATTTGGATAAAAATCTGTGGTCTTCTTTGCTTAAGGAATTAAAGGACAAAGTTTGGGGCTACTACAGAAGCTGGAAATTGAAGGGATATATCCAGGAAAAGAGAAAACCACAGAGGGGAGAGTCAAATTGTGTCTATAATTTCTTCCCCAAACTCTGACTGACCCATGAACAATACCCACAAGAGGCAAACCCCCAGAAGCCCCTCTGATGCTAAGAGAACTAAACAGAATGTATCTGTGGCTCAGCAAGGGCAAAGCAAAGCCTGAGGTCCTCAATGTGACGGGCATTCACACACACACACAGACTCTTACATCAAACATTATACTTAATAATGAAATATAGACTCTTTCCCCAAGATCAGAAGGTGGCAGAAGTGTCCATACCCACCATTTCTAATTCAGTATTTTATTGGAGATCCTAGTTGGTGTAATAAGAGAAGGAAAATTTAAAAAAGATGTCTAAAGATCAGAAAGGATGATGTAAAACTCTCTCACCACAGATGGCTATTTATATAGAATACTGTAAAGAATATACATGACAACAAAAGAACAAATAAAGTGAATTTAGCAAGATCACAGAATATAAAGTCAATACCCAGAAAAATAAACTGCATTTCTGTATACAAGAAACAACTAAAATTTGAAATTTTAACAAATTATTTATAATAGCTCAGATCAGAAAATACTTAGGAATAAATTTTAAAATTTAGGGTATGATTTTTATAATGAAAACTACACAATTTTGCTGACAGATGACCTAAATAAATGGAAGGTGTACTGTTCTTGGGAGTCCTGGTGGCTCAGATGGTAAAGAATCTGCCTGCAATGAAGGAGACTCAGGTTCCATTCCTGGGTCGGCAAGATCCCCTGGAGAGGGAATGGCTAGCCACTTATAGGTTGGAAGACTCAATAATATTAAGATGTTAATTCTTCCAATTTGATCTATTGATTCAACGTAATCTCAAACACAATCCTGTGAGGTTTTTTTGTAGAAGTTGACAAACTGATTCTAAAATTTATATGGCTATGCAAAGGACTTAGAACATCCAAAGAAATCTTAAAAATGAACAAAAAGGACTTAGGATACCTGACTTTAAGACTTGCTACAAAGCTACAATAATAAGCACACAGTGGGGCTGGTATGAAAGTGGAAGTGTTAGTTGCTCAGTCGTGTCCAGCTCTCTTTGACCTCATGAACTGTAGCCCACCAGGCTCCTCTGTCCATGGGATTTTCCAGGCAAGAATACTGGAGTGGGTAGCTGGTGCAGGGATAGACAAATAAATCAATGGAATAGAATAGAGAGCCCAACTTTAGACGAACACTTACACAGTCATTTGACCATTTACAAAGTTGCCAAAAGCAATTTAATGGGAGAAGGAAAGCATTTTCAACAAATAACACTTGAATAATTTGACAGTCATATAGGAAAAAAAAAAGAGGACTTCCCAACTGGTTCAGACATTAAAGCATCTGCCTACAATGTGGGAGACCCGGGTTCAATCCCTGGGTTGGGAAGATCCCCTGGAGAACAGGCAGTGGCAACCCACTCCAGTATTCTTGCCTGGAAAATCCCATAGATGGAGAATCCTGGTAGGCTACAGTCCATGGGGTTGCAAAGAGTTGGACACGACTGAGTGACTTCACTTTCTTAGGGAAAAAAACCACCACCACCACCAACAACAAAGAGACACAATCTGTGTCTTCATTCTGTGGAGGAGAAAATTTGCAATATCAAAATGTGTCTCTTTGCCATGAGGCAATTTATAATAGGTGCTTGCCAGGTTCATATGTGGG